>NW_006779738.1:147681-202146 GCF_000442215.2 Lipotes vexillifer
CCTGCTAAGAGAGATGACTAAACCTGGGTGGCTTCAAAATCCAGTTTTATTTTTGTCACTGTCTGCAGAATCATTAATTTTTACTCCTGCGTTCACTGATTAATCTTAGCGAGATTAGTCAAATCTAGAAAATGTTTACTCACTTAAAAGTAGTAACTATATGGAAAGTTACCCAATGTCTGACTAAATCTGCCTTTTTTTTTTTTAGAACAGCATGACAGAAGTAATCCAGAATATTGAGCACAGAGAAAATATTCACAAAGATTGAGACACAAAAATTTTAGTCTTCTGTATTTCAAATCTTTTTGGAAATAAACAAATGGAAGTGGCACATTCCTTCCCAGTCTTACCTGCTAACCTTTTCATCCAGGCTCCCTCATCAATTCCCAAGTTATTATATATGATTTTCAGGATATTTCCCAGCAGCGTGTTCATGTGCTCTGAGTTCAGAGCTGTGCAGCACATCTCAGCCCTTCCTGGATTATTCTCGGGCCCGTGCTCCCACCAATGAGACATGTAGCTACACAGCATGGGCAGGATAACTTCCATCACATGTGGCATTTGTGTGTAGCGAATACCGGACTCAGCTAAGTCCACAATTTCTTCCATGAGTTTCTCCAAAGATGGTATATTTGGACAAACATCTTCGACATTAGTTGGCAAATTAAGAGCTAGAGAAGCACAGGTACAAATGACGTGTATTCAGTGAAAGAAGTGACCCGAAACAGACACAAACAACCATTTCACACTGGGCTTCAAAACTCGGCCAGACCTGGCATGCCTTCAGCTGGATTCCTCTCTTTTTTTTTTTTTTTTAAACTGAAATGTAGTTGATTTACAATGTTGTGCCACTCTCGGCTGTACAGCAAAGTGACTTGGTTATACACATATAGACATTCAGTTTTTATATTCTTTTCCATTATGGTTTATCACAGGATATTGAATAAAGTTCCCTGTGCCTCTCCCTTTCCCCATGGCAGCTATTTCAAACTTTCTTTTTCCCCGAGTCCCTACCCAACCACCCGAAGATCAGCAAATGACCGATCCTTCTACTTCAGAACAAACAGGAATATCAGATGTCTCTTCTTCCAACTGCCTGCTCTCATCTGGACAGGATTTCTGTGTGTGGTCTCACATTCACGTCTGTTCCCCTTTTCAGCAGGAGTTCTGAGGTCCCCATTCATGGTTCACCTGTGTTCTGATGCTGTCTACCCTCCAGCAGCCACCTTGCTCAGGACTGTATTTTCAGCTCCTTCTCTACTGCCTCTTCCGCAGCAAACCTATACACGTGCTCAGCTCTCTCCTAGACTGTTTACCTTTCCAGGTGCTCTCCTAGCCACGAATTGAAGGCTTCTGCTTTTCACCACTGAACGAACGTACTCTTTTACCATCCTTATCTTACTAAGTGTTTCAAGGGCGTTTCACATCACTGACCAAAGTTCCTTTTCCTAAAATCCCCCTTTTCCTTAACTTCAATGCATTCAGTGTTTCTTGACTCTCTTCTGAATTTTGTCAGTCTCCTTTTGCTAACTCTTTTCTCCTTGCTGAACTTTTAAATATGGGTTTTCTTTAGGGATTTATCTTGAACTCACTTCTCTTTTTCAGCTTATTTGTTTGCCTGAGCAATTCTGGCCATTCCTACGGGCTTCTGCTGTAAGAGAATAACTCTCAAAGCCATATTCCCTAAAGTTTTTTTGTGTGTCTCATAAGGAATGTGTCAAAAGCAACTAAAATATAACGGGTCTAAATTTAAACCTGACCTTTCCTCTCCAATCTACGTCTTGAGCCTGCACTACTATCTGGTGAGAACAACATTATCCAATGAGTCACCCAGGCTAGAAACCTGGGAGAAATTCTAGGCTGTGATGCTGCTTCATCTCCTACAGGAGATGATTCTACCTCTAGGATTTCTCATAACCTCTCCACTACAGACTCCATCCAAGCGGTCTTGCCCAATTAGATTTCTTCTGCATTACCACAATCATTTTCTAACTGGTGATGCACACTCATTCGTCTTCCTTATTTCTGCCATGATGGAGTTCTAAAATGCAAAGCTACTCATGTTACTCCACTTTTTAAAGCCAATAAAAGGATCTTTTTTGCCCTGGTACAGTCCCCACTCCTTACCTGACACAGGAAGCCTACCTCGCCTCTTTTTGGCTTTCCATTCTTGCCTCATCTTTTCTCTTTCTTCCCTGAAAGCTACTGCCACCTCAAAGTACTTGAAGTTTCCCCTAACGTACCAGACTTTCAGTGTTCCTAATTCCAAGGCTCATCTGTACAAACTCTGCTAAGTCTTCCCAGGTGCTCTCAGCTCAAACTGCTTTTTTGTGTCCCCAGTGTTCTTTATTCTGAATTCTATCACATATATTCACCAGTCTCTCTACCTCTACTGCAACTAAAAACTCCCTGAAGAAAAAAATCAAATCTTATTTATCTTTGTACACATCATCTTCTCCATCTACCAATAATCATTTGTTGAATGACTTGACTAAAAAAATGAATGAAGGAGAAGCATTAAATGCAATTCCTTTCCTTTGTTATGCAAATGGCGTATTATAGAAAATAAGCGGGGAAATTATCTGCTCTGTGTATTTCCTTATCTGTAACAAAATAACAATCTGCTTCATTCTTGATTCATTACAAAAATATTAATGAATCAAAAATCCTTAATAAGACAACTTAATAAAACATGCTTATACAGATAATTAACAATCCAAACTCAACTGTGTTTTACTGTTTACAAATATATTGTGCAACTTAAGTAGAAAAATATTGCTAAGTTATATTCAACATATTTTTCTTTAACTTCCTCTGTGATATGAAATTCGAATCATAAATTAGGCAAATTAAATAATGATTATTCAAGTTTTTAAAAGGTTCTTTACTTGAAAAATTCACTATAAAATCTGTGTAACCAGTAGCTCCCATATAGACATGAATTACACAGAGAAATGATCTCATCAACAGAGAGGTATGCATTTGTGAACAGCTAATAATTCTTGTTCAAGTTGGGGAAACTCTTGAGGGCTTTTGGAAAATGATTAAAATAAAATATACTTTATCAGACTTAGAGGACCAAACTATCAGAAAAACATCACATGGAATAAAACTGTTCCAATAAGATAGACATACCCGGTGAACCAAGAGAAATGAAAGGTACAAATCTATAACTGTAACAAATAAGAATACCATACACTTACTGACTACCTATAAGAGATAATTGAATCAGAAATCAGATTGACCTATTTTTCCATATCTGCTGATTATTCTGTCTTATTATTAAGAGGGTTAATTTGTCTGTGGCTCATTGACTTAGAAGAAATTAAACTAATTTTCTTTCAGAAACACTATGGAAACAGTATACAGCATTCCAAAAAATTCCAAATAATAACACCTAAGAACAAACGACATGGAGATAATAAATTAAAATAGCCCATTAAAAAATCACGGTCAGAAAACACAACAAACGTCATTAAGTTTTAGCTTCAAATATCAAGTAGTGCACATGCTTCTGTGTTACCTGCTCTCTCTCGAGAAGACTTAGTATTGTAGATGGAGTAAATATTGTGTTTGTCGAGATGAGTTTCCAAAAATGCTACAGGAAAGGCACCGGCAAAGGCAGCCAGACACTCTCCTAATGCAGAACGTTGCCTGTAAGTGGAAAACGCTTATATTTTTTAAGTCTTCTAAGTGAAAAACTGAAGAAGTTATATTAAAATTGGAAAGGTAAACCTAAAAGAAGGACAATCATAGTGCTACTGCTACTGAAAAACTAACCCTCAAATCCAATTTCTATATTGCAAAACATCATGTGCTTTCAATAGCAAATTCCCTGCCATTAAAAAAAAAACACACCTAAATTATCTGTCAGCTAAAAAGAAGTTAAAAACAGTACAGACACAAATAACAACAACAAGAAAAAAAAAACCCAAGCCCTGTAAAATCCCTCATAAGTTTGGACATTTTACTTTTTTTCTTTCTTTCTTTTAACATGATGACCTAAGGAACAATTCTTGCCACGTGAATAAATGGATTTTGATAAAAATTTTAAAAATCAAGTACTAACACAACACACAAGTAAAACTTTCTGAAAATTTACCATGTCTAAGTAATTTCAGCGTAGCTATGAAATATAAGGACATATTAGATGCTAAAAACTATTGATATCACTTAAAATTAATTTATCATTTTCAAGGGAAGGAAGGGAATCAGACTGTGATCAATTTATTCAAGGCTTCCCTTGCCACTGATATAAATTCTCTCTCCCTCAGTTACCTACTGAATCCAAGGCTTTACTGGCATTTTAAGTGTTTATTAAATATAGAATTATGTGAGAGTTATTTCAGCAAATTATGACCTCCTTAAATGACTTTGAATACGTATTTTATTTAAAAGTCAATACAGTGGATCAAAATAAGAAAAGGTTACATAATTCTCTTAGACAGTTTTAAATTTCTCACTAAAAAAAAATAATACTTAAAATTAACACTGTCTGATTATCTAATATTTTAATTAAAAATGACTAGATATATATTCAGCTAGGAGAAAATATCCCTTCATAGAATGACACTGAATAAGATAAAGTTCAATTCAAACATTTCATAACATTTCATTACTAAAGATAATTTAGGACATCAAGAAATTACAAAGAAATTACAAAGAGCATGGGCTTTGATTCAGACAGACCCAAGTCCTGATCTTACTCGTAACACTGTGTCACTCACCATAGGAAAATTACTTATCCTTTTCAAGTTTTTCTTTCCTTACCTAAAAACAGGGATACAGAATTGCAAAATTTCTGGCACACAATATGGGTTCAATAAATGTTTTAAAAGAATGAGAAATACTTTATTTAAGAATTTAATAGCCTAAAATGTTTCATATATGACCCCAAAAGTAGGTCATCTATTTCCAGACATCTGACTGGGCTAGTCCTTTTATTTCATTAATAATTCATCTGAATTATTTAATAGTTCACTTTAAGATATAAATTCAATTAGTAACTCTCAGATCAACTCTGATCATTTCTGTTGCTATCCTGGAAATAGCAATTTTTCTTTTAGATGAGTTGTATTAAAATAACTACTTTTCTTTTTAGTATAGTGCCATTTTTTTCAAAATACCTTTTACTCGCCTTCAAATTTTTATTTTTCTGTTCTCCCAAATTCACTTTATAATTGCAAAGTTAACTGAAAAAATATATATCTTTTTAAAGAATCTAACAGAAAGATCCCAAATTCTATCAAGAAAAACACCCAGGCAAGAGTAGTAACAACAATAACAGTAACTGCTGAGGTATGAGAGAATTTGGACGACCAGATATTAAAATGTCTTAGAAAATACTAACAATTCAGGCTAGATGGTATTGCCCTAATCATTTAAAAATCAAATAATTGAGAACAGAATAGAAGTTCTAGAAATATAACCTAGCAAATATACTTAGTATATGATGAAGAGTTTGTTTTAAATCAGTAACTAAGAGAAATATTTAATAAATCATTATATTAGAGACGTGGTGGACAATTTAAAAAATTGAATTCTACATAACACCAAAGAGAAACAGGAAACAGGCTCATTTCCAGTAAATCCCTTCATACTCCAGAGACAATCATTTCAGACATTCTATGCCTCCCTCAAGCTTCTCACACTTGTTTCTTCAACTGTCATTTCCAAATTCTGATAAAGGAAATAAAATAAATATACACAGAAAACTATGAACACAGATCTAGCATTATTTATGTAAGTGACAAAGAGCAAAGAGCCTACATGTCAAAAATAAAGGAACATTTCAATAAATTATAATACTTCCTTAGGATAAGATATTTTATAGCCATAAAAATCATATGAAACTACTGACAGTTTAACTTAAAATGCAGGTAAAACTTTAAAAATATTCAGAGTAAACTCAATTATCTTTTTCCATTGATCTACTTTCCTTTCTCTTTGTAACTGTCACCTTATTTTAATTATTGTTGCTTTTTAAGTTTTAACGTTTGGTAGGCCACGTGAATGCCCTTATTACTCTAATTTTCTCTCTCAAAATTTTATTGGCTAGTCTCATGCATTGATTCTTTCAAATGAACTTTAAAATTTTTTTTCAAGTTCAACAAAAAACAAATTTCTACTTGAAATTCTTTATAATTAAGATTAATTTGGGGAGAATTTACATCTATTCAATATTCTTCTCTCAGAATATCCTTTGACTTATTTATTTCATTTATTGGTCATCTATTAGAATGTCTTTTTATTTCTTCTAACATTTAAAAAAGCCCTCTTTCTCTTCTCTCTTCCACAGAAATCTTACAGAAGTTGCCCATGTGATCTCTCTTGTTCAGTTCAGTGGGGCCACCTTATCTTACTTGACCTGTCCACAACATCTGACTCTGCTAATCTTCTCCTCTTGAACTTGAGAACATGAAAAAATTAACTGCCTACATTCATTCTTATTTTGTATTTCCAATATAGAATTAGAAACTGTACTAGCAGATTCCTTCATAAGACTCATTAACACTCTAAGTTTAAACTTTATATTAAACATAGGCTTTACCACTATGGCTTTACAGTTTTTGTTCATAATTCGCAATTGTCTTTTATTATATCAATTCAAATTTAAAGATTGTCTAATTACTCCCAAGGAATTCAATATGTCAATCTGACTGTTTAGTTTATAACTAAGGAAAAAGTTATAAAGTGAAGACCCTTGAAATAAATAATCATAACACTTGAAAAAACTATTAATACAAAGTTAAACTTTTAAAATCTTACCTTTCCACATAAATACTCTTGCTGGTTCCCAATGCATACAAGCTAGTCAGAATTCTATAACATGATACCTGTACATCTTCCACTAAGGAAAAAGAGAATCTCACTTTTAAAAAAAACACTTGTTATCAATACATTGCCCTGAGAAAGTTTAGGCTAACAACAAAATTCCATATTAAAGGCATACTAACATTTTAATATTTGAAAAAAAAGCAATACAAGAACACACACACACAGAAAATGAAACTTAAGACCTTTTTCTCAAACAAAATTCTTTTCTTGAAGGAGCTGAAAGCTTTCTAAAGAATTGTGCTCTGTCTATACAGGCAGAATATTATCAGGAACAATTGCTTTAGGTATAATAAAGGATTTCCTCAAGAATAAAACTAAGCACAAGGATATCTGGGAGGACAGGTCCATTTTGACTCCTGTTCCAAAGGTATATAAAGACTGTACCTTTTATTTTAACTCTCAAATGAACAAGAATAAGAACGCTAGAGAACGGGCTGTATCATTTATTTCTGAAATGACCTGAAATTCAAGGCATAGGTAAGTCACTCTTGGAGCTTTTAAAGCTAGAAAATTAAGTAAAACCCCTTAGATGATCTCTGATCCAATGAACGTGTTCAAGAGGCAAAGACAACTAAGAACCTTGGATTTCTAATGCCAACTCTGCTACCATTTCCCAGAGGACACACCATGACATGAATGGAGAAATCCTCCTCATCCCCCATATTTGTTTCTGTGTCCACATGGGGCTGTAAGCAGTGCTCCCATTGGTTCAAGCAGTGTCAATGTCAATGTTTTGAAACTAGTGGTTATGTCATTCACTGATGAACAAAGGTGGTTTTTACACAGAGCTGCACTTCACCGGGGAGACCTACAACACTGAGAGTCTGAGTGGGTGGGTCTGCAAGCAAGACCCACTTGACTGGTAGACAAGGGCTCATATCATCTTTCATGTTCACACAGGCAGGAGAGCAGGAAATTAGGTCACGTGGTTCCTTTTTCATGCAACCTTGGGCATTCTGTGGATATTTTTAATCACCACGGAATTCCAGCCAGAAACGGCTGATGAAATCCCCTATGAAAAGAGACTGAAACCTATAAACAAAAGATATTTGAGCCACCCTAGTAGGTCAGTTATTTAGACACAGAATTTGTCTCAGCAGTCTTCAAGTTTATCGGTAGGAGAGCTTGCAGAAACAGTCTGCATCGACTCAGAAATAATCTGAAAACATTTAATGCTGCATGTCCTTTGGTGAAACTGCATTAGAAAATTTCCATGGAAGGAGACACCACAGAAAGTGTAAAATTTGGAACTTGGATGTCAACAATGTGGGCGTGACTGTCCATAACCAGTACCTTACTGGTCCCTTCTGTGAATCCATGTGATTCAGAGATCTATCTCTATTAAGAATGGTTTTGGTTATGTAACTCAAATGTCAACCTAAAGTGTTCTTAAAAGACAAAACAAAACAACAACATTTTAATGTATAAGCAGTGTTTGAATAACCTCGATGATGTGGCTGTTAATTTCTGATTGTACTATGTAGATAATGAAACTCTAATAGATTTACATACATATTAGATCTTCTCCGAACTGATGCTGGCCAATATGCTCAAATAATGATGACAGCATTGGCAACAGTGCCACCGTGGTATAATTGATAATCTGAGTAACACCTTTGGGTTGGTTTCGGGTGTGGGTGAACTGGCCCTGCTTAAGATTTTCCATCGTCTTCTCCAGATCCTCTGCGGCATTGTCCAGGAAAGCTCTGAGTGCACTTTTAACACTTTCCAGGCCAGTCTTCATCACAGTCCTAGGGAGTAAAGAAGAGACAGCTTATATCTTGTGAGAGGAGCACGTGAAATACAAATAAAACATGCTTCTACATCGTGTTTATTTTTGTCCATGACGACATTCACTCAGTCAACTCAATTTTTTAAATCCACTTTGAAATAATTCTTTCCTATATACTTGTAGTTACAGCAATCGCACTCCATAAATGCACAACGTTTCCTAAATGCCTTTGTAGTCAACTTAATCAGGACCTCGGAGCAAACGGCAGTTCTAATGCTTTACATTTTCCACCTGTGGTCTCAAATATTGAGAATATTTACTTGATAACTAAGAAACCCAGCTCCTGAGTCAGTTTAGTTCATCCCAAATCCAACAAAACTGGAATGTTTTCTGAGGCTATGGGTGTGAAAGAAACATTTAATGCCAGCTAAACCACGTTACCGAATGATACGGACTTTTTTTTTTTTTTTTTTTTTTTTTTTCCTTTAAGGGTAACAATCTTTTCTAAATAAGCTCTGAAGGCTGAACTTTGTAGAGAAGTGACATTCTAAAGCTGCCATTTCTTGTAGAAAATGAAGGTGTATGGTAGCATCTCCTTTCTTCATTTATTATACAAAACACCTCAAATAAACTTTTAAACACAAAAATGGATAATTCAAGAGTATCACCGCATATTCTCTGTAGAAAACTTTTAGGAACTTTTATTTAGATGTATCCTGGATAATAAGTAAACTAAATGTATGGCTTAAAGGCTGAATCAATCATGCTAACCAAACTGGTTTTGTATTTGGATTTTTGGTCATTTTAATAGTAGTGCAGAGTAGAAAGTGCATAGATTTGGAAACTGGTATATTTCCACACTTACTATGTAATCTTAAGCTTCACTTTACTCATCTATAAAATGAGAATAAAACCTTCATATTTCCTATAAAGCTAAAAGTTATTAGAAATATGGAGAACTACCATGCCTTGAGGCTAATAAAACCTCTAGAGTTGTAGCTCATCATTTTTACCTCACATAATACAGTCCCAATTCAACCCTCAATTACATACCTAGCTGCTACAGAAATTACTTAAAATTTAAATAACAATATATATATGATCATAAAAATAATAAACGGCCGTTGTATTGCTAATTTACAAAAGATATTTTCACCTACATTAAAGTCTTTGTTGCAATTCCAAAGAATAAAGATACTAGGTTCTTCTTCTTATTCCTGTATATCATTATTACACTCATTGATTTAAATAAAAATGTATCCATTTACCTTGCATCCAAAGTCTGACCCAAAATATGAAGACAGTTGACAATTGATGTTGCATCATTTCCTAAAGAGGAAACAAAAAGCTGCATAAATTGCCCTGAGAATTTCTCAATGCTCTTCTTCTCTATTAATGTTTGTGTTCCAAAAATTAGTCAAGGGCACAGCTCAGTAAGGATAACTCAATTCAAAAGATTTTTTGATAATCAAGTTTAAAATCATGCAGTTTTTCTGCTTAAAAGTGGTTATGCGAATGTAAGTAGAAAAGCAATAAAGCACGTCTCATCAAATAGCTGACATAGTCAAGAAGCATTCAAAGCACTGCCTCAGGCTAAAGAATTTTAACTGGATTCTTCAAATATATCCTCCTCCCCATACTAGCTCACCTTATTTTTAAATCATATTGTATGCCAACTTTTTAAGTCAGCTGATATCCTTTGTGAAATGAGGTGGGCTGAAAGTCTAATAAATTTAATTCATTACCCCAAGTATATCTGCTTTCTTATTGCATTCAACTGCATTGACATGAATTAATTTGCCTGAATTCAACTGCACTGACATGAACTAATTTGCCTGAATGTTCGTCTTCGGTGAAAAAATAGTACCAAACTATCATGCAAAAAAGCATCAGAGGCTGAATAAGTTAAACATTACTCATGAGATATTTGAAACGGGGGTGACCCTTCTTGAAAATAAGATGAAACTCAGCCATTCTGATTGGCATATCTCATCACAAAGTACAGAAATATGAATCACATAATGAGTACACATATTTTACTTTGTGATAAGGGTACAAAAAAGAAAATATGAATCCAAAGTAACAAAATGATTTGACCACTCACAATACAGTCTGACACTCATCACTTCCTCATTCCATACTTTCCTATTTGTAATATATACAGTCATTCCCTGGTCCTTAGGTTAAAAACTCCTAATTGAATGTGAGTTTTTAAAACATCTGAGCATGTTATATTCTTTATACACAAAAGGACCCTAAAAGGGACAAATGGAATATACATGGAAATAACTGCCTTAGAATGTGGGCATACCAGTTTAGTGATACGATGCAAATAAGAAAAAAATAAGGTATTCACTGCTAAGACTCTTGAATTCTTTCAGAAAATGTTCCATTAATCTCGTGCTTTGAATCTCAGAACTTCCAGGTAAAAATGAAGACAAAATCAGCAGAAGGGCAGAATTTGTCATGCTCCTGTCTACTGACTGGTGGCAGTGCTAGGGCTTCTACAATACTACAGCCCTTACAAGTATTACTCCTTTAATTATTCATTCACTCAATAAATACATGTTAAATACCAGGTACTCTTAAACTTCCAATAATAACAAAATAGAGTCCTCACGGTACTTGCATTTTAATGGGGGACGCAGACAATGAACTATTAAGCAAAAAATAAATCAGTATGTAACATAATGTCAGGCCGCAGTAAAAATATATAAAGCAGGGAATAGGGATTAGAGCAACAGGATAGAGTAATAGGGTGAGCGGTCACCAGAGCCTCCCCAAGAAGGTGGCACCTGAGCAGAGATTTGAATGAAGTGAAGGAACAAACCATGCATATAACTGGGAGAAGGGCCCAGGCGGTGGAAACAGCATGTTTCCGGGGCAGAAAATGAACCTGGTGGTCCAGGCAAGGAAGTCAAGATGACTGATGTGGGAAAATTCAGGGGAAAGAAGGAGAATGTAAGGTGGAGAGGAGGGAAACAGGTTCTAGAGGCTTGCAACCAGAGCACACACTTTGGATTGTGCTTCAGTGGTTAAGAATCCACCTGCCAATGCAGGGGACGTGGGTTCGAGCCCTGGTCTGGGAGGATCGCACTTGCCATGGAGCAACTAAGCCTGTGAGCCACAACTACTGAGCCGGTGCTCTAGAGCCCATGCGCCACAACTACCGAGCCCACGTGCCACAACTACTGAAGCCCGGGTGGCTAGAGACCGTGCTCCCCAACGAGAAGCCACTGCAATGAGAAGCCCGTGCACCGCAACGAAGACTGGCCCCCGCTAGCCGCAACTAGAGAAAGCCCACGTGCAGCAACGAAGACCCAACGTAGCCAAAAGTAAATTAAATAAATAAATAATTTATTTAAAAAAATAATAATGTATGTTAAGGTTTTGCTTATGGGTTGCATGTTGGTGACGGGGAAAGGAGACAAGGATGACTCCATGATCATTTGGGTGAGCAACTGTGTGAGCAGTTGGGTGAATAGTGGTAGGGTTCAATCACGTGGGGAGAGCCCAAGGCAGGAGCAAAATGTGTGGGGAGGGGAGAGGGGAGGGTTGGGCGTTCTGCTTCTGACAGGTCAAGTGTGATGGGCCAATTCATCTCCGGTAGAGATGTAGGCAACTGATACAAAAACCTGGAGGGCAGAGATGAGATCTGAGTTAGAGCTGTAAACTTGGGCCTCATCAGCATATGGAGAATTTTTTAAATCATGCGCCTGAATGAAATTAGCCAGCATGAACATAAATACAGAAGCATAAAGGTCCCAGAGCCACCAATGTTTGGAGGTAAAAAAAAAGATAAGAAGGGCGCAGCACAGAAAATGACAGAGGGAAGGCCCAGGAGGGAGAGGGGATACAAAGTGACGCCTATGAGTCTCATGCAACCAAATTCAGCACCAAATCAAGAGACGCTGGTCCCTCACTCTCTTCCTAAAACTCACAGTCATACTGTCTCTTCATACAGATTATCAGTGTTTGTACTTTGTACTGAGCTTATCCATGCCTTTTTCCAAAAGGAAGTCCGGGGTTCTTTAAACTTCCTTTTGTGTAAGCTCATGAGGTGTGATTTTTTTTTTTTTTTTACATCTTTATTGGAGTATAATTGCTTTACAATGGTGTGTTAGTTTCTGCTTTATAACAAAGTGAATCAGTGAGGTGTGATTTTTGTTTGCTTTGTTCCCTGATGCAGCTCTGCACATAGAATAGCGCCTGATTTAGAGCAGGAGCTCAATTAAATACTTGTGGAATGACTGAAATGTGAGTAAAAAGAGTAGGAAAGGGCACCAGTGGCCAGACAAGTTCTGTGGGTCAAATGAAAATGTGTGTGGTGAATATGAGATTCCTGTGATTGTTAGTCACAAAACTGTAAGCTGTATCAGTTGACACACTTTGGTACACTCCAGAGCAGATACAGTACAACTTTAAATGGAAACATCTCATTGTAAAAAACGGTGGAGAAAGGACCCTAAGGAATGCAGTAACAGTATTAACTGAACCTTCAGCATTTGAATGTATGGACCAGCAAAAGTATCAATTTTATGGGCATGTATAAATGCCTAAACTAATGGTTAGTCTTGAAGAGATAAAGTACGTAGTAAGGCTTTTAAATAAAATAGCAACCTGGATATGGTCCTTCTAAAGGCTCTCCAGATCACCATAATCAGGAATGTCAGTCACGCTATTAGAAGAACAGAAAGGGCTAGACAAAGCCTAGTAGGATGGTAAAATTTTAAGGTGATGACTGTATTTTTTCATGTTCTTAACTATATGTAATTTCTTAACTGCTCTGAGCAGTATAAAAACCAAAAGTTTGATACCTTCAACTCACGTTTTTTTCAAGGTTCAAGCTACTTTGTCTTCAAATGTAACTCTCATCACCTCTAAACACTTAAGGAAACACTTATGGATTGCCTATTTATCTTTAAGATTGTATGTCTGCATCAGTGTATGTGCGTGCATGCGTGTGTGTGTGTATAAGCGTAAAAGGTAAAAAATTAAAATCACAGCTCATACCTGAATCTAATAACAACATACAGCAAGCACTGGGTTTTTAAAAACACTGTTACCAATTCTCACAAAATAATACAACTCTCTAAATAATAAAAATAACAAAGCTAACGCTGTTAAGAGTCAAAATATCCTTCTTGTATCTTAATCCCAAACTGTTTTGTGGTTTTTAATATAAGATTTCTATAATTCAGGAGTTTTCAATGTCATCCAAAATTTGATATATCACATACCACTTGTTTTATAATCTGATTTATTGAGAATTCTCAGAATGTTGACTTTCTCTCTTCTGGGAAAACAGTTAACAGTCATTCTAATTTTTATTCTTCTTTACTTTTTCTAGCATGGCTCTTGACACAATATCTCATTATATTCTCTTCTTTGAAGAAATGATTAATCTTGGAAAAATCTTTATTAATAACATGAAATAAAATTATGCTAGAGGATGCAAATTTCTCTCAAAATTATGAAGAGACAGAAACTGAAGCATGTCAAAGATTTTATTACTTCTGAAGTCAGTGATATTGAAAAGAATAAAATTACTGAGTTCCTAACTTGGTGAGAAGTTTCAGTTAAACTTAGAATATATATTACACATTCTACTCATTTGTCTCAAAGTCAGGAAATTCTCTCAGAGTGATATGTTGAAATGAAAGAAGTATCTATCTCTCTAGTACAATCTTCTGATATTATTTTCATTATTATTTTCAAATAATATTATACATTATTTTCATTCTGAGTCTGATAAGAATTAGGGTTTTTTTTTATATAGCAACTCTAATCCAGGAAACTCTTGCCTTTATCATACACACTGTCATAAAACTACAGGATCTTTAAGTTAGATAAGACCTTAAGGATCCTCTAGTGATGAATACCATACTCAAAATAGATAACCAACAAGGACCTACTGTATAGCACAGGGAACTCTGCTCAATATTCTGTAATAACCTAAATGAGAAAAGAATTTGAAAAAGAATAGATACATGTATATATATAACTGAATCACTTTGCTGTGCACCTGAAACTAACGCAACATTGTTAATCAACTATACTCCAATATAAAATGAAAATTTTTTTAAAGTAGCAGATTGTGCTACTTATTTCTCCTATCTTCCTTGACTATCATCCATTTTATTTAACCTTCAGGCTTACTGACATAAAGTTATATATAATTTTCTAACAGATTGTGCTTTTTAAATTTAAACCATGACATTCTCAAAATAGTGACACATTCAGTTCTCACATATGCACTATCCTCAGAGATTCTTAGTCCTTTAAATGACTTTCCTTTCATTATATGTGTCCTACTAAACAAGCACAAGCACAATCTGAACCTTTTTAGGGATAATACAAACACATACAGTCGTTCCTCAGTATCCGCAGGGGATTGATTCCAAGACTCTCCCCCAACACCAAGAATCCAAGGATGCTCAAGTCCCTTGTATAAAATGGCATAGTATTTGCATATAACCTACACACATCCTCCTTTATACTTTAAATCATCTCTAGATTACTTAAAATACATAATACAAAGTAAATGCTATGCACGTATTTTTGAAGGATGGCGATTTCAAGTGTTGTTTTTTGGAACTTTCTGGAATTTTTTTTAAAAATATTTTTGATCCCCGATTGGTTGAATCCATGGATGCAGGGCGTGTGGATAAGGAGGGATGACTGTACTAATTTTCTAATGTCTCTGACACAAGATAGCCCCTCATTTAAACACATGAAGGGGGTTTGGGTCGGGGATAACTGAAGGATCAACATAAACTTTTTCCACTAATTTTTTAATCAGGGAGAGATACCAATTGATAGAATTCAGTATATTACTTTATTTACTATTAAAACTCTTTTAAAATCAACATTAAGATTTAGGTACCAGTTTAATCATTGATACTCGTCTAGAGGAAAAAACAAATACTTTAACAAGACCTACTGTTTCATTTAAGTACATGATAATACTTGTCCAGTATTCCTGAAGCTAATGTGGGAGCTGTATTAATGATGTTCTAAGGTCACTGAGGTCAACCGAAGGAATGTTGGAGTTTGATGCTCGTAATGTTGCAAAATGCTTGCTTTATTCCAGGCATTCCTAGGAATCTGTCTGTCATCAAATTTGGAAATTCTCCAGGAAATCTGGGTGTCTCTAGACAATTAACTGTCTTGCTAATATGTTAAAAACTCACCAGAAAACAGTAAAGTAGAAAAGGCCTCTACCAAAATGTTCATTGCAGCTCTATTTACAATAACCAGGACATGGAAGCAACCTAAGTGTCTATCAACAGATGAACAGATAAAGAAGATGTGGCACATACATACAATGGAATATTACTCAGCCATAAAAAGGAACAAAACTGAGTTATTTGTAGAGAGGTGGATGGACCTAGAGACTGTCATACAGAGTGAAGTAAGTCAGAAAGAGAAAAACAAATACTGTATGCTCACCCCCATATATGGAATCTAAAAAAAAAAAAAAGGTCATGAAGAACCTAGGGGCAAGATGGGAATAAAGATGCAGACCTACTAGAGAATGGACTTGAGGATACGGGGAGGGGGAAGGGTAAGCTAGGACAAAGTGAGAGAGTGGCATGGACATATATACACTACCAAACGTAAAACAGATAGCTAGTGGGAAGCAGCTGCATAGCATAGGGAGATCAGCTCCGTGCTTTGTGACCACCTAGAGGGGTGGGATAGGGAGGGTGGGAGGGAGGGAGATGCAAGAGGGAAGAGATATGGGGACATACGTATATGTACAACTGATTCACTTATAAAGCAGAAACTAACACACCATTGTAAAGCAATTATACTCCAATAAAGATGTTAAAAAAATAAAAATTAAAAAAAAAAAACAAAACTCACCAGGAAGCAGATAAGTAGAAAAGGCCTCTAAATGATAACTATTTTGTGCCAGCCTTCTCAAATAGTTCCTCAAACTGAAAGTATCATTGTTGGTAGAGTTTAATGATTGTTTGAAAAGTCATTAATCATGTGTTACTTCCTTTTCAATGTAAGTGCCCTAAGTGTTTTCATGGACCACTTAAGGAATTTTTTTAAAATGTGATTCTCATAAACTATGAGATAAGTGGATATTATATTTTTCCTAATATCCTCAAGGAAAAAAATGTAAATCTGGGTTATTCATGAATGTAAGAAAATTCCAAATTGATAGCACTCATCTCATTGTAGTAAGCATCTGCTGACTTATCTTCTCTGTTAGACTGCAGACTTCTTAAAGGTAGGACCTGGTTGGTTGATTAATTCAGTCATCAGATATTTATAAAAGAGCCACTATGCACCAGACTTCCTGCTGGCCTCTGAGGATACAAAAATAAGCCCTGGAAGGGCTGAGTTTTGGGCCAAAGAAGTTAATCTTGTAACATCATCAGTGAGATGAAGGAAAAGTATGCAGAGCTATGAGAAAGTTATGACAGTAGAAGGAGAGAGTATAATCAGGGAGGTTGGGGATGGTCTTCCTGAGAGAATACTATTTGGGTTGAAATCTGAAGGATTATTAGTTAACCCCATTGTGGGTGTGAGGGACTGGAGAGGGGCATGTGGTGTACGGGATCCCATCTCCGTCAATAATTACAGTATGTGCAAAGGCCCTAGGCAGAAAGGAATACATTTTCATGAAGCAGAGAGAAGGCTGCTTAAGCTGAGGCATCATGAGGAAGTCAGAGCATGCTGGGAAATGAGGATGCAGGGGTACACAGGGGACAGACTAGCAAACACTATGTGGTCCGAAGAAGAATTCTGATCTTTATTACAGAGAAATGGGAAGCCACTGGCTCCACAGGAGTGTATTCAGTGATGAGACCATTTTGTTGTTCTGTTTTGGTTTTTGGTTGGGGAGGGGGAGAGATATGACTGCTTTGGAGCACAGTTTAGAAGGGCAAGAGGGAATTCTAAGAGAAGGGTGAGTACGTTCATGGAGGCATACAGGTAAGAGACACCTGTAGATTGGCGTGGGGTGGTAGCAGCAGAGAGGGAAAGAAACCTGCACTTTTCTATCCTCACAGGCTAAGATAACGTTCACACACAGCGGACACAAAACTGGTTACTGAAAGAATGCACAAAATGAATGTCATTAAGGCATTCGATTCATTTTCACATGTAAAAAGAAAGCCGTTAAGAAGTCTTGATACACACACACCTGTGCCACCATCACTATCCCTGCTGGAGCTCTGGTTAGCAGATTCTCTTTCCCCTGCAAATGACTGAAAGTCTAAAAATAGGCTGTAATAGTAGGACTTAAGTATCCTCTAAATGCTTTAAAATCAGGCAGTCAGAGAGACAGAATTTTCACTTAGCATAAGTGGGCGAAAATGGTAGGATTAAAAGCAATATTTCGTTAGTCAATAATGTGTCCTTGAAAACGGCAAATGGGATCCTTATTCCTTGTCAACCTGCCTGCGTCTTACCCGGTCCTGATTTTCCAAAATACAAGCGTGCACCAACTTGCAATCACAAGCATTTCAGAAGTCAAAAGGGAAGCCTAATATAAAATAGATGCTATTTTCCTTACTAATTTTTTCTATAAAGTATTTTAACAGATACCCCAGAACTACTGTTCTGTAGGGAATATGGCTTGTTCCCCTTTTTTAAAACCCTACCTTTTTCTAAGATAAAAGGAAATGGCTTACACACCTTCAAAAGAATATATGAGGAATAAAAACATGACTCCTCTCTCTCTTTTTTTTTTTTTTTTTCCTGCGGTACTCGGGCCTCTCACTGTTGTGGCCTCTCCCGTTGTGGAGCACAGGTTCTGGACGCACAGGCCCAGCAGCCATGGCTCACGGGCCCAGCCGCTCCGCGGCATGTGGGATCTTCCCGGACCAGGGATCGAACCCGTGTCCCCTGCATTGGCAGGCAAATTCTTAACCACTGCGCCACCAGGGAAGCCCATCTCTTTAATTCCTAGTGTGCTTCAACGTATAGAAAATATTTTAAAGTAGATAAAAGATATACATAAATATAGAAGTTCAAGTTTGGGGAATCCTCACTTTACATATCAGAAAAATTTCTGAACAGCTACAATCTGGCAGACGCCAGATTGGAATAAATATTGGAATAAATATTCCATTACTTGGAATAAATATTGGAATAAATATTCCAATAAATATTGGAATAAATATTCCATTTGGAATAAATATTCCATTACTGATCATACTCAGCTCCCCACAATGACCACCACCAGGACAAGAGTTTTGACTTCTGTTTTTTTGTGTGTTTTTTGCGGTACGCGGGCCTCTCACTGTTGTGGCCTCTCCCGTTGCGGAGCACAGGCTCCGGACGCGCAGGCTCAGCGGCCATGGCTCACGGGGCCCAGCCGCTCCGCGGCATGTGGGATCTTCCCGGACCGGGGCACGAACCCGTGTCCCCTGCATCGGTGGGCTGACTCTCAACCACTGCGCCACCAGGGAAGCCCATCTGGTTTATTTTAATGCTTCCCTTTTGTCTCCAATCCCACCTTGCTGACACGTTTCTGGTTAATGTACCTCTTTCTGTATTTTTGCTCCTTGACACAAAGCCCAAGTATTTCTTTGTTAACCTCAACTTTCGCTTCTGTCTTACTTTATTCTTAGGCTAGGTCATGAAACAATTTTTTGAACTAAGCACAGGAAAAACATTTTGATCATCAGTTAATGTCTGCCAGAATACAGAAAAAAAAAATAATGTAAAGACAGGGTGAAAGAAAAAAAAAGAGATTAATAAGTATTTACAAAAGACCATTGTATATACGCTGTTAGGTCTCTCTCTCTTCAGGAAAATCCACAACGGTATAATTGATATATCAAAAAGTAAATACTTGGATTATACAACTTCTGCTTCGATCTGGAAATGGCTAGATTATAAAGGCTTCATGGCGCATGTATTTTAAATAACCAAGTTCCCTAGTTTAGTGTGTATGTAATTTGATTTATCTAAATAAAAGCTGTACAAATAAGACTAAGAATACCTTAGATTTGAAAGCTGTACTGTTACAGTTTACGTAGCATTTCAACATTCATCATGTCATATGAGATTTTATACATGCAATAGATCTCTAAAGTTAGTAGTTATTTTAATCTAGTTTAAAAATGAAAAAAACCCAAACAAACCAAAAACCAAAGGTTCAGAGAAGTTAAGTCCCTTGTCCAAATCATTCAGCTGGTTTAGTTGCAAATAGAGGACTTACATACAGGTTTTCTGATCCAAAGCCCATTATTCTCTCCAGGACATCACGTTAACATCTAAAACCACACTGCAACTGTAACATGTAAAGTTTACGTGTCTAAGACTTAACATGCTAAAACTTTGACAAGTCTGTATTAGAGTATGTTTGATTAATAAAAGCTTCTTGAAGTCTGTATTGTTTTACAGGCAAATGCCTAAGCAAATTTGAAACAATAATAAGACACTAGAATAATATAAAGACTGCATTAAAATATGCTTTTGAGATAAAGATACATAGTAGCTCTCCAATAAATTCCTGTTAAAAATAAAAATAACAGTATTTAAAGGCAAAGGGATTTAACATGCAATGATCCCTAAACGAAATACAAGAATCACAGAGAGACGGAATGAATGTTAAAATCCAGTTCCTCTCCTCCGACTGGTATATGACAAGTTATATTATGCATTTATCTTCAACTACTGAACCCTTAATATATTCAAAGGGAAAAGAGAGATTAAACAACAGGTAAAAGTAATACATGGTAATGGAAGTCTACATTAGTAGACCAGTAGATTAGTTTACATATAGTTCCTTTGCAGAGGGTTATAAATCGCAAAATGGCACAAGGCAGGCTTCTGGGATGCTGAAAATGTTCTGTCTCGACCTGAGAAAATGGGCAGATACATGTAAAATTTCAGGAAGCTATGTCAGCAAGCTGTTCTCAAGATTTGTGTACTCTGCCATATATATGGAATGCCTCAAAAAATTTAAAAATAAAATTATAGCAAAACATAACATGGGAAACCAAGAAGTTAAAATATGTAAGAAGCTAGAGAGAGCACAACAGAAAGTATTATTATGGGGTCCCCATCAGATCCTTCCCCTATCATGAGAAGGTTAGGGAGTATACAAAAGCTCTGTCTGAACAATTTTCATAGAAATTTTTCTATGATGAAGAGAAGTCAAACAAAAGCCAGTCAACTTAGGAGAGCTTTCTGAAGACAATTTCCCCGTTAATTTTGGATAACTGAAACAATAATGCAAAAACTCAGGCAATTTATGAGAAATATATCTTAAAAACACCCAAATACTGGATATAATAATATTAGAAAGCAAATACAGCATTAAGTAGTCATATCCAGAAACTATCATTTCTCAAAAAATGTAAAGAATGTAAAAGTTATTTGCATATATATACACATACACACACGTACATGTACCTAGTTCTCAGCTTATCCACTGTGGCTTTTATAGAAATGACTTAATCCTTAGGTTTTCCTGTGAATGGAATGGGACTTATAACATCTCTATCAGTACACTCAATGTTTTCTTATTGAAGTCACCCCAACGCTGTCTCAAAACCTATAGAGAACTGAGCTAAAATTTGCCTTGGCAGTTATGAAGCCAGATGCAGGAAAGCGTAAAACATAAATTCTGCCGACTGCTATAAAGTCTTAAAGCCACACGGCAAGGAGAGTCTGTGGAAAGTAAGTGACCGCCCTGCAAGGCTCTTTGAAAGCAAGTGCTTGGGAACATGAATTTCAGCTACGTGAATTCTCAGAAATGAACAAAAACTGACTACTATGGGGTGAGGGGTGCTAGAAAAGTCGCTTTTGCCAAATCCAGGCCTCCCTGTCTCTACTATGAAGCTCCAATGTCTGGAATACAGTCGACATGCAAATCTGTAGTCAAGAGCATTAAAAGAGTGCAGTTAAAAATTGTTGGTGTATAACAGCCCATTACTTTATCTATAAGAGATAAGCAAACACAAATTCAGAGGCCCAGTTTTGCTTCACCCCTCTGAAATAAAATATGGCAGAAGCTGCCATTTTCATTCATTTGGCCTTTAGTAATATAACCTTTTGATTTTCAAGTGTGCTTTGGACTAGTATATAAAGTTACAGTCTTCAATTTCACCATACGTAACGCTACTTATAAACAACCTTGAGGACCTTACCTTGGCCTATGACGACCATGCATGCAGCCATGCAAACATGCATTCATGCAACATAGCAGCACACAACACAGTGCAAAAATGGCAAAGAAAACCAAGTGATGGTCGTGCTGGTATTTGTTCAAGGGTCTCCTTACCAAATAGTGAAATCCTATGCCTGACAAGAACTCCAAGTTTGCAGAATAGGCTGAAGACAAAAGAAAAACAAAAGAGAAAAGGGAAAAGGGGAAGGGAAGGTAGAAAAGACAGAGAGAAATTAAATTAAAATAAAACAAAAAAAAAAAGAAGAAGAAAAAAAGAAAAATAAACAGCTGATATATGAGCCGGAAAAAAGCAACATGATGTCACGCAGAAAGAATCAATTCTCTGAGCAGAATGTGGAGTAAAGATATTAAAGAAAGAGTCTTTGAGTGCATATCTTTAACAAACATGGTTAAAAAAGCACATATTATAAGGAACCAAAAAAAAAATTGAAAGCAAAGCTAATTAATATAAAAGCAATCTATATGAACCCCGTAAGAATATAACTACTAGAAAACCACAAGGAGAAAACGTTAATTTTATCTGCCCCAAAGTACTACTGAAGTTCTAGAAATTTGTTGTTATGGATATTATTTCACAATGGAGGTATGGTGCTTTGGGCATAAAATGTTTACTTTTAGTATGTTTTATCATTTGGCCTTTCCTTCCCCGGACCTTGACCACACCCCTTACACATATACCAAAGCATCCAGTGAATGTGAACACAATGAACTAGAGAGAGAATTTAAACAACTGATAATCCCTCAGAGAAAAAACGTTACAGATGTGATAACTTAAAGGGCTTCTTTCTAATGCTATTTCATGAGTTGAACATTTATTTCCTCTGGACTAAGTTCCTGGGTCTTCATGCCCTTCCTGGTGGTCACCCTATAGGAGATTCCAAATAAGGGGGCCCAGCACTCAACATGATGGCACTGGTATGCACTGATGCTTGGATCACAACCCAGAGCATGGACAATACCCATTCTTGTCCTGTCACGTCTGTCACCAGGCAGTCTGGTGGCTTTCTTGCTGGGCCCTATTTTTAGGAACACTCAGTTTCATGCTACACTCCCTTCTAAACTCCCTCAGGATTCAGCTCAGACATGTTTACTCCAAGAAGCCTTTTCTAACACCACGTGTTCCTTCACCACTCACAACCCAAGCTCAAAGAAGTCCCCTCCCAGCCAGGGGCCATCTGCAAATATCTACCAGGACACTTAACCTCCCATATTACAACTGACACTCTTTTCACTTCTATTCAACACTCTTCTGAACCCTCAGAGAGCACTGGTGGTCCACAGCCAGAACTTACCAAAGCTCTAACCTTGAAAATCCATTTGTACAGCACCCCCCACACTCAGCTTGATTTTCCCAATCATGATGACAGCTATGTCCTCACTGCCCCATCCTCTCTTGCAAAGCTTTCCCATCACCAGCAGTGTGCAGATGTACACTCGTCAGGACTGGGGAGACAGGCTCTATGCCATGGAATCAATGATGGCAACTGCTCATGGCAGAATGGGAGAAAGGAGTCAGGATCACTTTTATTACAGTGGACCACTTTTGTGGACCACTTTTATTACAGTAGGTTTTGGCCATCATCTCTCACTTCAGTAACAATGTGAAATAACGTATTGGTGAAAATTAATTATATAGGGCATGGGGTAGCTTTTCCAAGAAAACATTCATCTGCAAGTGCTTAAGTGACTTCGAGGTCTTGGGAAATCTCTTATCAGTGCTAACTATTTTTCAAACAATGATCTATTCAAGTAGATGTTAGACGTAAGATTAGACATTAGCCCCCAGGAGCAGCATTATTTATCTTTAGGCTATAATTGAAATGAACAAAGACAATAAAACAAAAGCAACTTTCTCCAGGTGCCCTCATTCACTGAGCTTTCTGTGTGTTAACAGGAATCTGTCTCCATGTAAAGAGTGATTACATCTTAGAATTGTACACATTTTGGATTCTTGGAATCTAGTCTATTTTAAGGGACATATTTTACCTCTTACTCGCTGACACTCTCTAGTATCCAGAGTGAAACATTCTGCGATGATGTTGAATTTATAATACTAGGATTACGTTTTTAACCTATGAATTTGAATTATGAATTTATAATACTAGAATTATGTTTTAATCTAGACCCGGGGTGTTTTGCGGTGATAGGAAACAGAATTGCTCTGTTTCGTGAGCACATCTATGTTGGAGAATCTCTCCGAAAAAAATGACTTCTTATGATATCAGCTGCTTCCTAACTCTAGGTGTTCCTAATTAGTAACAGATGTGCCACCAGAGAGACATACAGATATATAGAAAGCTAGGTCCTAAGAAAAGACAAATCGTATCTCTCTCCCTTCCAGTGCCACCCTCTTTCAGGGTGTAACTTCTGTGCAGACTCTAAGGTTTGATTATTATAAACTTTGGCCTGTAGTTTTTCTAAAGACAACTTCCATAATCCCGTTACCCCCTTTCTCTAAATCCCTTCATTATTAACATTCTTAAGAATTCATTCTGCAGTTTCCTCCCTGACTCATTGCCTTGTGAGTTTGCTTTCCACCTCATCGCTCTCCTGAAAAACACTCTTTTGAAGTTCTCAATACCCTCTAAGTAGCAAATCTAATAACCTCCTTTTCCGTCTCCATCCTGGAGAGCCAGCTCCCCACAGTACTTGGCATCATTAACTACTTAGATCTGTGAAACTCTGGTTTCTGTTTTACAGTATTACTTCCCACTTCCTCTCTAATTAACTGTTCTCTCTACTCCTCAAAGATCCACTTCTGAAAACCCTGGAAATGTAATAATTCTCCAAGTTTTGGTTCAGACCTTTCAGCTTCTCTCCGATTCTCCCTTAGTTTCATCTGCTTTCAGAGCTTCGAGCAGGAGATGGGTATAGATTATCCCCAAATATGTCATTTCTTGCCCTGATCTCTCCAACACCAGACCCCTGCGTCCCACTTCCTGCTGGATATCTCCAGCTGGATGACCTGTTAGTACTTTATCCTTCCATACGTACCTCTTTAACCAAATTTAAACTCTTCTCAAAACTAGTTCTGAAGTTTCTTGTTTTCGCTAGTGAGACCAATCTTGTTCCAGCCACTCAGCACTGAAACTTCAGCCCCAGGCTGGCCTCCTCCTTTCTACTTGAGATAGGACTCGTTACCGTTACCGAGGCATGCTTATCTTCCCTCTTCCGTGTTTCTCAGACGCAGCCCTCTCTGCATTTACATCTCCTGTGCACTCCCAGCACTTTATAGGTGGCTCATTTACACTCATCACAACGTAGTTCATGGTTAGCTCTATATGTATGTGTCTCCTCAGCTATACTTTTAAGTCCATTAAAGTTGGGAACTGTGCTGTTGTATCTGTGTGTTTACCCTCAGACCTAGGACAGCACCTTGTACCCAAGGGGCATTCAGAATACTTGCTGAACAAACCCACGGGTAGCACCACCTACTGGAAGTAGCACTTCTGTTACAACAGTTTGCATCCCTGCCATAGCTCCTAATGCCTGCCTGCCATGGCTTCCCAGCCATGCTACTCTTATCAATCCTACTTATGCTCCCAGACTGTCCTCATTCTTCTATTTAAAAAGCATCAATGGCTTCTTAGTGCTAATGAATTAAGTAAAAAGAATAAAGATATTTTGACAGTTACTCTCAATTACAGTGTTCCATCATGAATCTACATAACCTATGTTTCTCCTAAATGACCAGCTTCTACGCTGTACGTTGTTATCTCAAAAATATACCTTTTTCTTAATCTCTGACCTACATATTTTTTAATATCAACTTTGAATGTCATGACTTCCATAAATCTCCAGCCTATCCATACCCCTCTAAGGGGTTCTTACTTTACTCTGAATCCTACAGCACCGCTCAGCTTTCTGCTACTGGAACAATATTTATTCCCATATACTTAGCCACTGTCATGTATACTCCTGGAGTGCAGATGCCCCATCTAACTTATCTCTGTGGACAGGAGAATATTGACTGTAGACAGGAAATGCTCGATACCTAATTTCTAGTACCAGGAGGTATCTAAACAACTAATGGGAACAACCTGGTTTTAACTGTGGAGAAATTAATTTAGACCCACATAACTACTGCCACACCCAACTGTTAAATACAAATGAAAACGATCATGGCAATGCTCATCATGTGTATACAGGTATGCTTGTTTATTCACAGTAGCAGGGCCACTTTTTTTTTAAACCTGTTTTATTGTATTTTTTTACGTATTTTACTCATTGAAGGAATATTTAACTAAAGTAGTAAGAAATCAGAGATTTACAAATTTGTGATTCCATTTCAACATGCCAAACAAATTATTTGTTTTTGTTAATGTGATAGTGATGTTGGTTGTTTTAAAACATGTCTTTATGATTATTAAAGTAAGATTTTTTCATTAAAAAAACTTGGAAACCACATAAAAATAGTAATATAAAATCTACAATGCACTACCTAAAGAAAACAACCATTAACATTAAATTTATCCCCTACCAGTACTTTTCTATACATAAAAATTTAGGTTCTTTTAAAAAATCCAAATCAATACTATTTGAACAAATGTTTTATTTTTTAAGTGGTAATTTTCCTAAGTTATCATGTATTTGTACCCATCATCATTTTAACGACTGGACAACATGTACCATAATTTATTTACCATCACCTTATTCATTTTTCAACTCTGATTTTTTTCTCTCTGAGGATAAATTCTACCTATGTTTGGCATTAAAGTACTGTGAAGAAATCAGTTACTTCTGTTGTTGTGTCTCTCATTCCTGTGCGTCGGAATTTTAATGGCATACGTTAAATTTTAATGGCATACATTCCCTTTTGCGGAAGTGCTAGTGGGAGAAGTAAAACTTACCAACCCTCTTTCCAAGAAGTGAAGAAAAAAATTGAAGATGAAATCATTAAAAACTGGGGCAGTGTTATTAAAGGCCCCAAAACTACATCAACGGAGGCTAGCACAGAAGCGTGATGTTCTTCTGATTTCTTCTATGAGGGATACAGTTGGTAAAGGACAATTAGTTACTTCTGCAGTTAGTGAACAGTTCTTAGAGTAAAACTGAAAAATGAATGGCGAAAACAAGACACAATAAAAGGGGAAGGAAAAAAGGGGGGAGGGGAAAGAGCAGAACTTGCATAATTTTTTTTCATTTTTTCCCTATATTCTCCAACTGTATTTTGATTTATGTTAATGAATGTGATTAAATTAACAACACCCTCTAGGAACAAAGTTTCTGTTACAAAAGGTTAACTGGCCAGGAAAGACTAGGAGACTTTGCAGTAGCCTTGGTTCCACAGTGTTTAATGATAACTTGGTGTTGTGGCATTTTCCAGCTACTGTGCGCACTCACCATCCACAGGGGAACACGGGGCCAGTGGTGTGGATGAGTGTGCGTGTGAAATGAGGAGAGATGGGTCTCTCTCTCTCTCCTAGGGAAGGCGGAAAGAAGGCCATGCCATAGTGGGGAAGGGGAGGGGGTTATCTGCATCTTGGAAAGTAGCTCTTCCTTCCCTTTCCTTCTGGTAACACAGTTGGTGGAAACAAAGTAAGTCACTGGAATGGATTCTCTGTTATTTTAACTATCATCCATTTTATCAACTTCACAGGAAGCTTACTATTTGAAGAAGTCTGGAAACATTTTTAATGCTGCTGCAATCTTACATCACATGATTGACTATCTATCTGTTGGGAGACAACCAACTAGACAATAAATTTGAGTAAAGTGATGAGCTTAAGATCCCACCCCCAGTGCTATGTGCCGCAGGAATCTTACTTCCTCTTAACCCTCTGGGGACAGTCTATATTCAATGTCAACTCACCCTGTCCAAGAGGCTGATACTGCACTGCCATTCAACATATCATTAAAGTCAAGTCTATGCTATGAATCTAAAATTGCTCTAAAAAAAAGTCTTAAGAAAATAAAAAAGAGGATTGTTTCCCAGGCAAGCCACTGATGACAGATCCATAGATACTGTGAAATGATAAATGCGTATTCTTTTAAGATGTTAAACTTGTGATAATACTGCTAAACAGCAACAGATAACTAAAAAATGTCAAGACCAAGGAAAGCCTGTATTCTACTTTATACAGGGTACTCATTTTTATAGAAATTTTTTTCAAATACAATCTAAAAGCTTGGTTTGGACTCCTGTGCAATGTAATACAGAAGAAGGCTTTCTCAGTAATTGATTCTCATGCATACTAAGTTCTGGCAGAATTTTGAGGACTCAAACTTGAAATCCTCAGCAGAATCACAAACAAATCTCCAAGGAATACTTGGGTTTAAAGAGAAATAAGAAAGTACTGCTAGGATGCTGGCTTGACTGGTGTGAGCAGAAAACTTTAAAAAGTATATATGTTTACTTCATTTTATCCCAAGATTGCTCATAATTTTTTAAAATTTAAAGTTATAATTTCTGAAAATGAGATTCTGCTGAAAAATACAGGCTGGAAAAAACATTAGATTTGAATAAATGTTTAGGAATCCAATGTTAAAAAGTATCGTTGAACAAAAAATACTAATACACTGATGCATCTCCAGCCTCTACTTGTGGATTCTGTATTGGGTATTTTGTTCCTTCTACTCAGCATTACATTTAGCAGTAAAATATAAGAAAACTCAACACCTAGAACACATGTGTTAACTTGCCAAAACCATCCTTCTCATAGTGTTTGATCCCAAGGGGCCAGGGGCCGGGGAACATGGGTGGGAACTCTTCGCGTGATCCTACTTCAAGAAGCTGAGATGCTCGTTCTCAAAAGGAAACACACTTAAACAATAGTCTTTATTTTTTATAGCTGTTTACCTAGTCACCATTTCTTTCTCTTTGTTTGATGCATGTCCTCCAGAACAGAGAGGTCTGCTTGCTGCAGATAAGAAGTATAAACGATGGTTTTTGAAATACTGATCAATTAAAGGAAGAACAACCTGAAAGAAAGGAAAAGAAAACAGATCTACACGGTGGACTCTTCCGGGGGATGAATGAGTGCTGAGCTTTTAGAGCAGCCAGAGTTCTGTCCACATGCAATAAGTCCCCAATATCCACAGCCATGCCAGTCAGCACCATTTCAAAGTATGCCTCTCATAAGTCTCACTCTGCTGTCTCCAGTTCCTCTGTGTGTGTGTGTGTGTGTGTGTGTGTGCATGTGTGTAATTATAAAAAAAAACACATCAGATTTTCAATGGTTTGAAATTAGTCTCAATATTTTCTCAAAATGAAACAGTCTTAATATTTTCACATCATGCAGTTCCATGCCTGAAAGGTTCAAAAATAATCAGTGATGACCTTCTACTGAGTCTCTACTATGTCTGAGGATTGTAACTGATATGCTGTCATTTCTTGTATCCCAGTAACCACTCTGTATGGTAGGTGCCATCATCCCTGATTTCTAGGTATTAAATTGAGATGTAGAAAGTGAATGATTTACTCAAAGTCACATTGCCACTTACCTACCTGCACAAAGCTCTTACCTGGCCTCTGTCAAAGCCCACCTCCCAATTCTGCCCTCTGATGGCTGTTGATGGCTGTTGGCCAATTCCTCCCTCTCCTCCGTCCACAGGCTTTGTACCTGCCATTCACTCTGTCTGAGATGCTCTCCCCACACCCCATAACCTACTCACTTCACTCCTCCTGCAGGCCTCAGTGCAGTGGCACTTCATCAGATAAGCCTTTGCTGGCCTGTCAACTAGATAAACTCCCTGTATCCTCTGGTCTTTGAACATCATTTGCAATTTTATATTTTATATGTATGATTTTTTGGGTTAGTCTCTGTCCCTAAGAGTCTATAAGGCACACAAGATAAAGAAACATTTCTGGGTTTGTTCCCCATTAAAGCCCTCTCCTGTCCCCTATGACTACTGCTTGTTCTGTTTCATTTACCACTGACTCACCAGCGCTTAGGACCTTGTTGCAAGCCTGTAGCAAGCGCTAGATAAATATTTGTTGAATAAAGAAATGAAAAAAGTAATAATAACTGGCACTACCAGTATTTAGACTCAAGTCTGTCTAAATACATTTTTTCCCCTACAAGGTAGGTATATTTTTTAATAATAGGAATACAAAAGCTTTTAGTGATCTTCCTAGGAAGTGGTGACACTGCCTGAACTTAGTGATTGACATATAATAAGTACTCAATAAATATGTGAATGAATGAATCACAGACTTAGTAGAAATTAAGCCACATTAGGCATGCATCTGCAAACAAAATCACTAGGGGCGCTGAGTGCACAGGCAATGAAATACAAGAATGTATTTTAAACGTGTGATTAGAGGCCATGAATACAGCACTTCTGATCACTGGTTCTCAAGGGCGATTACACCCTAGCAGAACAGATAACCAGCAATGTGCAGCCCAAGACAGACTTCAGAGGACTGATACAGATTTGGGGTGCAATACTGAGTGGAAAGAAAAGACAAGAGAAATCTCCCTTAAAGGGTACAATTCTGAAAACATATAATAGAAACCAAATATTAATCAGTCAAAATAACATGTCATTTTGTAAATGACCTATAACCACCAAATGCAAGTACTTTGAGAGGAAATGGATGGAAATCATTAGGTCTTCAGGTTAACTAAAACATATTGTAAATAGGAAAGCTTCCCAAGGGCATTCTGTGTTTGTGATAGTGAATCTCCAGGACATAATTCCATGCATGGCACAGACTAGGCTCAGAGTGAACACTGACTACGTGAATGGACCTAATGTGGACACTCTGTAACTCTTCATCTCCTTCCCGTATTGGCTGGAGTGTGCACACAGCAAATTCTTGATAAATTCGTATTAAACGGAATAAATAAAAAGCATGGGATATATTCTAAATATGAACAATTGATCCTCTTTGAGCCTCAGTTTTCCTCTTCTGAGTAGGATTCAGGTCCCACAAGGACTCTATAGTATAGGTTCTTATAACATACCCACTGATAAGTTAACTCATGCTTTTCCTCTTTAACAAAGAAATATTCATCTAAAAATTTTAAATCAGAATATTCAAATGTTAGGAAATAGATGTTTCTCCTTTATGTCATATGATAAAGCCAAAAAAGAGAACTTTGAGTCAGACTTCACAGAGGATAAAGTCATTTGAGAAATACGGTACGGAGAGCAGAGCGAGTTAAAGCATGACCAAAGGTGCTGGGAGCACATTTGGCCCACGTGATTCATGCAGTTATTTTCATGCCACAGAATATCTAGTTAGAGTAGAATTCACATTTGTAGACAAGTGCATTCCATAAAGAGGCAACGATCTAAAGAGTATATTTGGTAAACAAACATATTGAAGAAAATACAGGACGGACTGTATACTGTACTTTAGCAAAGAACTTGATTTCTTGTTCATAAGGGAAATGTTCTCCTTTGCTTCTGCTGCCACCATCTGTAGACATGAAAAGTTTTTAGGTACACGTTGCACTTCAAACACTGCAAGATATTCACCCCAAATGCTAAGTTTAGAACACATTGCTAAATGTGTTACCCCACTAAACTGAATACAAAAATATAAAGGCTAACTTCAGTTGTGTAATTTAAAAAGAGATTAAAAACATACCCAAATCAAAATAAAAAAGCTCTTGAGACAGCCCATACACGTGGTTACAAGCACAAACATACTGGTGTAGCTTTGAGATCTGACTGACAGGTAGGGAGGAAAGTGGAATAAAGTAAAAATCCCACATTTTTAGCAGGAAAATCCCACATTCTCTTTCAGTAAGAAAGAAGCTCCCTGGGGTGAGAAAAGTGAGTGGAAAATAAGTAAATATAATTTGTTAGGTTTTTAACACGGACCTCTAAATAAAGATAGTGACTTCTTGGTGTGACTGCAAGTTACAGCCTTTAATATTAATATACCAATGGAAAAATTTCAGGAAGCCAGTGCCTGTGATGACGGGGAGGACCACAGCTGTAATACTAGGTTGGAAAATTAACATTCTGCTAAAGAATAGAAAAGTTCACCGGTGGCAAAAGATAATTTCCATAAGCAAAGCAAAAAGCCCTGAATTTTCCCCATGGTGTAGAAAATGAGTTCAAGGTTACGAACTGATTGACTGAATGCGCTTAGCTTAGAAGGTAGCCTTTCCTACCTCCCTCATGCATATAAAGGAGGTTTCATACATATAGAAGAGGTAGCAATAAACTATAATAACCACGATGCTATGCAGAACAGATTGGAGAGCTAAGAATTTCAGAACTGGATATAAGGTTTCAGTTAAATCTGTAAGCAGAGCTGCCATATTTTATAAGAATCAAACTGACTTATGCTTGAAAAAGTTCTTTTGCACATAGAAATAAAAACCATTTGAAATACGCTTTATTAAATCTTAAGCATAAATTCAGGATAATTTTTAGAGAACTTAGGTAATACTTTGTAAAATCAGACAGTGCTCTTCCCATGAATAAGTAAAAGAAAATAATGGCTTTTCAATGCTTGCGAATTTCAATTTCTTTTAAATCACTTTTGCACTAAATCTCTCTCAAGCATATTATGCAGAATGGCTGGATCCACCTAAGGGACCTTCTCATATAAACGTTATTGAGACAGAAATTTGTACCTATCTAAATCTGCTAATATTTCAAAGAACTAAATAGGAAATATCTTGCCTTTCATTATATATTTTAACAAAAATGCCTCTGTAGAAAATGTGAAAAGATTTGGAGAGAGTATGATCTGTGATGTAATACAAAACTTCAAAAAAGGCACAGGCATATTCTTACCATCACCATGAGTCTATGCTTAAGAATGAATATATTAAAGATGTGTTGCAAAGGCAATAAAGTGTAAGATAAAAGAAGACGGTATTACAGAAATTTTGGTTTTTAGTAATAATGAAAAACGAAAATGAAAACAAATGATCGTGTAGACAATCTCAAGTCTGCTTGTCCTCTTGACAGAGTTCTTGTACATAATTTGCCCTGCCAAAGCCACCTGAAAACGGAACAGGTTTGTAACGTCAGCAATTGTAAAAAAAAAACAAAAAACTAATTTTGTTGGGCTCTGTATTAATCTAACTTTATTTCTCCCCAGAATTCTGTTCATAATACCTTCTCTATCCTATGGAAAGAAAGAAATGTGTGAAGTGGGTGAATCTGCCCTGTAGTTAGCTTCTCGCCACTCCTTACACACAAACACTGTCCTAGGAGGTTTATTCAGAAACTTGAATATAATGTGAATAAAGCAAAGCCTAAACACATTTTACCCTTCAAAGTTCTGTTTCTGCTACCCATACATAAGCAAAACCTTTGCTTATTCCCTTTGCAAACGATCACTCTTTATTCCCTCTTCTCCTCTCTCCATCAAAAAAAAAAAAAGGCTGGATCCCAGAGCTGCTACTCATACAGATACTTTTAAATGTGGATTAGAAATGTCAACACTTAACTTTGTGCATAAAAGCTTCAAAAGTTCACCATGGCCTCATGCTTGTTCTTTGGTCACATTCCATTCAGAGTAATCTGGCTACTAGTCAAGGTGACTATCATATTTAAAAACATATATTGTTGGATGAGTTACAAAGAGACTGCATATTATAGATTAGTTTGTATAACTGGCCTTTATGATAAAGATGGTTAAGAGAGGAAAAATATAGCATTTGTACTGTAGCTAAAGAGGCAGGTGGAAAAAGAGGGAGGTTCTTTAAGAGAATGATGCTCAAGTAGAAAATCTCTAATCACATTTGGGATCCAGGGGCCAGGAACAAGAAAATACCAGAGCTCGAATTTCTATAAACTTTAATCTGATGCTGTGCTGAAAACTAATATAAATCCTAAGAAAACAGCAGCAAAAAGAGCCCTTGGTTAGGAGGGGTTTGCTGCGGATGTATCACTAAGGGATCTAGGACTATGGGCCCCAAGGAAAGGGGCTGAAAACAGAAAGAATGAGGGTTAGAAAACAAAAACAAAAACAGAAAGAGAACCTTAAAACTGGAAAAGAAAACAAGAGGATGCACCACCAGCAGAGCACACTGCCTTTCAAAAAGGACCAAACTCCACTTCTTTATATCCTAATACCAACCAGTGGCTGGAAGGGGATCTGACACAAAGGTGAGTAATTGACAACTTGAATTTTAATTCAACAATGCTGAGGACAAACACAAAGTAAGAGAAGTGAGAGGAGGCTGTCTTGATGATCTGTTCTGAATCTTAGATTTAAAATAAGGAGTTCTTTTTGTACTTCAATGGCACTGAGCCAGATGGGGAAGAGGTCTTTCCTTTTACTCTAAGAGAATAATCAAGTATTCTGTATTGCAGATACTCTAATATAAATGTGTAACGCTGCACAGGCTAAACTCAAGGCCTTTACATTGTCTAGAAATTTGGAGAATCCCTAGAGTTTTAGTTTAGTTTTTTTTAAGAGCAGATAAATTAATTTCATAAGGAAAGATTTAAGTGTACCTTCAAATCTGATGTCCATCCAATGTATCTTTCAAAATGAAAAATCAATGCCAATAAACATTTTAAGGAGAAAAGTATTACATGTTAGATTTTTTAAAGTTCTCAAAATTTACCCATCCTTAAAAATGAGTTTGCCTATTCACTTTTAGACTCAAATTAGTATTATGATGGATAGAAAGTGTTTATACCATCCGGGAGCAGACCACAAGCATCCCAGTAGTCTATGCTGTTCTATCTCCTGATGTTGTAAATGTTAAGAATAACAAAAACTGGGCTGTTAGTAATAGGACTATGGTACCTACCAAACTCCAGGATATACTGGTGGGCTTCGTCCACATAGCGAATGAGTTGCTGAAGGAAACTATAGGCAAATCGTTTCTCTATAGAAGGAGTGTCCAATTCCAGGTCCTTGAATCCTCTAGAACAGCAAAAAGGAAAAATGGAAACCAACATCTACAAAGACTGTTAGAAGGTAAGGTAAAAACGAAATATATTTTGTTAAATACCTATATATAGAGAAGTATATTTAACATTTTACATATAGCAATATATAGATGTGTATATATACACACACACACAGATACAGATAAATTTGCAAGGTTAGCTAATATTGTTGTAGCTAAAAACAAAAAAGATTTAATTTATAAAAAATACTTTGCACCTGATATAAAACTGTACTAAATAACTATTACTATGTAATAAAATGTTGCATTTAGAAAAATAGAGTGTCATTTTTGCCTAGGGATTTTGCCTAAATGATGGATGGGGACCTAACATAAGAAGTGTAAGGAACTCAATTATGTGGCACAACAGCTAAGGGCATTAATGTTTCTGACATGTATATTTTGAACATACTGAACAGTAGCTCTAAGATTTAAAGAGATCACTGAGTTCATTTTCAGCCTTAAATCTGATAGGGATATTTAAATATTCAGTCTTATAACGAGAATGTGTAACTGGAGTAGGTGTGCTTTTACCTGGATACAGCATAGCCATTGATCTGCAGGAACTTGAGGATGTCCTGTGCTTTTTCCCTATCCTTGGCTTTCTCTTTGGCCGTCAGTGTATCATAGGGTACCAGCAGCGGATGGTTTCCACCTCCTAAGAGGATGTCAAGACAGGAACACAGCATAGTAATTAGAAAATAATGTGAAATGAGATATGGCTGCATGTATAATAGGACTGCACTACAGAACTTCTGGTGTCCTCCACTTATACACAGGATATATAGGACTCATATAAGACTCTTCCCTCTCTCGTGCCTTTAATGCTCCAATTAACTTAGGAAACCTGTTCAAAAAAGACTGTGCTTATGCCTTCTAAGAGGCAATTAAAACATGAACATACAGGCATTTGTAATTTCAAATGCCAATGACATCTGCAATCACACAAGGAAGGAAACGAAGCTGTGTTCTCGTCTCCACTGAACTCCAAATGCAGAACTCCAAATGCACTGAACTCCAAATGTTTTGGTATTAATGCACCAAAACATGCACAGCTGGATCCAGTAAAATTACAAGGCATGTTTCAAGCAATATGCTTCATTTGCCACCACACAGAGAGAAGAGAAAAATATGTCTTAAATATGGAATTTTTACTATGCCTCCCAGATCAGAGAGTACTTTATGGTCACATCTTTCTAAATATACAAAACCCATACTTAGACTGCAGGTACAAGTTGATTGCTCTTAAATATCTAGTAAAGGTTAACATACATACTTGATTAAGAATTTTGGCAAGAACCTAGGTTTCTACTATACCTCTTCTGGTAAGAAATACTAAAAGCATTCTTTGAGATTTGAAAATTCTGGGAAGCATTTAAACTTAAAAAAACTGATAAAAAGAAAACAATTTATAAAATTATAAATTTTATAAAAATTTTTGTAAAAATTATAAAAATTTCAAAAAATGCACTGGTAATTCCAGATATTAAGATTTGATACAGGGAATGCTATTAAAGCAGCAGCAACATGCATAGCATAGTATGTCCCAAATTTAAAGTTTACAAAACACATATAGGAATATATTTTATGCGGGATGCTGAAATTCCTTGAAATACAACTGCTAAGGGAACACCAGAAAAAAACAACTATTTTGTTTGAATTATGATGACAACATAGAGACTATTAAATCCCTGTCCAGTGGGGTTAAGCCAGGAGCTCCCCAAACAATCATAAATGTTGAATCGGCCCCACACAGGAAATAAGCAGACAAAAAGACAAAGCAGAAAATGCCATGCTCTCCTAGAGCTTGCTTTGACTGGGAGCGCCATCTACAGAAATGCAATCACGCACTGAACCTTCTGACCATTAGGTGACACTATACACCACAAATGCAAAGGGAGAGTCAGGAACTACCACATTAACACGAAGCATATTAAGAAGCCATCAGTAATTTTACAGTATGATACAATTATTAATGTAATATAATACACTTGTCAGTAGAATACAATTCTCATGTGATACTAAGAAACATTTTGTGGACAGCAAGGATATAGAATCAACTACTAAGCCCACTGAGAACAAATTTGACTTCTATCATAATCACAGATAGAATTTAAAAGCATATTTTATGAAAAAATTTATGAAGCAAACATTTAATCATGCTGCGATCATAACCTATTTATTGCATGTAGTTCTTTATTCCTAGAGAAACTGGCAACTTAATTTGTAATCCACAATGATCTGGGGGGGGCGGTCAGATACTAATAGGTTACTTTGGGAAGGGTGAGGGGAAAGGGAGAGTTGGGAAGAGGAAAAGAGAGAGAGAGAGAGAGAGAGAGAGAGAGAGAGAGAGAGAGAGAGAGAGAAAGAAAGAATATGAATAAAGCCTAAACTTTAAAAATCCTAAGAACACAAAGTACACTCTGACTCTAAAACCCTTCAGAACTAGATAGGGTGGGTTCTTTGAGCAGACTGGAAATGATGTCCTTTGCTGTGCCACTTAGCTAATGGCAGTGTGACTACCTTGATCTTGCCTATTTACAACATGAGTATAGATATTACGTGGAAGGGAGGTAAAGAAACGAGCTAAACCTGAGAGGTGAATAAATACGCAGGAATTCCTAGGACTGTGCCTCAAACATACTTGTGTACTCATTCATGCTAAAGGGTCAAAATTGTTTTGATACCAGCACTGTCCTTGGCTTAGTGACAGATCACTGCAGCCCAAAATATGTGGTAGTGGGGAAAGAAGAATAAAAAGAAATGCTAGTTCTTTACATTTTTCACTAACTGGGGAGCATGGATAATATTGCTTGGACTCTCATTCCTTTTATCTATTCATGACATACTCCTTAAACTGCCTGATTTCCCCCAAACTGTGCTAGCTTCTTAAAGTAGATTGGGAAGGCACTGAGGAACAGACAACCTGGGTGAGCAAAAGAGGAAATTTTCTCCCGGTTTTTCTAAAGCAGATTCATCTTCTGCACATAGATGTAGGGATGATAAAAGAGCCCTGAGCCCTGGATGGGGCTGAAACAAAAGTGGGCAGGTGTGGCACTGACTCTCTTAGTTGTCCCAGTGTCTAAATGACTAAATGGCTATTTCAAGTCATTTCCTTATTCCTGACTTCCTGGCTTCTCTCTTCTCTCCTGCTGTTTCTCTGTCTCTTTCCTATTGTTTTTCAATGTCTCTCTCTCTCTCAAACACACACACACACACACACACACACACACACACACACACACACACACACACACCCCATAGGTACTAAGACATGTAGTAGGTGACAGGCCTCTCCCACACCCCCACCCATATCTTCTTGGAAGCAGAAGCAGAGTTGTCAGGACACAAGTTGGCTGTCAAAGTCTCCAGGAGAGGGAACACGTTGGAGAAGAGACAACTGTAGCTTCTGTCCTGTAACTGTCCACAGTCTCAAGCCTTTTTGGTTCCAAGAATCATTTCTCCTTCCTTTAGCTCCAATAACTTAAAAGCCAAGATCCAATGCTATATATTTCAATACCTTTCCTATTGGCTTGCTGTTTTAGTGCCAAACAACTCACTTACTCCTTTGAACGGGTAGCCTTCATAGGGTAAGAATACTAATTTCACCACCTCACCTTTTAGCCTTTGCTCCAACTATGCTTGTCTCCCCCCTACACAGTATGAATTTGGACCAGTACAAGCTGGATGCAGAGGTACAGATGCCTCATTTATGAGTGATGTGCTTCAAAGAAAATACTGACAGTAGGACACCTAATGGCTGGCCCAGAAATTAAAGGATGATGATTTTCTAGCATACTGATTAGAAGTGAGTACTAAGATAGCTGCTTATTACTTTTAGTTGTAACCAAACCATAGTGATTGAAACACACTTAGAAAACAAAACTGAATTTTTTTCATGTAATCTGCTCATGGAACAAATAGTAATTTTGTTAACTAGTTATGTGGACAATGCTCCTTCAATAACCTCACTAAGTGAAAATTCTATGACTCTGTAACTCAGTTATCCATCCATCCTTCCATCCATCCATCAGCCAATCAAACAACTGATCATTCATTTTACAAACACTGATGGAATGTTTCTAGAAAAACAGGTCCAGCCCTGAGCCAAGTTCCTGAATAGGCAATTTTGGTATATGGAATCCTTTTTGTTTGTTTCTATGCCCAATTCTAATTTGTTTCACTCGGTTTCCTAGTGCTTGGTGCCTGGTACCACCCTCCAATATCACAGCTATTCCTTTCATTATGAAATATCTCCACCTCCCAAAATGATCTCCTTCTCTATTCTTACCTCTATCAATAAATAAGAAATAGAGAGTTTCCTGGTGTCCAGAGCTGTACAATAAGGATGACAAAAGTAATCAAAATTGTGGCCCTGAACCTGAACTATATTCTCATTGGGGGAAAGAGACCCACACAGGAAGTAACTAAAGAAAACACACACCCACACATTATAAACAATATGTGTATAATCTAAAGCTAATGCTGCTGATTTATTCAGCTAATACTGAATAAATAACAATGAAAGAGAACATCAGATGCATTAAACTGAAGAAAATATTTATGTAAATATCATATATTTATATTAAGAAGTATAATTTTCTCAATAAACTAAGAAAAGATTTGAGAAATGACTAAGAGAATACTAGGTTGTTTTAGTATTTAATAAAAACAGCGGAAAAGAGCAAGCAAAAGAATATAAGAGGGGCGGAGTCAAGACGGCATACTAGGAGGACGCGGAATTCGCGTCTCCGCACAACTAGGGCACCTACCAGGCCCCAGTGGGGGACTGCGGACACCTGAGGCGACGGGAGGAACCCCCAGCGACCGGGTAGGACGCGGGGCGTGAGGTGGGGGGAGTGAAGGGGAGGAGAAGTGGAGGCGGGACGCGACTGGCGCCCCCGAGGGGACGGGATCCCAGGCCCGAAGGGGGAAATTGGGGGACCACTGGGAGGGCAGAGGATCAAAAGGGAGCGTGGCCAGGTTTCCCCTGCCCACTTGGGCCCCGGGGAGCCTGCTGAGACCCCCGGGCCTGATCCTCTGCCCACCGAGGCCCCCTGCAGCCGCGCGGGTCCTGAGGGAGTGGGAGGTGGGGAAGGGGGAGCAAAAGTAAAGGCCAGACCTCCGGGGCTGGCACCCCTGAAGGGTGGCTACGGGGGAGAGAAGGAGTTCCTGCACCCAGCAGGCCCCACACACGGTTAGGGGTCCATTGGCTACGGGGGAGGCCCTGGGGGAGACGGTGGGGGAGGGGCACGAAGGAACGGAGGGGAACGGGGCCAGCACTTTCCCTGTCCACTTAGGCACCAGGGACCCTGGGGGAGACGGTGGGGGAGGGGCACGAAGGAACGGAGGGGAACACGGCCAGTGCTTTCCCTGTCCACTTAGGCACTGGGGAGGCTGCTGGGACCTAATCCTCTGCCCGTGGAGCTTCCCTCCTGCTGCTCAGAGCCCAAGCCCCGCCCCTACACTGCCACCCAGGGCCCCACCTCTGCACTCGGAGACCCCTTCCAACGTGCTGGCCCTAAACTCCACCCACACATCCTCACTCAGGGCCCTACCTCCAAAGTCTGAAACTGCACACTTCAGAGACCCTCCTTTCCACATGCTGCCTCTCCACTTCCGTGCAGGTCCTAAGCAGAGGCCCCAGCCCACCCAAAACCCCACCCCTGCCTAAGTTCCGCCCACTGCCTAAACCCCATCCCTATAGCCAAGGCTTTTTTGTTTTTTTCCTCTTTCAGATTGGGGTTCTGCTTTACCTGGTTGATCCACTGTTGTTGATTCTTTTATATTTTTATTTTTCCCAATAAATCTTTTATTTTTCTAATTTTATTTTATTCTTTATACTTTGTTAGTGATCTCTCGTTTTAGTGTGTTGCCACCCCCCCGACCTGTTTTTTTTCTGTTGTGGTTTTATATTTTACCTGGCTGCAGTTGTTTCAATTATAGTTTTATTTTTCCTAATATAGATTTTATCTTCCTAATTTTATTTTGTTTTTTATTCTTCGATATTTTACTGCTCCTTTTTTTCTTTCTTTCTACCTTTTCTGTTTTTTTTTTTTTTACCGCACCACAAAGCTTGCAGGATCTTGGTTCCCAGGCCGGATGTCAGGCCCGAGCTCCTGTGGTGGGAACTCCGAGTCCAAACTGCTGGACTAACAGAGAACCTCAGACTCCAGGGAATATCAATCAGAGTGAGGCCTCCTGGAGGTCCTCATCTCAGCACGAAGACCCGGCTCTATCTAACTGCCTGCAAATTCCAGTGCTGGATGTCTCAGGCCAAACAACCAGTAAGACAGGAATACAGCACCACCCATCAAAAAAAAAAAGGAAACGAAAAGAAAAATATGTTACAGACGAAGGAGCAAACTAAAAACCTACAAGACCAAATAAAATGAAGACAAAATAGGCAACCTACCTAAAAAAGAATTCAGAGTAATGATAGTAAAGATGATCCCAAAACTCGGAAATAGAATGGAGAAAATACAAGAAACATTTAACGAGGATCTAGAAGAACTAAAGAGCAAACAAATGGTGATGAACAACAAATTACTGAAATTAAAAATACTCTAGAAGGAATCAATAACAGAATAGCCGAGGCAGAAGAACGGATAAGTGAGCTGGAAGATAAAATGGTGGAAATAACTGTCAGGGAGCAGAATAAAGAAAAAGAATGAAAAGAATAGAGGACAGTCTCAGAGACTTCTGGGACAACATTAAACACACCAACATATGATTTATAGGGGTCCCAGAAGAAGAAGAGAAAAAGAAACAGTCTGAGAAAATATTTGAAGATATTATAGTCAAAAACTTCCCTAACATGGGAAAGGAAATAGTCCATCAAGTCCAGGAAGCACAGAGAGTCCCATACAGGATAAAACCAAAGAGAAACATGCTGAGACACATATTAATCAAACTATCAAAAATTAAATACAAAGAAAACATATTAAAAGCAGCAAGGGAAAAACAACAAATAACATACAAGGGAATCCCCATAAGGTTAACGGCTGATCTTTCAGCAGAAACCCTGCAAGTCAGAAGGGAGTGGGAGGACATATTTAAAGCGAGGAAAGGGAAAAACCTACAACCAAGATTACTCTACGCAGCAAGGATCCCATTCAGACTCAACAGAGAAATTAAAACCCTTACAGATAAGCAAAAGTTAAGAGAATTCAGCACCACCAAACCAGCTTTACAACAAATGCTAAAGGAACTTCCCTGCACAGGAAACACCAGGGAAAGAAAAGACCTACAATAACGAACCCCAAACAATTAAGAATATGGTAATACGAACATACATATCAATAATTACCTTAAAAGTAAATGCATTAAATGCCCCAACCAAAAAACAAAGACTGGCTGAATGGATACAAAGAAAAAGACCTGTACATATGCTGTCTAAAAGAGACCATTTCAGACCTAGGGACACATACAGGCTGAAAGGGAGGGAATGGAAAAAGATATTCCATGCAAATGGAAATCAAAAGAAAGCTGGAGTAGCTATACTCATATCAGATAAAATAGACTTTAAAATAAAGAATGTTACCAGAGACAAGGAAGGACACTACGTAATGATCAAGGGATCAATCCAAGAAAAAGATATAACAATTGTAAATATTTATGCACCCAACATAGGAGCATCTCAATACATAAGGCAAATGCTAACAGCCATAAAAGGGGAAATCGACAGTAACACAATCACAGTAGGGGACTTGAACACCCCACTTTCACCAATGGACAGATCATCCAAAATGAAAATATATACAGAAACACAAGCTTTAAATGATACATGAAACAAGATGGACTTAACATATTTATAGGACATTCCATCCAAAAACAACAGAATACACTTTCTTTTCAAGGGCTCATGGAACTTTCTACGGGATATATCACATCTTGGGTCACAAATCAAGCCTTGGTAAATTTAAGAAAATTGAAATTGTATCAAGTATCTTTTCCAACCACAACGCTATGAGACTAGATATCAATTACAGGAAAAAAACTGTAAAAATACAAACACATGGAAGCTAAACGATACACTACTAAAAAATCAGAGATCACTGAAGAAATCAAAGAGGAAATCAAAAAATACCTAGAAACAAATGACAATGAAAACAAGATGACCCAAAACCTATGGGATGCAGCAAAAGCAGTTCTAAGAGGGAAGTTTATAGCAATACAATCCTACCTCAAGATACAAGAAAAGTCTCCAATAAGCAACCTAACCTTACCCCTAAAGCAGTTAGAGAAAGAAAAACAAAAAAAAACCCCAAAGTTAGCAGAAGGAGAGAAGTCATAAAGATCAGATCAGAAGTAAATGAAAAAGAAATGAAGGAAACAATAGCAAAGATCAATAAAACTGAAAGCTGGTTCTATGAGAAGATAAACAAAATTGATAAACCATTAGTCAGACCCACCAAGAAAAAAAGGGAGAAGACTCAAATCAAGAGAATCAGAAATGAAAAAGGAGAAGTAACAACTGACACTGCAGAAACACAAAGCATCCTAAGAGACTACTGCAAGCAACTCTATGCCAGTAAAATGGACAACCTGGAAGAAATGGACAAGTTCTTAGGAAAGCACAACCTTCTGAGACTGAACCGGAAAGAAACAGAAAATATAAACAGACCAATCACAAGCACTGAAATTGAAACTGTGATTAAAAATCTTCCAAAAAACAAAAGCCCAGGGCAAGACGGCTTCACAGGTAAATTCTATCAAACATTTAGAGAAGAGCTAACACCTATCCTTCTCAAACTCTTCCAAAATATAGCAGAGGGAGAAACACTCCCAAATTCATTCTACGAGGCCACCATCACCCTGATACCAAAACCAGACAAAGATGTCACAAAATAAGGAAACTACAGGCCAGTATCTCTGATGAACACAGATGTAAAAATCCTCAACAAAATACTAGCAAAGAGAATCCAACAACACATTAAAAGGATCATACACCATCATCAAGTGGGGTTTATCCCAGGAATGGAATATCCTACTATACACAAATCAATCAATACGATACACCATATTAACAAACTGAAGGATAAAAACCACATAATAATCTCAATAGGTGCACAAAAAGCTTTTGACAAAATTCAACACCCATTTATGATAAAAACTCTCCAGGAAGTAGGCATAGAGGGAAGCTACCTCAACATAATAAAGGCCATATATGACAAACCCACAGCCAACATCACTCTCAATGGTGAAGAACTGAAACCATTTCCTCTAAGATCAGAAAAAGACAAGGTTGCCCACTCTCACCACTCTCATTCAACATAGTTTTGGAAGTTTTAGCCACAGCAATCAGGGTAGAAAAAGAAATAAAAGGAATCCAAATCGGAAAAGAAGAAGTAAAACTGTCACTGTTTGCAGATGACATGATACTATTCATAGAGAATTCTAAAGATGCTACCAGAAATCTACCAGAGCTAATCAATGAATATGCAGAGTAGCAGGATACAAAATTAATGCACAGAAATCTCTTGCATTCCTATGTGCTAATTATGAAAAATTTGAAAGAGAAATTAAGGAAACACTCCCATTTACCACTACAACAAAAAGAATAAAATACCTAGGAATAATCCTACCTTAAGAGACAAAAGACCTGTATGCAGGAAACTATAAGACACTGATGAAAGAAATTAAAGACGATACAAACAGATGGAGAGATATACTATGTTCCTGGATTGGAAGAATCAACAATGTGAAAATGACTATACTACCCAAAGCAATCTACAGATTCAGTGCAATCCCTATCAAATTACCAATGGCATCTTCCACACAACTAGAACAAAAAATTTCACAATTTGTATGGAAACACAAAAGACCCTCAACAGCCAAAGCAATCTTGAGAAAGAAAAATGGAGCTGGAGGAATCAGGCTCCCTGATTTCAGACTATATTACAAAGCTACAGTAATCAAGACAGTATGGTACTGGCACAAAAACAGAAATACAGATCAATGGAACAGGATAGAAAACCCAGAGATAAACCCACACACATATGGTCACCTTATCTTTGATAACAGAGGCAAGAGCATACAATGGAGAAAAGACAGCCTCTTCAATAAATGGTTCTGGGAAAACTGGACAGCTACACGTAAAAGAATGAAATTAGAACACTCCCTAACACCATACACAAAAATAAACTCAAAATGGATTAAAGACCTAAATGTAAGGCCAGGCAGTATAAAACTCTTAGCGGAAAACAGAGCAGAACACTCTATGATGTAATTCACAGCAAGATCCTTTTTGACCCGCCTCCTACAGAAATGGAAATAAAAACAAAAATAAACAAATGGGACCTAATGAAACTTCAAAGCTTTTGCACAGCAAAGGAAACCATAAACAAGATGAAAAGACAGAAAGAGAAAAACAAATGCCATATGCTAACACATATATGTGGAATCTAAAAAAAAAAACGTTCTAAAGAAGCTAGGGGAAGGACAGGAATAAAGAGACAGATGTAGAGAATGGACTTGAGGACATGGGGAGGGGGAAGGGTAAGCTGGGACGAAGTGAGAAAGTAGCACTGACATATACACACTACCAAATGTAAAATAGATAGCTAGTGGGAAGCAGCTACATGGCACAGGGAGATCAGCTCGGTGCTTTGCGACCACCTAGAGGGGTGGGATAACAAGGGTGGGAGGGAGATGCAAGAGGGAGGGGATATGGGGATGTATGTATACATGCAGCTGATTCACTTTGTTATACAGCAGAAACTAACACAACAATGTAAAGCAATTATACTCCAATAAAGATGGTAGAAAAAAAGAATGTAAGAGACAATAACATAACTGGACTGAACAAACCAAAGAGGCTGAGGATGGGAGACAGAATGAAATAAGAGAAATATTTAAGTTGGGGATAGAAGTCAGTGAGGGAGGTCTATGTAACTAATAGAACACCTCAGGTATTAGGATAAGAAATATAGTTATCTACATCCTAAAACGGGCAAGAGAGAGCCATCAAAATTCTGAGACATGAGGAAATATACACTAGCAATCAGGAAATCAGGAAATAGCATTTCCACCTTGAAACTATTACAGTCATATTTGAACCATTCTAATACAATAAAGCTGTAATGAGCTCTTATGATGAAAAGACTATTTTATCCTTATCATACATTCATGTACTCAAACTCTGATTGTTTTTTTATAAGGATTTTTAGAAAATATTACCTTTGGACTCCAGTTCCAGTTTCTTTTTCTTTGCCCATATATTATGGTAGTTTTCAGCCATCATTTCCGCCATAGCCTTAAACGAACAAAATATTTAGCAACTAAGTTATACTCCAAAAGGATAGTAGAAAAAGATAACTTTGCCTTCCAATATGTAATATCAAAACATACTTTAAATTAATAAATTGTAGTGTATTAGAGCTAAAACACAGGTAAAAGATAATTAAGCACAGCTTTGTTATTTAGAATCTGAATTTCAGAGGATTCTAATGATCTGTGAATCTACAAACCAGCAGAGGTGATGTGATGGGAATGGTCATTGTTCTTTATAATGTTTAAAGATACATGTTTTGTTAATTTAATAATGAAACTTCAAACTAGCTATGGACTTTAAAAATGTTTATTTACAAGTTCTTATTTTAATTTCTAAAGTTTTAAAAGATGATGTAAACCTTACTGAATGAACATTGAATGCAAAGAGCATCAGACAAGCAGTCTAGATCCATGTCTGTCCCAATCTAGGTCAGTCTGAGGTCTTGGACAAGCCTTGGCCTCTGTGGCCTTTGGGTTTTGACAAGATTACCTCCAAGATTCCTTTCATTTTTGATTTTCAAGTTTACTATGTCATGTTAATACATACGTACCAGAGCAATGACAAAGGGCAAACCAAACAATTTAACAATCCATAGATTTTTTTTATCTTTATATACTTATATCTCTTGGAATAATACTAACAATGCCAATATCATTGTCTGATCATTATATTGACCTGTTAACTTATGTTCCATGGAAACAAACTTTATCTTTTCACTCAAATCAGGCAATTCAAAGTAGGTTCCTTAGTGACAAAGGAGACAGATAGAACTATGGTGGAGAAAGCAAAATGCCATCAGTTTCCCTGGATAAACAACTTATAATATATAGTCTTTCGTGAGTAATTAAAGTGATCCTTGAGCAGAGCATTATAAACTACTCATTTAGTCTCTTCTCACATGCAGCTATTTAATTATATTAGGACTTTTACATAGATGTGATCTTTAAAGAAAATATATTATCCTAGAAAAAGTTCTATCAACTTCTACAGCATTAAAAGCTTAGGGTACATAATCTATAAATTCCATGGACCTTCTATATGATCACTACATTCAAATAATTCATGCTGTAAAATACATGCAGGAAGTGTTACAGTATGCTTTTTAAAAATGAAATTTGCGGAATATTTTTAAAAGTACTTACATGCAGATCTCTGGATAGTGTAACATTGCTCATGTCAATGGCTCGGGGGCTATAACCATGGGCGGCATCTACAGAAACCTAGATAATTAGCAAAAAAAAAAAAAACAGCCTCTCATTAAAAAACCCAGTAGAGAGAGATTTAAGAGACACTTTGGAAATATAAGGCAAACAAAATTCCAAATGTAACATTTCCTCAGATAAAACTGGCAAGCAGCTACACAAATTGATTTTGCAAACATATCTAGCAGATTAAATTATATTTGGGTGTCTGACAAGTATTTATGATTGAATAATACATCTCAATATCTTAGGGATTGCCAATCTGTAAAGCTAATGATCAGGATTCAACAAATTATGTAGTGAGTGCAAGATTCTGAAATATTACCGGAATCAAAGGATAATTGAATTCTTGAGTTTCTTACAAATTCTAATTGGCTGAAATGAAATTTTCTTTTCCTCACACAAACGGTAGTTAATCAAAGAGGTCAGTATTTATAAATGTCTTTATGGGCCAAATAGATAAAATAAAGCCAACTTTTTAATTTTAAAAGCGCATCATATAGTACTCAGTGATTTGTAACGACATCCTCAATCACCAGAGGGTTTCCTTAATATCTAAATTTTGACATTTTAAGGATGAAATCTACAAAACAAAAAGACAACCTACAGAATGAGAGAAAATATTTGCAAATGATGTGACTGACAAGGGATTAATTTCCAAAATATAAAAATGGCTCATACAGCTCAGTATCAAAAAAAAAACAACAAACACACCAATCAAATAATGGGCAGAAGACGTAAATAGACATTTCTCCAAAGAAGACATACAGATGGCCAACTGGCACATGAAAAGATGCTCAACATCGCTAATTATTAGAGGAATGCAAATCAAAACTACAATGAGGTACCACCTCTCACTGGTCAGAATGGCCATCATTAAAAAGTCTACAAATAACAAATACTGGAGAGAGTCTGGAGAAAAGGGAACCAACCCTCTGACACTGTTGGTGGGAATGTAAGTTGGTGCAGCCCCTATGGAAAACAGGATGGAGATTCCTCAAAAAACTAAAAATAGAGTTGCCATACGATCCAGCAATCCCACTCCTGGACATATACCCAAACAAAACTATGATTCAAAAAGACACATGCACCCTTATGTTCACTGCAGCACTATTCACATTAGCCAAGACATGGAAACAACCTAAGTGTCCATCGACAGATGAATGGATAAAGAAGATGTGGTACATATATACAATGGAACACTACTCAGCCATGAAAAAGAATGAATGCCATTTGCAGCAACATGGACTTAGAGACGATCATACTAAGTAAAGTAATTCAGAAAGACAAATACCATATGATATCACTCATATGTGGAATCTAAAATATGACACAAATGAACCTATCTACGAAACAGAAACACACTCACAGACATAGAGAACAGACTTGTGGTTGCCAAGCGGGAGGGGGTTGGATGGAGTGGGAGTTTGGGATTAGCAGATGCAAACTATCATATACAGAATGGATAAACAACAAGGTCCTACTGTATAGCACAGGGAACTGTATCCTGTGATAAACCATAATGGATAAGCATATAAAAAGAATGTATATATATGTATAACTGAATCACTTTGCTGTACAGCAGAAATTAACACAACATAAATCAACTATACTTCATTTAAAAAGAAAAGAATGAAACCTATCTTCCCATCAACTGCAAGAGGGTTTCACTTACTGTCAGGAGCTCTTACCTCATTCCACCCAACGGCATATTATGGGAAAGTATGCCACAGAAACGAACTCTGGTTCATGCTTATAAATCTGAAATTACATTTGATATATTTCATAACTGTGTATATTCTCTTGTCAGACATGGATAAACAAAAAGCTAAATAAAAGGTACAATACAGCTCAGATCTGTGCCCGTGAACCAAAGGGAGGCTATCATATGCTACCATTAATCATGTTCTCATAGGCTACACTCAACTCACTGGTCAGTTTTAACTGAATCTTGGCTTCTGTGTCAGTACTGAGCCTCTGCTGGGTACCATCCATAAGAGAATGAGGAATAAAAATCACAGTTTTTTCTCCCTTAAATACCCATGAAAGGAAATTGAGACTTAGAGAACTTAAGTGACTGTCCCAAGGTCACAGAGCTAAAATTCTGAGCAGGCAGGATTCCAACTCAGGCTGTCTGACTCCAGGCCCACTTCTCTCTCACTGTCACCTCTTTCCTTCAACATATCGCAGTATATTTCTTTCCCCAGCACTCTACTACCCCTGCCCTCTCTAATGTAATCAGTTTCCAAGCTGCCAAATTCAAAGTCCTCTTTGCAGCTACCATCAAACTGGTCCTTCTACGCTGGACATGACTAACCACCACTCAACCAGCCCCCTCGGTTCACGAAACCACCCACCTGGCTCTCCACTTCCCTCTCCGATCTCTTTGCCTCCTTCTCTGGCTCCTTTTCCATAAGTGACCTCGAAATATTTGTGGCTTTCTGGGTTCCCTCTTCAATTGTTTCTTTCTTTATTCTAAATGCTTTCTTTAGGTGTCCATATCCACATCTACTTTAAATATTTCATTTATCAACCATGTGTTTTTTTTTTTTTTTTTTTTTTTTCTTGCGTTATGCGGGCCTCTCACTGTTGTGGCCTCTCCCATTTGCGGAGCCCAGGCTCCGGACGCGCAGGCTCAGCGGCCATGGCTCACGGGCCCAGCCGCTCCGCGGCATGTGGGATCTTCCCGAAACGGGGCACGAACCCGCGTCTCCTGCATCGGCAGGCGGACTCTCAAGCACTGCGCCACCAGGGAAGCCCTCAACCATGTTTTATTAAACCAAAAATGAGTTGATCCAGCCTAGCATTGCTCCTCTGCTCTAGACTTACATTTTCAACTATTCATTACCATCTCCATTTGGGATTCTATACGTGTATTCATTTTCTACTGCTGCCATAATAAGCAATTGCCAGAAATGTAGTGGCTTAAAATATCACAGAGTTATGAGAAATCTGAAACAGGTCTCAGTTAGCTAAATTCAAGGTGTCCACAGGGCTGTGGTTTTGTCAAAGCATCTTTTCCCTGTCTTCCCCAGCTTCTAAAGGCCACCCGCATTTTTGACTCATGGCCCGTTCCTCCATCTTCAAGTCAGCTATACTACATCTCTCTGACCTTCCTTCTGTAGTCACGTCTCCTTTGTCCAAAGCCAGGAAAGGGTATCCACTTTTAAGGATCCTTGTGATTACGCTGGACCCACCAATTCAGTAGAATCTCCCCCATCTCAAGATCATTAACCTTGATCACGTGGGCAAACGTAATCGCATTGGCAAAGCCCCAGGAAATCAACCTTTATATAGACAACAGTGATTGGGGATCATCTTTGGAGCCAGAATTCTGCCTAACACGACATCGAAAACCAAAAGCATATTCTCTCCTTGTCACCCACCCCGCAGCACTAACCTCACCTCACATACGCTACCCACCTGGTAGGCCAGTACAGACCCATGGCAACCCCCTCTGATTAGGGGGTTGATTAGGGGGAGATTGAAGGCAGAAAGACAAACTCCTTAGGAGGATATTGAATGCGTTGCATGCAACAAAACAAAAACATTAAATATCTGAATTAGAGCACAGACAGTGGACATGGAGGGAAGCGGATGTCTCCCAGAGATGTTTTGTAGTAGAAGAGACAGAATTTTGTGACTTTTAAGTCATTATATCGTGTAAATTGTAAACAGCAGAATCAAGTTTTTAAAGTAATTCTGTCTGACTCCAAGGCACTTGTCAACTTTCTTAAGACGGCCCCCAGTGTTCTGCCTGATTTGGCCCCTGAGACCTCTCTTCCCATCTCCTTGTTACTCATGAGCTCCAGTCTCACTGGATTCCTCGCTTTCCCTCACACACGCCAGCCCACACTCTCATCTCAGAGCATGTGCACGACTTGCAACATCCTTCCCCCAAATAGGTCCAACTCCCTCCCTTCTATTCAATTTATCTTCTCCATGAAATCTGCTCTGATAACCCTATATCATACTGCAACTCAGCCCCAAAGGCTAACCAACTCCCCTGCTCTGCACTCGGAATCTGCCTTTCCATGCTACGTCTTCTCTTCCCATAATATTTATCACATTTTGATGTAGTATGTAATTTACTTATATCTATTATTTACTTTCCCCGTTAACGTGTAAGCTCCATGAGAGCAGAGGTTTTTGTCTATTTTGTTCATAGACACATTTGAAAAGCTTAGGATAGTACATGGAACATAGCAGGTGCTCAGTAAATAGCTGTTAAAAGAATGAATGAATCATTCCTCTACCCTAGCCTGTATTTTAGTTCAAGATAGGTAACACTTTCCAAATTTCATTCCCATCTTCCTCTCCTTCTCAGGTTATAAGCTTATTTTTTAAATTTGTTTAAATAATTTATACCCTACATGTGTAATAAAAACCAGATATAAGAAATTAAAATTGGGAGGTAAATAAGTAATTACTGAGAACCTGTGGAATATGACTGAAATTGTCAGAAATGTCCTCCTTTTCTGCTGAATTGAGTGACGACCAAGAAGTCAAAATCCACCAATTTAGCTGCTCTACTCAGCATCTCCTCACTGATAATTATATCAGCATCTATACACTCTATTCTTTTTTTTATTTTATTGAAGTATAGTTGATTTACAATGTTGTGTTAATTTCTGCTGTACAGCAAAGTGATTCAGTTATATACATATATATTATTTTTCATATTCTTTTCCATTATTGTTTATCACAGGATATTGAATATGGTTCCCTGTGCTATACAGTAGGACCTTGTCACTGATCCATCCTATATGTAACAGTTTGCATCTGCTAATCCCAAACTCCCAATCCATCCCTCCCCGACGGCAACAAGTCTGTTCTCTATGTCTGTGCATCTGTTTCTGTTTCGTAGATAAGTTTATTTGTGTCACATATTAGATTCTACATATAAGTATACACTCTATTCTATATCCTATCAAGTTATTGGCTTTGTCACTGTCCATACATTATCTTAATATGCACATTACAAAACCCTAATTGAGTGGCAAATTTCCTGAAATCATGATTCATGTAGTGTTCATGGTAAACAAAAGAGATTAACAATGTTATTGATCCACGTAAAAATAATAATGATCATAATTAGGTCTAACATTGAAATATATGCCTGTCCCTCCTTTAAGTGATTTATAAGCATCACAAAACATGTAATTCTCACAATAATCTTTTAAATTAGATGCTCTCTTCTGTTTCATTTTAAAAAGGAGAAAACTGCAGCATAGAGAGCGTAAGCAGTTTGCCTGAGCTCACAAAAAAGCTATTTACTCCATGCTGAGGCCAGGATTTCAACCCAGACAGGCTGTGCCAGATCTGGCTGAGTTAAACACAGGCCACTTCTGCCTCACAGACAGAGTGCTGAGCCCCAGTGGAAGGAAGCTAAGAATATCAGCTCCAGAATCATGTCAACAAGTGATCTCAATTCACCCAATTCACCCAATTGCAGTCCTTACTGCCACCAAAAGTGTTCCTTAATTTATTCAAGAATGTATCTATTACATAATAGAAAACATCTTTATAGTCACATGGGAAATCAGTAATGGAGAGAAGAAAAGACATTAAGAAGTTTGGCAAGATGATAACTGAAAAAGATGATAATACTGTTAGGTTAGTAATTAAGAAATGACAAGCTATTTTAACATTTCAAATAATGTTGGATTATGCTTAAAGAATGTTTGTGTGAAAATAATGGCAAGGATTATAAATATATTTGTGGCATTTGTTGCTCTCTGTTTCTGATACTGATAGAAATATGCTTTCTTTTTTTTTAAAAACTACTGAAAGGTCAAAGTACTACAAACTCAAACACCCTCTTTTATTTACCTTTGAAGAAATGCTCTCTGGCATTAAAAATATATAAATAATAATGGTAATAATAAGAGTTACCATTCACTGAGGTAAACAGATTGAGTAACGTGCCCAGCAGTTTATTTCTAGAAAGTGGTGGTCCCAGGATTGAAGCCCCAGTGGTCTACCTCCAGAGCTGTCCCTCTTAATCTGTACATCTGGCATAAGCACCTCCTAATATTTTGAAATGATGTAGGAGATTTAACAATATATGTCATATGTCACACATGTCACTCTGAAAATCATTAAGACTTAAGAGATGATTATATGGGTATCAATTAATAGTATCTATTGAGGGCTTAATGGGAACTGAAAACTGCACTAAGCAGGGTGTAAGGAAGAGCAGAAATATACACAACATCCACAATTTTTTTTTTTTTTTAGTCATCTTGAGAAAAGTTCACTGAAATTCAGAAAAACATAATTATGATTTTCCTGGGTTTAAAACAAGGTAGTCCTTTTCTGAAGATGGATTGGTTATAGCTTGTGCATTATAATTTACTGAGTCTGTAATCACTTCTGATGTTTTAGAATCAGTTTCTTAAATTTCACATAACATTTTATATCTGACATGATCCAGTACCATTTTGGAGTTTGTTATGTTTCATCATCGGTTACTGATTTTTTTTTTCCAGAGATGCTCGCAAAAGTATGAAATCTATAAGTTATTTTAGTTTTCTGGTGAGCGTGGCTAAAACTGTGGTATGAACCTTTGCTTCTCTCCCTTTTCTGGTATTTTTGAAAAATTCTACAGATAAGACAGGCAGAGGCATACTCAGCAGTCTGCCCTACTTGCTCTGACAGCAGTGGCAGGAAAAGGTATGGCAAAGACAGCAACAAGAGAACGGAGTACCCCTTTCTGTTGCAGCCCTTCCCTTGCCCTCTCTGGGCTGTGCTCCAGCATGTTATATAGGGCCAGGTTTTCTGGCTAATAGACAGGTCTTTTTTTCTTGTCTGCCTCCTACCATTTCTACCCTTCATTGCTGGCCCACAGAATCGGCACTGTTACTGTTTCAAAGGGCATGTTCTCATTCAACATATACAATTTTAGATTAGAGCACATAATTTTTGCTATGAAGGGCAGTGGGAGAATCTATTTTATTTTTCCTGGCAGAGCTTAAAGTCACTTCCATTATGTAATAATTTCCTTATTTCCTATACAACTTACAGGAAAAAAAAAAACAGACATCATTCCATTCTTTGCACTCTGAGCATTTTGTACATACCACTAGCCTAAATCTTATTGTTGTGGTAGGTTTAACAAGACTGTCTCTAACACCAAACTGTGAGTCTTTAGGAGTAGAATTGGATCTTATTATCTTTGTATTCCTATCACCTAGTCCTCAATTTGTGCTCAATATTTGTTCAAACAGATTAAAACAAAATGTGATTTAGTTAGAACTGTGTGCATACATGATAACAAGGTAAAATATGCTTTTACAGCTTCTATCTCCAGGATACTTAAGAGAATATGATGTAAAATATGCCCAGATCAGAACTTAATCTATTTAACAGTACTATATTTCAAATATGAAGCATGTGAAGCACACGCTTTTTTTTTTTTTTTTTTTTTGGGGGTA
>NW_006779738.1:202331-213008 GCF_000442215.2 Lipotes vexillifer
TCTCCCATTGCGGAGCACAGGCTCCGGACACACAGGCTCAGTGGCCATGGCTCACGGGCCCAGCCGCTGTGCGGCATGTGGGTTTTTCCTGGACCGGGGCACGAACCCATATCCCCTGCATCGGCAGGCAAACTCTCAACCACTGCGCCACCAGGGAAGCCCAGCACACGCTTTGAGTACCTTCATTTTCTTTTTTTCAAAAATGTCATCTGTATAAATGGCAATAATAAACACAATAGTTTGGTTAAACCAAAGGCAGTGCCCCAAGCAGTCTGGAAAGGGACGACGACAGGTTTAGCTCCCAGGAGAAATGAAAGGGCCAGGTGGTATTTGGTCCCCACCTTGAACCCTAGGTTCTCAAGGTCAAGGCTGTCCTTATTCTGCCATCTTGAACACAGAAGCCCCACAGCCAAGCCTTGTTAAGCTGACTGGACTCCCTTGACCTGGTCCACTAGCGGCGCGCTCTTCGATTCCTGTGCTGCCTGTCTGGTTCATATCTTCCCTTCGCACGTGGACAGGTGCTCAAGCCCACTTGTATGGAGCATACATGGGGGTTTTAGATCTGGATCACTACTATCTGACCACTCCTCTAGCTCCTAAGAACCAACCTTCAGTTCTTACTGGTAAGGAGACAAAAGCTCTGTAGACAACCTTTTTGTGGATAAAGGAACATATTTTACATCCTTCATTAGCATAACTTTAAGACTTTATCATCGAGTACTCCTTTATATACTGTCAGAAGTACAACCTGATATATAAACTCCAGTACTTTAACCAAGACTTAAACCCACTTAAATTAAAAGGGACAGAGTTTTCCCCCTTCTGAACTTCATGTTAATCTTCAGAATTTTCAACTTAGTTGTTTTGGAAAACACAATAATTAAATGAAATATTCAAATTATTTTAAAATAACATAAACAGTGGATTCATCACTGTGATTCTTACTTGGCTTGTCTGGGAAATACGACGAGTCCGGTTATAAAGGGCCATGCTGTCTCCCTCCCGTGTCCTTTCAATTCTCCACCCCCAGGCCAGCATAGTTTTTAAAGATTCTTTGATTGGCCAGCGATAAATTTCTTTTTCCTAGAAAAAAATCAGAAAAGGGTGGGGTATTATGAACCCAAACAAAAATTTAAAATATTTAATGCTTTGTTCTGAAATACTCTGTCTTCACCTAAAATTTTTTGATTAGCATTGTTTATTTAAAAATAAAAAAGGAGAGTAAAAATTCTGAAGAGCAGAGTGTGAGCTGAGACCTCGTTTGACTAAAGCTGCTAAAAGGGATCCTATCTTATTATATAGCATGAGGCTAATTTCCTTTAGTTTCCCAGATTCTGATGCTTCAGACAGAAACTAGAAAGGAGAAACACAGTTAGGAAGGAGTGCCAGATTACATGACATGTGCTTGAAGCCGTTTCTCTGCGAAGTAACTTCCTCTGTAAGCACCAACCTAGAAAATCCTTTTCACTTCATTTTTCAAGATACTGCTTTCCCCTCAAAGAAGTTAAGTATATGAAAACATAAATAATAAGCATATTACAATATATTACTTCATTATCCCTTATCAAAAAACTCTTAAGAATGAAAAGAATATTTTCTAAAGTTCTTAAAAATATAGGAGAGGAATAAAAATAAAAAAGAAACAGAAAAATATTAAGTAGAGAAGAGAATAACCAACTAAATACTGACAGAAAATGGTACTACAGAGAAAAAAACAACAGATAAAAAATGGGACCTTTGAGAAAAGGTAAAAATAGTATATATAAAATAGACGTGTTAATAAGAAATTTACTTAACGAAGAAAAAAAAACTTCCCCCCCAAATTAAAACCATATAAACTTAAAAAATAAACATGTCACCTTTTCAGATAATAGTTTATATGGCTTCATTAATGGTTGAACTTTAGATGAGTCTGAATATATTTCTCCATAAATCCATCCATTTGCCAACTAAAAAAAAAATCAAAATTGTTTTACATGCTTTAATTTTAGAGTGTAGGTGTACATGTGTTTAAGTGTGTACTTGATAAAGTAAATCTAAAATGAACCAAGATAAGGATTAAGGTTTGAACTTTATCCAGCATAAGTCAATATAAAGAATTTCATCGTAGTCAATATTATTTTGAGTAACCACTTGGAACAAATCTTTTTATCCAGAGATTAAAAGCATCCAGTCTTCCTTAGACAGGTCTGTAATTGTGTCAATAGCCATCCCCTAGGAGGAGACTAAAGGCTGCATGACCCCTATGATATTCATTTTGGCCCATCTTGGGACCCCAACCTGTGAGACGAATAACTGTGAAACACTCATTTTAAACAGGAAAACTGGAGCATCTGGCTTATTTGGAAGCCTCCCTGAATAATGCTACTTGTTTTGCCCACTCCTTTGTTCAATGACCTCTCAACACACTTGTTCCATGTGATTTTGCCCATATAATTTGGTGCATTCACTGTTTCCCTATATCATTTCATGTATGTCTATGGGATCCGGGTAACTAGGCTGAAATAGCTCAGGACTGCCTTCCTGTAAATCTCCTCTCCATCACCACCCCACCAGCTCAGTCTTTATAGAGGACAGACACTTCACTCTTACTGACTTACCTAGTAAATCGATTAAGTTACTGAACAAAGAAAGAGCCATACGCTTAACAAAACAAAAAGGGGGTTTCTTGGAAGGAGGGACTGGTTGGCCGAGGCAAAGATTGAAAATATCAAGTTTAATAGAGTGGAGCTTCCCTGGTGGCGCAGTGGTGAAGTACCCGCCTGCCAATGCAGGGGACACGGGTTCGAGCCCTGGTCCAGGAAGATCCCACATGCCACACAGCAACAAAGCCCGTGTGCCACAACTACTGAACCTGCACTCTAGAGCCCGCGTGCCACAAGTACTGAAGCCTGCGCGCCTAGAACCCGTGCTCCGCAACAAGAGAAGCCACCACAATGAGAAGCCCGCATGCAGCAACCAAGATCCAACACAGCCAAAAATAAATAAATAAAAATAAATAAATTTTAAAAAAAGAAAAAAAAGTTTAACAGGGTGATACCGAGTTGCCACATAACACAAGCAACCCTTGGAACCTTTGCTCTTTGACTTTTATTCGCCAAAACAGTACATGCTTATTTTAGATTCCTGCTTCATCTCAACTTAATTTGTCTGACAACCCTATTTTAACCATCTTCTCTAAGTTTAACTAGGCTTAACTTAAATGTGACCACATTTTTCCTCCAGAAAAATCTCATAATATATATGCAGGACTTATATCACGGATTGCAACTGCTTTAGTTATCTCATTCAAGTTATCTTTTCTTGACAATGCAAATAAAACATGCCATCTTGCCTGGTAAGTGAACTGCAGATCTACTTAGAGATAAGAAATACAACAGAAGAGTAGAAGGTGTAAATAACCACTAAATTCTGATAAATAATTTTCAAGATTTTATCTAATATAAAATTATACATAAAGCTAAAGTTACCTTAAAAGATGACTGGACCTAGAGCCACTATTTCTTACTGAAGACCCTAATGATAGTTTTTTAAAAATGTTATTGAAGTATAGTCGATTTACAATGTTATGTTAATTTCTGCTGTACAGCAGAGTGATTCAGTTATACACACACACACATATATATATATATATATATTCTTTTTCAGATTCTTTTCCATTATGGTTTATCACAGGATATTGAATATAGTTCCCCGTGCTATACAATAGGACCTTGTTGTTTATCCATCCTACATATAATATTTTGTACCTTATTACTACTTTTTACTCTCACAAAAATGTATGTTTAGAAACTATATTTGATTTAATAGATTTTTTGAATTTTTAACACCGTGCTTTTTATGAACACAAATATTCTTATCTTATGTGCATTATATGTACATCAGTGGCAGAACTAAGCATTTTATTAGACTAAATATTATGTCAGCAAATCATAATTAAATGTTCTTTCCTAATCTAAAGCTCTCACTTGAAAGTAGAAAATTGTCATGGTCAGAAATATCTGAGCCATGATCATTCATTAGGTACACTCAGTACTGAATTAGAATGTGATATTCTGACTTTTACCTTGTCCATTGACCACTTGTCATGGGAATGTTCTGCATATTTGTTAATGAAGTATTCCAACTTCTCAGGAATTGTAATACTATGAGAAAAATAAAGAAAAAAGGCTTGATTTTCACAGCACTTACAGGGAATCATATTAATAATTTACTCACAGCTTATGACTGCTTATACCCCATTCGATGCATAACTGTTAAAAAATTGGTTTAACACATATGGTACTACTTTTCCATATGGTAGGAACAATATAAGAAAAGTCAAGCAGATAAGGTTCTACCCACTCATCTTATAATGAGTCACACGTTATGTCTTAATGTAAGTTATATACAACAAAAATTATACATAGTATAAATAAAGATAATTAAAATGTATTCAAAGAAGAGGACAACAGACAACACCAATTTTTTCTTTAAACCTGAATGAAGATATAGTTAAATTCAACAAGCTTAAAGACATACTTTTCTCCCACATACGTTCTTTGAAGTTATTCCTCCTTTTGACTTAAGTCTCTTAGGCAACAACTATAAATGGGTAAAAGACTGCTGAAATCTGATCTGTTCCATTTCAAATGTACTAAAATTAATTTTAAGTTAATTGCCTACAACTAGTGATATAATTTTAAATGTTAATGGTCTCTATATAAACTCTAGATGTTACTAATATGAACTATAGGGAAAAGTAATTAACCAATTCATGCTTTATGATTTTGATAACATTTCTTCTTGATTTCTTTCATGCTTAAATAAATATTTAATCCCTCGAACAGACATGGAGTCCATGCAATGGAAAACCGAGTCTGATGGTAAATGTAAGACTTGGGACTATCAAATATATCTATGAATGGAAAAAATAAGTTACTAATGCAATTAACTTTGAGAATAGAATTATAAGTAAAACCTAGTATAATGAGATGGTTTACTGTTCTTTTCTAGCAATGTTATCAGTTAGTAATTGAACTTTATGACATTCACATACTTAAAAAACAATATGTAAAAGAATCACAAAGATGTAGAAATTATTGATATCACTATGCAAACCTAGTCTGTTAAAGAGGTCCCCAAAGGGGCTAGCCGAGGTAAATTAATATACATGCCCAACACTTATTCATTAATTGGATTTAATTAATCAAAGCCATAACATTGTTCTAATGTTATTTTTAAATCCTAGATTACATTGTATGTTAACAAACCACACACTTACCCAAGTAGGAATGTGAACATGTGATATTTTGGTTTACTTACTTTAGAAGAGATACAAAGGATCAATCACATAAGCCAAATACTGGGGGGGGTAGAGTCTTTTCTCACAGGACTGTTATCAAATACCAAACATGCAAATTTAAGGCATTATCAAACTAATGGCATACCACCTGGCTTGAAATTTGGATCTGGTTATGGAAGCTAAACCAGCTGAGGGGCCACCCAGAGACCTGAAAGTTGAACTCCCAAGCAAATTCAGATGCTGTGGCTGGTAACTACCAAGTGACCACCTTGCTAATACTGATCTTGCTGAGTCACCACGGAATGGGTAAGATAACGTGGCATGAAGAGCAGCCTCCTTGCAAATGGAAAACCATGGTCCTACTTAAAGACAGTAACAACAACAAGAATGCTGAGACACCTGACGTACCCAAACATCCTATCTGTAGAGCAATTTACGTAAGTAGGTACATGGAAGAGCTTTCATAATGATAAGTAATATATTATCTGTGGTTAAGGCTGTCACACCGCATTCTCAATCCATGATAAAGTTTCCAGAAATATTCTCATTTGATATTCCCTTCACTCTCACGCTGTGCTTTATGAGGCTGAACATAAGCTGCTAACCCTAGGCCTGGCTGAGATGTAGTGATGATGAAGTGATGCCCCGCAGCTCACAGAAAGAGCTTTGCACTGCATGCTGGGAGCACCCTGAATCAAAGACTCTGCACAGAAGTTGGCTTCAATTATTAATAAACATTTAGGGTAGAATTTCAACTAAAAAATATAACTGATATACTTTCTTGATTCTCATTATTATAGGTATTGCCATGTGGTTATTTACAGAGAATCCTGATGATATTAAGAGTATATCTCTTAGAAGGTACATCTTATCTACTTCTGATATTTGTATAACCATTATTATTACTACTATCATTTCATCAAGTAGAGGGACCCCTAGTAAAAGGATACCAATTCAAAGGGGGCATGGATGAGAGAAAGTTCACTTTAGTACCTTATTCAATTTCAGACTTCACACATCATTTACAATAAAAATCTGCTGCAATAGAAAGAGTCCATACTTTGAGGTATCAACAGGTTGTGGGTTAAAGTTCCCTTCAGAATCCATTGATGACTGTTTTTCCATCATACTGACATAATTTGACTCCATGTAGTCTGGAGGCAAAGCTCCCGCAACTGCACTCAGGCAAGGCAGTGCCAGTTTGAAAAGTTCTTGTTCATATTTCTGGGAAGAGATGGAGGACCAAAAAATAAATACTCCATTACTATTGAGCAAAAGCTGTCAACATGATCACGGCAGCTGACGCGATGCTGTAAGAGAAAATCTGAATTACCTTGGACTGGCTCAACTCCCCAAAGGATTCTTTCTCTAGAAAATGGAAACTATAGCCTGACATCCCATAAGATGAGATGACTGAAGCTTTGTACTGCAGTTGCAGCATAAAAGGAATAAAATCTTTGCTTCTCTAAACGTTTATTCTCCAATATGGGAAATGAAGTGAACCTGAATATTCTACACGTATAACGTGTCTTTACAACATAAACATAATTTCAGTCAATGAGGACTATTGCTGCACCACATTATAAAGACTAGACATGAAAAATACCCAAAGTATAACATTCCAGAGAGTAAGGAATTTTAACTGGTCTGTACTGCATTACGAAGGTATGAAAAATAAAATTCTGAACTGAGAAAGAAATTCTATAGGAGATATGCATAATCAAAATTTCTGGGGAGAGGTGTTTGTATATTATAATTACATAATTAGTTAAATTTGTATTGTATATTTTTTAAAAATCAAAAATAATAATTTATTATTAAAAAATTTTTAATTCAAGTGTAGTTGATTTATAATGTTGTATTAATCTCTGCTGTACAGCAAAGTGACTCAGTTATATACATCTAGACATTCTTTTTTTAAAAAATATTCTTTTCCATTTTGCTTTATCCCAGGAGATTGAATACAGTTCCCTGGGCTACACAGTAGGACATTGTTGTTTATCCATTTTAAAAGTTATCTCACTTTAAATGTCCAATTTTAAATTAAAGCTGTAAATTCTTCTCAAAATACCTTCTACATATTATTTCAAAAAGGCTCCGGGTTTACCCAAGGCAATTCAGCAAGAAAAAGCATTGAGTTGTAGCTACCAAAGGTAATCACAGATAAACTTCCCTTATTATGCAGTAAACTCTTGGTTATACTATTCCAGTCATCTGATAATGTCTCTTTGGGAATTCAAACTGATTTTGATTAATAATTTAAGCATAAGTATACGAAGCATGTTGTTCTGATTTTCTCTAAAATAATACACTCCAGTCTTCTGAAAGTATATGAACTATTCATTATAAATATGGCAACTATAAGGGAATGTCACATACGTAAAGCACTGAGTACTTAAATCTCCGTAGCAGCAAAGTGGGAAATGTCAGTAAGGCCACTGGAATATTATAATTTTATGAGATTTAATATTTTATATTTTTATATTTAACAGGATTTCTTCAGGTTTTATAAGATTGGGGAGGTGACTGACTAGGGAGGGTTTGAGTCCTAAGAGGTCCAAATGCACCAGAAACTAATCAACCCATGTGCATAATTTCCTAAAATGCTTAGCCATTTTAAAGTCAGAAAATGTTATGATCACAAGGAACATGTTACCATCATGATTATGAAAAGTTAATATAAATTGCATTCTCAACATTTGTTATAAATGAAGAGAAAAAATAAAACTACGTCAAGTCTTGATGAGCAAAGACAGCATTCCACTATTCCACTAGGAATACTATCTTACCAAGATCCTATGGCTTTTCAGTTGTTTTATCATACAAATAAAACCGCAATTACCTTTTGAGACAGGGCATCAAAAATGCCCCAGAACAACTTTCTTGATAAATGAAGTTCTTCTTCTGAGGCAGCTCCAAAGTTTCCCCACCCTCCAGGCAGGCAGTAGTATTTCCAGCATCTTTCATAATGATTTGTCAGCAGCTAGGTGGGAAAACAATTCTAAGAGCACTGAGCTAAAGACACATGGTATATATTTTCCATTTCCTCCCACATGGCATTCTGATGCCAATGCCACGTAATAAGGCCAACTGATATGGAACTGCTCAATCCCATATGAATTCTTTTGGAGAATACTATGATCTTACATAGGATGTCTCCTTAAATTTAACGCTGAGCACAGGATGAAGATCAAATGACCAATTTCACAAATTATCTTCAACAGAATTCTTTAGGAGGTTGTTTGGTTATCTGTGTACCCCTGAGTTCTACTTTAGTTGCTATCATTTACTTACAATTTTATGACTTGTTATCCCATGGAATCCATGCATGTAACAGAGGGATTGATGTCACACTGACCCAGAGGATACAGCACCTAAAATGTGCATTCTCAAGGGACAATACCTCTTAATATTTGTGCTTCCTCTCTACCTACCCTGAATCATTACACTTTACGATTTGCTTCAGAACGGACATCTCTAAGTAAACTCCCCGAACTGCCCTACTTCCGTAATTTATCTGTAGCTCTTTGTGGTTTTGGATGTAATTTATTTTCTTCCTGAGGGTCTATGTTGCTTCTTAAGTTTTTAACCTACAAATATTTTGTGGGACTAAGCTAGAAGGTCAAAGACATGGATGGAAGTTTTCAATTATTCGGTAGCTCTTTGGACCATTTATTCTGGATATATAAACCGAAAACTATTCACAACTATTTGACAAATTAATAAAATTATTATTAATAATAATTAAAATAAATTAGTTTTTGAATACACTGTAAATTTTTGGACCCTCTTTCCTATAGCTGAGGAGGAAAATAAATTGAGCGTTACTCTTATTAAAGCTAACTAGGTCTCTTACTGTATAAATATTTCTCTTCGTTTGGTCTCCCTCACAGTCACAAATCACTCACACACACACACACACACACACACACACACACACAAATTTAGGAATCTCAAATGATGAAATACTGAGATCTAATTTGCTTAGAGTAACAGGCAAATATCTATAATGCAAAAGAGTTTTACCACATAAAGTGATACTGTATCTTTTTTTCAGGTATTTTCCAGCTCATTTGTATCAAGAAAATTTTGCATGACAAGCATATGATAAAAACTGTAAAAAAACAGGATTTTCAGCAAGGATATAACTTACTTTACATAATTCATCAATTTCTCTAGATTTATTAAACCAAAATCACTTTTTGTAGAGAAAGATTGTTTTTGTTAAGTATCTAGTTGTGCTTAGTGTAAGAGCAGCTGAAAAAAATAGCATCTTATTTTTATCTTAAACCTCTTTTCACAGCACAATTACCGGGTGGCCATGAGGAAGAAATGATGCTTACCAGATGGCAGAGCAGAGTGGTCACCTATAAAAAGTCCACTACAGGACAATGACCTCCATGCACAGACCATGCCACTAGATCACACATTGGTACACACCTAATACCTTAAAATCGTGAGCCAGGATTGGTATATTACATGACAGGAAAATATTCCCAAGTCAATAAGACAGAATGATCATTCATGAACAGAATAATAAAGCTGGGAAGCAAAAATGTCAGGGACTTTACTCTGTGACAAACTGTAACTGCATATACATAAAGATTATATTTGATCCTTATGAAATGATATTTGGAAACTGTCATTTGATTACCAACTTAGAAAATGTTGTTTTTCAAACCTATTCTTTATGCCTTGAGGTTGCTAATACTTTAGGCCAGGCCTATTACCGTGTTTTCCAGCCTAAGAGCATCTTGGTTCATCTTTTTCTTGTGGCCCATTTTCTTTCCATTGATTTCTATTTCCATCGATTTCCAGTAAGCCAATCTTAGGATTTCTCTGGTCTTTTATTACTTGTTTATTTTAGGTTGAGGTACACATATCTATAACTTACATGCCCATTTCAATAACTGGAAGAAATTTTCCAGCATCAAAGGTCAAACATGATGTATCTGAGAGATATACATATTGTAACAGGAAACAAAGCCAGAGGACCCAGTAATCAAATAACTACAAACACTTCCTGTACTTACCTTAAGAGGCATCTTTGCATGTTCATTTAATAACGGGACATCAAATACTAATCTTCTGAGTAAGTGCTGCATCATAGAAGGTCTCAATTGGCTGGTGGAACAAAGCTAATTTTAATAATGAACACTTAATAATGTCTAAACTAAGTAGAATCATTCACTAGACTAGATTATACACGCCAAGAAACTGTACCTACCTACACCTCTCTTCAGATGATGTTAACTTTAGGTGTTCCTAATCCAAAGATTAACCAACAGTTACATACTTTTGTAAAAAGCTACGTTTCCAACTCATCTCTAGCTCCCTGATCTGAAGACCAACCCTTATTTGCTACAGGAGACGTTCCTCTTCTGCTCTTTCCC
>NW_006779738.1:213018-306017 GCF_000442215.2 Lipotes vexillifer
CAACTGCACACCCCACTGTTGCTACTAATTTAGTAAATGCTTCTTCCCTCACTCCAGTGAGTGGGAAGGGTCTTCAATGACTAGATCAGAAGCAGAAAGAGGAGGGAGTGTAGGAACAAGAGGAAGAGAAAAAGACTGAGACCGAAATTTTGCCAGAGGAGAAAGGGAAACAAAACTAACACACGGTGACCATTTACTGTGTCGGCAATCCTGAGTGCTTCATCTCATTTAATATTTAGAAAAAGTCAGTGAGATAGATATTTTGATTCCATTTCACAGAATTTTGGGGTCAGGGAACTAAAATTAAATTATGAACAAATCTCCTTTTTTTTTTTTTCTTTTTTTTAACCTCCCTCAGTCCCATCTGGCTCCTACACCCATACACTCGTTCCACTATGAGTGAAAACCTTTCCTTTACCAATGTACTGGGCAGGCTGCAAGATTTCACCTCCAAGAGCTCCTGTCCATCAGAAAGAAACCGTAATTACCCTAGCTAGAGGCCTGAGAAATTGTCACTTTGACTGTCAGAACCTCAAAAGGAGAAGATACGCTTCTGGTTTTCAGAGTAAGACCTTCAAACACTTCTATCTATAGGAAGTGGCCTTCCAGGCTGGAGGAAATAGTCTGTCTTCATCACTGTCACAATAGGTCATACTTTAATATTATACTACATATATTTTTTATCTTTAATAAGTCTCTGTTTTCTCTTCTCTTCTGGAAGAGGAGTTAAAACCATCACACAGTGAAAAGGGGAGAATCTATTAATATTACACTAACGTGGCTGGTGACAGCTCACACGCCAACATCCAGAATAGCATTAGTGGTCCAACACTGTATCAAATGGCTAGATACCGAGAGAGTTTTGGAGGAACACTCCTGAACTTGATCAGGAGCAAGGGCACTCTGGTAAGACTCATACCCCAGCACATAAAATGAATTAATTTTATGGTCCAGAAATTGTTGACAACATTCAAAACAATTTGTCAAGGGTCAGAGACTAATTTCTCTTTCTTAAAGAAGAAGAAACTTGGTATAGACTTCATTGCCCACTTACCCACAAATAGAGAGTAAACACACTTCTATGGAATCTCGTTGAGCTTTGGTAAGTGAGCAGCCCTTAGAAAGTCTGTACACGGTGTGAAGTAATGAGTCAATGAGGGAAGCATGGTGCTCAGTGCCAGCAAAAAGAGGAGCACATCTTGTTAACAAAGGCAACACGGCCGTGCAAAGGTACCGATTGAGGGCCAGGGCCATGTCTGTAGCACTCAAAGCAGCCTAGAAAGGAATTGGAGAGGAGACAGTCATTTTTGTTGGGCAGGAGACAATTTTCAAAGGGATCCACAAGTTGACGTGTACTTTCATTACCTAGAAAACGACAAAAGTACGTAATACGGAAACGGATTCCTCTGTTATACATTTACCTGTGGTTCATATGCTTTTTTATCACTAAAGACAATCAATTTTCAATTGCTCATAAATAGATAAAAATGAATGAAGTAAAATCTACCTCTTCAAAAAGCCCCAGAGGTTCATGTTCTAAAATAAAATATTGGGGGCTTCCCTGGTGGCGCAGTGGTTAAGAATATGCCTGCCAATGCAGGGGAAAACGGGTTCGAACCCTGGTCCGGGAAGATCCACATTCTGCGGAGCAACTAAGCCTATGCACCACAACTAGTGAAGCCCCTGAGCCTGTAGCCCGTGCTCTGCAACAAGAGAAGACACCACAATGAGAAGCCCACGCACCACAACGAAGAGTCGCCCCTGCTAGCCACAAGTAGAGAAAGCCCGCACACAGCAACGAAGACCCAACACAGCCAAAAATAAATAAATAAAATAAATAAATTTTTAAAAATTTTTAAATAAAATATCAAGGGTAGGATGGATGAAAGATAAAGACACTAATGATATCAAAGAATGTGAGTGCTTCCCTTTACTAGGAGAGGTAAGAGAAAGGAGTTTATTCTCACAGTAGATCTCAAATACATAAATTCTTTTTGAACTCTATGTATGAGTATTAATTATATTTCTGTTCATGTCCACCAGCATCAATAACCAAAGGCTTATTGTCCTACCATGTTATCAACTATACTACTTAGGTTCAGAATTTCACATGAACACAACCAAAAAAGAGCAAAAAAATTCAGCTTCATTTTTGTGATTCTCCTCTCACAGCTTTCACTACTGACAACTCAAGATCTGATTTCCTCTGAAATCAAAAAGACTCATTTAATTGAGAATAAAAAGAGGTATTATTATAGCTACTAGAATAACATTTAGAGTTTCAGCTTATTTTACAATGTTTCAAACAGTAGAGCACTTACACTGATAATGGCAGATTCTCAATACTGGCCACTGGATTCACAGGACAGATTTGAGGCTGTATGTACGTTAATAAATGAAGGCACCAGGATGATACTGTAATTGGCATGACTCAGCAATGTCCACTAAACCTGCTCAATACTTTAACTGCTTTCGTTGAGGTGCATAATTATTTATGTTGCCTTCGAAGTGAACAGGAGCCACTGTGACCTCCCAAATTAGGGTCATATCAACTTTCTATTGTCTGCCATTGCACCTGATCAGAATTCTTATCTTACCCTTCAGATTGTCCATTTTCTCCACTATTCAGTGAATTCCTTGAGGATACAGTCTATTTTGTTTTCTGTTTACCCTATGCTTGCCTAAAAATATAATAGGCACTCAAAAACCATTTGGTGACAATGAGTGAATAAATGTGTCTAGGAAAGAATATCATATGGCAGAGATTGAAGAGTTAAAAGTTGCAGAAGTCATTTGTTCAGATCATTACCGTATCTAAAGAAGCAGCAGCCCGCAGATCTGGCAGAAAGCCAACCTCGAGAAGATGGAGGAGGAAATCTTGAACCTCAATTCCATAGACCCTGTCAAGGAACAAAACCATGGCTGCCTTGTGATCTGGGCAAAACCCCGCAGACATGTCAGGCTCCACCACATTCCCATCTAAAAAAGAGAAGGTGACACATCGTTGTTAATGAAATAGATTACAAATGGCCACTTTCCAGCCTTCTCGTGTTTTAAATAAAGTTATCCAGCGAATGGTTTTCTGTTCCTCTACTACCCTCAAGCAAGGGCTGGGACTTAGCTGAGGCAATACGGCAGTGTAATGTAAATCCATGGTCATTTAAATGTTATTTGGGCATCCATTTGTTAACTGTGTACATGATTAGGACATAGCATTATGCCAGATACCGAGAAGGAAACAAAATGGCACCCAAAATCCAAACTGTAAAACTAAGAGTAATATCATAAAGCTAAAATGTAAAGCAAGGTTTGCATTCTTTTCAATACAAGAACCTCTTGAAAACTTAATAAAACATGAATAAAGTTCACGTACCCTATGTGATAATCATGGTACATTTACATCATTTACATATTGATGGCTTAGACAATTACAGGATAATGAACAAAACTCCAGGAACCAGTCTGACTTTCAAATGAAAGATGTTTCATTAATCATAATAGCATTTAATAACATTTAAAACATATTTGAGAGACATGTTATTTTCTCTATCAACAGTCAAGGCTTGATGCCTATACAGAGGAGTGAATTCCTTAGTATAACTCTGTAGATTCATAGAGGGGATCACTGATATGAAGAATTAGGGAATCAGGTGCCCGTTGAAAATACTGGATAACAAACTTGTTTTCTGTTTGACCATGTGATAATTATGCCACATTGCTGCTGACCACACACTATAAGACCCTGCAAATACTATCACAGAATCTTTATTACTGATGCAATGTTGGAGAAAGAAGGACCCAGGGAAAGATGATACATGACCATACCCATCCTGAAAGAATACAGTCACGACGTTTTTGTTTTCATTCACAGTCGATGAATGAATTTGATATGTGAATCATGAAAATGAACAAATAACAATGTTTTAAAGGAAATCAGACTGAAGACTAATACCAAATCACTTCCATTCCTTATAATTAATAATAACTATACACCTAATACCTTCCTTCCTGTAATTACAATAATAAGAATAACGATGCTTGTCATTTGTGCTGTTGTCAGGTATTATGTTAGGAATGTTCCAGACACACATTCATACAATTTTCACACGTGCACTATGAAGGTGGTATCATTATCTTCCTTTAACACAAGATAAAAAGGGACTTTTAGGCAAGTTAAATAACTTGTCCAAAATTGCACATCTAGTCATTGGCAAAGTTAGATTTAAACTAAGTAAAACTGGATATAAAATCCAACCCGAGGTAATTTAATCCTCACGTTAAATCAGCATGCTCTAATTTCTGATTAAAAATCTACATGAAATTCCAGTTCCATTCTCCTAAAAAAAATCACATTATAGGTAATTTATAGTTGCAGGATTCTATTCTTCTAACAGAAAGCTGTGCCTAAGGAAATGATAAGCAACTCACTGATCTCGAAATAAGATTTGTTCTTTCAACACTCATTCAGGTGGACATTCATTTTTAGGAATGCTGCAACCCCAGCTGCCTGGGAATGAAGACTCATGCACGGGCTGCTGCTTTATGCTCTCCGCCTCCTCAGACACACTGGGGACAATACAGCTGATGAACTGCCTCCTCTCAGACTCCTGGAAAAGGAACTGGCACAAGGAGGGCCAGCTGCACTGGCTTTATGTTGTGCTGCCTGCATTCTTCCTCCACCTAAAATGCCTACCTCACACAATCTGCCCAAACCTGTCTGGACCAAGAGCTGCAGGAAAAGAATATCTACTTTTGAGATTAGATACTTGCCCCTTAATTTTTCTGAACTCCTCCTTCTTTCATTATCATTTTGGGCTACCCTCTAGTTCTAGGATAATTATAATAAAAATGTATGAGACCCATCAGAATGGCCCTCAGCAGAAAGTCTAGAAACAACAAATGCTGGAGAGAGTGTGGAGAAAAGGGAACCCTGCTACACTGTTGGTGGGAATGTAAATTGGTGCAGCCACTATGGAGAACAGTATGGAGGTTCCTTAAAAAACTAAAAATAGAGCTACCATATGATCCAGCAATCCCCCTCCTGGGCATATATCCAGAGAAAACCATAATTCGAAAAGATACATGCACCCCTGTGTTCACTGCAGCACTATTTACAATAGCCAAGACATGGAAGCAAACTAGATGTCCGTCAACAGAGGAATGGATAAAGATGTGGTACATATCTACAATGGAATATTAGTCAGCCATAAAAAAGAATGAAATAATGCCATTTGCAGCAACATGGATGCACCTAGAGATGATCATACTAAGTGAAGTAAGTCAGACAAAGACAAATATCATATGATATCACTTATATGTGGATTCTAAAAAATGATACAAATGAACTTACTTACAAAGCAGAAAACAGACTCACAGACTTAGAAAACAAACTTATGGTTACCAAAGGGGAAAGGTGGGTGGGGGGGAGGGATAAATTAGGAGGTTGGGATTGACATATACACACTACTATATATAAAATAGATAATCAACAAGGACCTACTGTATAGCACAGGGAACTCTACTCAATACTCTGTAATGGCCTATATGGGAAAAGAATCTCTAAAAGAATAGATATATGTATATGTATAACTGATTCACTTCGCTGTACACCTGAAACTAACACAACATTATAAATCAACTATACTCCAGTATAAAATGAAACTCATGGCCTAGGGAAAAAATGTATGAGAAAGGCCTTAGCTAATACTGAGGGGCAGGGTACTAATGTTTAGAGACAAACTTCACATACTAAATACAGAACATATAATAGGAATTATCAGCAATAGCTGGTGATGCTTAAAGAACTAACTGACTTGTCATTGAAACCTAAGAAGAAACATTGATGGTTTAAGTTTTAAAAGTTGATTTAATGCATACCACAGCAAAATAAAAACATACCAGTTTCTGTCTACATTGTCCATAAAAAGAAAGAAGATAAAAAAAATAAAGCATCAATTTAACAATGACCAGTAGATGGTGTTTTAAAAATCAGCTTTCAGTGGGACTGTGATAGTTCACAAAAAATCCTTTAAATCCTAAGCTAGACAATATACTGCATATTTATGACAAAAAAGTCATAACATTACTATAACTCAACTAAATAGGACAGGAAAGAAACTAACTTGGAAAATCTTAAGGGCTAGTAAAGAGATAACTGGATGAAAAGGAGGTATATTGAGACTTTTGGGGCAATTCTGAAAGGGACATCTGGACACTCTTACAGTCCTTGTTTTTGGTTCTTTGTTATTACTGATTTTAACCGTAAAGGCTAGCATTTTTTTATTCCCTAATCCGTGTGTCACTCGTATTATTCTTATCTTTTTTCCTGAGAGTGTCAATTTTGTGGCTCAGAACGTAGGGGAAAGACAAGATATTTTATTTATTTATTTATTTTTGGCTGTGTTGGGTCTTTATTTCTGCGCGAGGGCTTTCTCCAGTTGCAGCGAGCGGGGGCCCCTCTTCATCACAGTGCGCGGGCCTGTCACTGTCGCAGCCTCTCTTGTTGAGGAGCACAAGCTCCGGACGCGCAGGCTCAGTAGTTGTGGCTCACGGGCCTAGTTGCTCCGCAGCATGTGGGATCTTCCCAGACAAGGGCTCGAACCCGTGTCCCCTGCATTAGCAGGCAGATTCTCAACCACTGCGCCACCAGGAAAGCCCGGCAAGATATTTTAGTTAAGTAAATGAATGCGAGTTAGAAGTAAGGTGAAAAGAAGGTAAATGAGGAGAGCCTGTTTATACACAAGAAAAAGAAACTGCCTAAAATGGGGGAGACAAAAAGCTAGGGGACAATTTTTAAGGTCCAGCTTTCCCTAAATTTAGAATGAGTATTCAGTTATCATGGCTGTTTGTGTCACCTGAAGATGTGGGTGTGCAAGGTTAGCAAACACGAAACTTTACTTCCTAACAATACGGCCGGCAAGTAGGGTAGACCGCTTGCCATTACACAGTGGTCCCCTCATTCTAGACTTGAGGTACTGACAGCTAATCTTCTCTGGGCATAATTCATGAAAGAAAAGGGTCATCACGTGTACTTCCTATCTAAATGTGTTTTCGTTCTAAAATCAGAAGTTTGTATAAAAAATGATATATGTAACAATATCCAATAAAGTCTGGAAAACAGAGCAAAACCACCATTGGAAAAAGGGAGAATAAAGTATAATTTGGGACCTAACATATCTTTTAGGTGCCTTCAGTAACTGCTTAAATTTTTTTATGGGAGGCAGAGAGTGAATTACCAACAGGGAATTAGGTCTTGGGCCCGGGCCATGTGCCATTTCTGTTGTAGTCTGGGCTAGTGCAGGGGCTCAGCATGGGGGAGAATCGGGGCCCTATCACCACCTCCACAGTAAAGCATCAGCTCCTCACTCCATCCTTCCTGAGCTGGGCCCTCCCATCTCCTCCCAACCTAACGCAAGCAGGGCTGTAAGGAAGCACAGCTTCTGGGCGTTTATATGGAGAGTCTGTTGACTTTATTTTACACGCTTTTGAGTTAACATTGGAAAATTAATCACAAGCAGTTCTAAACCAAAAATGGCACGTTGTAAAAGAACAATAAACGTTGAGTAAAAATGGGGAGAAACAAATCTTTCCAAAATGTTCTCCTCAGTCTTGAAAAGAGCACTTCTTTCAACACACTGGCAATTTTCAAATCACTAAGTCAACACCTATGACCATTGTTTTAGAAAAAAAGTATTATAAGAAAGTGACCACGAAAACTACCAAAAAGAGTGAATTAAGGTGTTTCTCTCAAGAAAGAGAAGAAGAGGGGACCAAAGAGCTCTAGGAGAGACATTAGATAAAACAGTTGAGATGTTTATTTCCCTTTTCTGGAAACTGAAATGTCACCTGAAAAAGACTTAAAATCTCTTTGGAAACAGCTAGTTGAAAACAATGCATGTAGAAAATATTTTATAAAAAATATATTTTTTTAATTGGGGTATAGTTGCTTTACAATGTTGTGTTAGTTTCTGCTGTATGATGAAGTGAATCACCTATATGTATACATATATTCCCTCCCCCTTGGACCTCCCTCGCACCACCCCTCCGTCCCACCGCTCTAGGTCACCACAGAGCACCAAGCTGAGCTCCCGGTGCTATACAGCAGGTTCCCACTAGCTATCTTTTTTACACATGGTAGTGTATATATGTCAGTCCTAATCTCCCAATTCATCCCTCTATGTCCACACATCTGTTCTCTACATCTGCGTCTCTATTCCTGCCCTGCAAATTGGTTCATCTGTATCATTTTTCTAGATTTCACATATATGTGTTAACATATATACAGTGGAATATTACTCAGCCATAAAAAGGAATGAAATTGGGTCATCTGTAGAGATGTGGATGGATCTAGAGTCTGTCGTACAGAGTGAAGTTGGAAAGAGAAAAACAAATATTGTATATTAACACATATGTGTGGAATCTAGAAGAATGATACAGATGTAGTTCATTTTTTAAAAGAAACTTATGTAGTGTAACTATGCTGCAGGGAAAGAAACCGTGGGTACTGATGATCGTATTGAAAACATCACACCATCCACGTCCTACTGAATTACAAAGAATGGAAATTCACCTTACCTTTGGCTATCGTTGGCATCTGAAAAGCAATGCTGATTACTCCCACCAAATCTCCCAGTGGAATCAGGGATCTCAAAATAGACCTGATTCTGATGGCTTCTCCCTTAGCAGCATGAATCAACTACAGGCAGAAAAATAAAGGAACAAAGAATAACTTTGTGAAATCAATGTTCTAATTCTATCTAGAAAATTGGAAGAATGGGAATCCAAGTCTAAAATAATTTTCTGTTAATTATATAAAGTTAGACCTCTTTAATAACAGAACCACTCTGTGATTCAGCAATTCCACTCCTGGGTATATATCCAAAGAAAACAGAAACACTTATTCAAAAACATATATGTACCCAAATGTTCATAGCAGAATTGCCTAGATATAGCACCCTAAGTGCCCATCAACAGAAGAATGGATAAAGATGTGGTGTGTGTGTCTACCTTTCTATATCTATCTATATCCATATAGATATATAGATAGATAGACACACAACAGAATACTACTCAGCCACAAAACAGAATGAAATTTTGCCATTTGCAACAAAACGGGTAGAACTGGAGGGCATTATCCTTAGTGAAATAAGTCAGACAGAGAAATACAAATACTGTACATGATCACTATATGTGGAATCTAAAAGGTAAAACAAATGAACAAATATAAGAAAACAGAAACAGACCCACAGTTACAGAAAACAAACTAGTGGATACCAGTGGGGAGAGGGAAGGGGGGAGGGGCAAGACAGGGGTAGGGAATGAAGAGATATAAGCTATTATGTATAAATAAATAAGATACAAGGTTATATTATACAGCACAGGGAATACAGCCAATATTTTATAATAACTTTAAACAGAGTATAACCTCTGACAATACTGAATTACTATGTTGTACACCTGAAACTAATCTAATATTGTAAATCAATTATACTTTAATTAAAAATCTTTTGAATTAAAAATAAATAATAAATTTGAAGTCTCTCCGAAAGTGCTGTTTCAGGCTTACAGACAGATATTTACTTGCCACACAATTTTCATTGACTTCAGCACACACTGAGTCACATACTGCAGTCTAGGCCAACAGGTATATCCATTAGAATAATAGTTTTTATCCTCTCTGGGGTACTAAGGTATTTTAAGACTGGTAAGTCTGTGAATGCTTAACCCCCCCAAATTACATATAAATATCTATCCATAACGTGAGCAATAATACTAAGGGAAAAATTACTATCTTTAGGTTCTGAACATATACTAATATTTAGGCTGGTTTAGCCTTTTTTGTTTTGTGATTAAAAATGTCATTGTATATCCACCTATATTCTACCCTGATTTCTCCCAAGGATGGGTTTATAATGTTGGGGAAAATGGTGAACATGGATCCTAACAGGTGTTTTAGACCTTCACTGGCTAATGAGGTATCTTTGAAGATCGTGGACCTGACATAGTCAAGGATCTCAGCCCATCTCTGCAACAGACTGGAAGCTTCCAATGCCAGGGAACGCCATCTGTTCCTTCACCACAGAGTGTGAAACAGAAGCACAATTTCTGACACCTAGGAAGTCCTCAATTAACGGTTGTTGAAGGTGAATACATTTCTGAAGTGCCAAGGTTAGTCCCTTATTAAGTCACTTGGTTGTTTTCCCCTTTAATATAATAGAACAAAGATCTTCTGTTTATTAGCATAATTTCTCTCATGGTTCCTCTGACTTTCCACTTTAACAGGAAAAGAATGAATATTGTGAGCGTAAAGTTTTTTCTCTGCAATGACCTTCCAGCACACAAATTTTTGATAGTCTATTCCCATTTACTATAATGAAAATCTCATTGATAGCAAGTTAAGTCGTTACAAAAAATCAAACTACAGGTTTTCTAACATTCTAATATTTCTCCATCCTGCGATTCCTCTCTGTTCACAACAAAAGGTTACATCCAGAAAGCAAGGAAGTTTTAACCTATGGGTGTGAGAGAGACAAAAACAAACAAGCAAACCCCGCTCCCCCTACCCGCCCCCCCAAGAAAAGACATAGATTCGAAGGGTAGGGAGAAAGGTGATGTGTTGTAACAGTCACTTTGGCTTCAGGCTCAGAGCAGTTAGAAGTGTATTTGCTTTCTTCCCCAGGACTGGTCAATGTGCTTCAGACTCTGGCTGTTTCCCATCAACAGATCATGAAGCTAATTTTATGGACCCTGGCTAGCATTTTTTAAATTAATATAATGGAAGAAAACAGAATAGATTAGAATAAAGTAGAAAATAGCAGAATGTATTACAGAGTAAAAGTAAGTATAGTTCCATGAACTTCAATTACCTTTTGGTCAAAAAGTTTATGAAAACACTAATCAATAGGGTCTACATAGCTCCTTCCTTTCCCGTGACCTGCTCCCAGGCCCACTTTCCCTTAAACCAGTGGCCAGCATGTGGCAGCTCCTTGAAAAGGACGAAATATTATATAGCAAGGAAACAATCCTTGGTAGGAGTGGTGCTTTCTGCATGCACTAAAACAGGAAAGGACACTGTATAGGAAAAATAAGTTCTTTCCTTCTTAAAGTGTGGGGAGGCTTATATGAGTTTTAGAGATATATTAGTAACTGACTAGTCTATTAATGACTCATAACGAAACCTCATCACTAATTTTTGTAACCAAGAAGATATTTCCAACTAAACAAACACTTGTTCAGCAATGAGGCTGCAGCGATTATTTTTAATGGAGCATGAAGATTGCTGGTTTTGGATACTTTTCTGGTTTTTGCAAGTGACAGGTGTCTTAACAAAGAGGCATAAGCCAGGATTTTTGTTCTTGGACCCCACGGCACTTACATGCATTTCAGGAGCACAGCGTCCTAACAGGTCAATCAAAGCTGCATAAAATGTCATGATGGCATTCCCCATGTGGATGGTATCATCTTCCTCCTCTTCTGTATCACTTTCGTGGATTTTTCAAAAGAAACAGAAAGAAAAGCAAACGGGATAATAAAATGACGTTTCAGATTTATTACATACTTCTCAGAGGAAAGGGACCAGTACGGTAATTAATTCTGCCTCTTCTGACACTTTTCACATATGTGTTTAATATACAGCTTGACATTTCAAAAAGGAAAATAAAAATGGGTTAAAGACAAGATTCGAGATTCTATCACCAAGAAGGCATCTGTGGGAACTTTAATATTAAGATTCCTTCAAAATGGAAAAAAGAGAGGAATTATTAATTTGATGGATTCTGCTCATTTCTACTGGCAGATAAGATATTAACAGAAAATAATTGATTGAAGAACTTGGTAAGTCTACTTTTGTCGACAGCATACATTTAGAGAAAGGGTGACAAAGATCTGTCCTATAAGATGACATATACAAGGCACCCAGTAAGGCGATTTGCCCAGATTACTTCATAAACGTGATTTCATTTACTCACCTCTCTCTTTACTCTGCCCCACCCACTGACTCCCAAGTAACACAACATGAAAAATATAAATATTTCATTATCTCGTTGATGAGAGACAAATTTGGATGGCCCTGGAAGATCATGTCATTCCTTGTTTAGTGGCCTGGCCATCCAGCTGCCTCAGCTGGACTCAGCAGTCTGCAGAGTAACAGCAAGGCCTGTTGACAACACTGTTCCTCGCAAGCAATGCTGCTCCCAAGGTCCTCAGGTGCACACCACTCAGGTGGTACTCGACCGGCAATCTCTTGGTATATTTTCTACTTGTTAGGAAAACTAAGGGATTCCTAGTTCCTCAACAGCTAACTGATGAATATGTAACTTGCTCTTGGAGTACTCCCAGCCTGGAACCCTGGTCTTGCTGTCGATGGAACATTTACGCCAGGTCTCTAAGTGGGAGAACCAGGGTTTGCAGGACTACCTCTTTGCTTGGAAAATTGCCTCCAATAAGCCCTACGTTATATCTTTACCAGTGGTGCTAGCGGTGTGGTTGCAGGGGCCCCTAGCAGGACACTCAGCTCCACAGATTAAAAAAATAGGAAGCTGGGACTTCCCTGGAGGTCCAGTGGTTAAGACTCCATGCTTCCACTGCAGAGAACATGGGTTCGATCCCTGGTCATGGAACTAGATCCTGTACGCCACGTGATGTGGCGAAAAAAGAATAAAAAGGAAGCAACACGCCTGGATGAATTTATTGCTGTATTCAGCAATAAAGTATTAAGAAAGTGTCAAGTAGTAACAACAAAGACTATGGAGAAATGTAAGGTAGTCGCTGCCTCCCTGGTCACCAAGACCTTAATAAAGCATTTTACTCCTCAAGGCGACAACATCCCCTTTTCTCTGCCAACACGTCAGTTTAGTTAAGTCCCCATCCTCTTGCTAAAGGTCTCTTTCTCTTACTATTATCATGAAAACTCGTTCCAGCTAACCTCCCAGTAAACTCTATTCTAATTTCAAAGGCTCACCTGCCATCATTTGTAAGAACTCACTACTCCCTAGAGCCCTGAGAAAATTCACGAAACACATCTCCTCCTACAACCTAAGTTTTTTCCGACTAAATCCATACAATCTTCCTGAGGTCCCTCTCGGTTCATTCACCCTATTCCAGCAGCAAATTCCATCCCTTCTCTCAAAACACATTTCATTTTCAAGGGAAGAAAGCCGGAGTACCAGAGAATTATACTGCAATTAAGAGAACGCAAATTGTATTTTGCAAAATTAAAAGTCAAGTAGTATCATTTAATCTTAAGAGTGTGTATATTCGACCTACGGGGTTTTGCTGGATCCACTAGTTGGTGAGGGACCGTCTCGAGAAGGATCCTCAGCTATTTTTATGGCTTCTTCCATGGCTGCGAGCAGACCGTTCCCACCTTCCCCCCTCAAGGCAGGACCGAAACACTCAGGCCTCCGGATGAGCAATCTCACCACGACATTTGCATTCTCCTCCACGCTTTCCCCTAAGATCAAACGGGGAACAGGAGAAAGCAAACACTGACTACATGGAAGTTCTGAGCAAACAATGTTATACTAATCTGCTTATACTTAAAGAAAAATAACTAAAACCTAATAAGGTAGTAGTAGAGCCAACGTTGAATCCAAATTACTAGTGTTCTGTCCATAAGACTCAGTAAATTTCTTTTCTTGCCCTTAAACTTTTCCAAGTAAAGAAAAGCATGATGGAGGTATAAACTATTCATTTTTGTTAATTTGTTATAGGAAAGTGAAGTCTTGATCCTAGCTATTATTAGAGTCTAATTATAAAAGCAGCAAGAATATAAGTGCCTAAAAATTTTTATTTAATAACGAAAGCCCAGCATCATGATCAAAATAAGTATTACAAATTAAATTATTACTGTGAAAAAGCCTACTGATTATAAAATATTCAATTTCTTTACTACTATCTACTTCCTTCATGAAAATGCTGCGATGCCTCATTATTTTGTACATCTATTTTTTTTGCAGTTTTAATAATGACCATAAAAGACCCTAAGCGATTCATCCTACCATTACAGAAGACAGCAAATCTGAGAAAGTCAAGATATCTCTCTCCTTCAACTGGATTCCACCCAATGTCTGGATAACCCTTCGACACCAGCATCTGACAACTTTGCAGTCCACAACCAGCCAAATATCGCACTACCTGCAAAAACAAGATGATAAACAAAAACGTTATCCCTTGGGTGAGATACTCATTAGAAGCTTGCACTAGACATGGTAAATGTTATTATCAAGGGATGGTTTAAAATGAATGCATTTTTGCAAGTTCTTTTTAATCTCATGACCGTCTATATGAATCCCCTTTAGTAAAACCTTAGAATTAAGAAATACTGACAAACTGTAACAAAGTGGTATCATAGTAAAAATGTTTATGAATGAACTCTATGAAAGAAAAATATTCCTAAATTTCATATCATTTGAGACTTTTATCTACAACAGTCATAATATTTGATAAACTTCAAAAATGCCTAATGGCCCCTGGCCCGGTATAAAACCTGAATCCAGCTGAGGTAGTGAAAGATCCATGTGAGATACGATGATATTTTAAAGAAGTGAATTTATTTCCAAAATAAAAAATCAGTGTAATGGGGGAAGGGGTGTGTGTGAGAGGACACCTAGAGAAGTGGAGAAAACTAAGCTCAGAGTCAAATATCGTTGGGTTCAAATCTGACCTGCATTAAAACTTAGTGTATCATCTTGAAGCACGGTTTCACTGTCTATTAAGTTTGGGATAATACTACCAACCTTTCTGCTTTGTTAAACTTAACACATTAAAATTTCTGCTTAGCTTGGCCTTTTAAAATATTCTGTCTTATTGTGAATGTTGGTTCTCTATATAAGATTTCATAACAGAACCAGTTTTAAAAGAAATCCCTAAAAAAAAAGGAATCCCGAAAGAAGTCACTATCAATGGTAGCAGATGGTTGGAGGAGCAACTTATCAAACAAAATAAGCTACACCCAGCTCAGTCACAAGCTAAGCCAGGCTTAAAAATAAATAAATAATAAAGCTAAAAATATTTTATATCATCCTTATTGAGGTATAATTTACGTACAATAAATTCATCTATTTAAAGTATAAATTCAATGACCTTTGAGAGATTTATCCATCTTGTAAGAACCCACAACCAAGACGCAGAGCACTTTCCATTGCTCCTCAGGTCCCCGTCTCTTTTGTAGACCATCCGTCCCTACAAACCTTGGTCCTGACAACCTGCTTTCTGCCACTACAAACTAGCTTACATGTTCTAGGACACTGATACATGCAGTCATCCATTATGGCTATTTCTGACCCTGGCTTATTTCACTCAGAATAACAATTTTGAGATTCATTCATGCTGGAGTATATGTCAGTCCCTCATTCTTTTTTATAGCCTAATCATGGCATCTCACTACTTATGGAAATACCCCAGTGTTGTTTATCCATTCACCAGTTGTCTGGTGAGCTGTCTCCAATTTGGGGCTCAGATGAATAAAGCCATTATCAACATCCATGTACACATCTCTATGTGGACATATATTTGTATTACTATTGAGTAACTACCTAGGAGTGGAAAGGCTAAGCGCATATTTATGTTAGGTATGTTTAACTTATTAAAAATAATGCCAAACTGCTTTCCAACTGACTTAACCATTTTTCATCCCAACAGCAGTAGATGAGCGTTCCAGTTGCTCCAAAGCCTACTCAGTGTTCAGCATTGTCTACTTTTTAAAAATACTAGCTATTTTATCAGTGTGTAGATAAAAACATTTCAAATTATAAATGGGAGAAAATTCTTCAGAGGTTATTTAGAGATGCAAAGCTTCATGACACTTGACTGGCATGTCAGAGGATTTGGGGAACAGTTCACTTTTTCATGCTTTCAACAGCTACACGTTGAGCGTCTACCCAGTGTCAGTGCTAAGACTGGGAAAAAGCTATGAGCAGCCGAGAGAAAAATGCCCTGTACTCACTGGCCTTACATGATGGTAAGGAGTAGATTTTGATAAATACATAAATATACAGATTTTAGTAAAATATATTTATATTAAAATGTAATTTTAAACCATAAATATTTAAACTATAGCACGGACACGGAAGAACTGAAAAGAAGGTGACTTTGGAGCGATGACTGAAAGGATGTCTGGAAAAGAGCCATGAGGACGTCTGGCAGAAGAATATTGCAGACGGAGGGAACAGCAAGGGCAAAGGCCCTAGGGCAGGAGCACACCTAGCAAGTTCCAGTGACAGCAAGGGGTCCGGCGTGGCTGGAGCAAAAAGAGAGACCCGGAGAATTGCAGGAAATGAACTAAGACTAGTTGGATGGAGCTATTGCAACGCTTCTAAGTGTATGCTCAAAGTGAGATAGGAAGTCTTTTGAGAGCTCTGGGCAGAGGATTAATATGATCCTTTCAAGAGACTCACTCTGGCTGCAAGGGAGAGATCAGGAAGACCACTTAGAATGCAACTGCAATTAAAACGTGGGAAATTTATCCATATTTTGGTAAACATATATGTGGCCTAATATGCTTAGAGTGCACGGCCTTCAGTATATCAATGGTACCTTGCACTGTAATATGCAAACTTCTGTGATATAAATTGTATATATAAGATGTTAAAGCAATTTCTTTTAAGAAATCTGAACTGTATGATTAAAGCAAAAGTGACAGCAGATTACCAGGAAAGGACAAAAACGCAAAAGAATATAGAGTAAGTTGATTCTCTTTCCAAAGAAAAATGCACGTGATCAGAGAAAATACCTTATCTCAAATTTCTTGTTCTTTATAATTTATAATATTACATATAAGTGCAACATATTTATAATACATAGTACATTATAATTATAATAATTATAACTATAGTATAAGTACATTTAAATATCTTGAGAAACCACTGTGAACAAGTGTAATTCACGCAGACATACGGGGCAGGGATGCTGTTTACCTTTTCCAGATCCGGCTCCCGCAAAGCTAAGGCTAGTTCATTATTATCCATCACCGAGGCTGCTGCCACGTCCAGTGGCGTTGAACCTCTCATAGCTGGTGAGGCTGTTAATTGAAACAAAGATGAAACAAAACCTGAATTGCGCTGCAACTATGAATTCCATGTAAAAAAACAACTTTCACTTAGAATTGAATTTCTAAATGCAATACGTATCGCACTAATCCAACTTAATTTACATTAAAGTTTAATTTTAAAATCCAATATGTAAATCCCTTTCATCTTAAAGATTAAATGAAAATCATACATTTACTTACCAAGACCAACACTGCTGTTTTCCAGTAAATAACTGAGATGATCGAACATTGCCTTCTGATTCTGCCTACTTATACGACAGAAGTAACAGAGAAAACGGCAACAGTTGGCCACCATCTTGGGAAAAGTGATTTCCTACATAAAGAGCATTTAGTTAGCTGGGAAAGCAAAGGATCTTTATAAAACTGAGTTCTGAAGTTGAGGTCTCAATCAGATCGCCCATCCGTGTGTGCTCATGTCTGCCAAGCCTCAGGTACAGAAGACCTTCTTATGTCCAGACTTGGACTCATCTAGTCCTAGAGCCACCAAAAATCAAGCCTGGCACTAATTTGAAGCCTCACTGCCATCAATGGGTTGATCTGGAATTAATCTACAGCCCTAAACCTAAAGGTGGCATGGGCCTGGTTTAGGAACCAGGCAGGCTCAGCTGTGATTCCTGATTCACATTATTAGCTGTGCTTCCTTGGGGAATTATGCAATCTCACTGATTCTCTTCTGTAAAATTGTAATAAGATGGATGATAATATTTACTTGAGGCAAAGGAGGGAGAGTTCAATGAGACGTATTGTGAAAAATACCCAGTTTAATGTTTGGAACCACATAATAGGATGTTCTTATCATCAGTGTCGCTGTTGTATTATTATTAAGGTTCCGGGAACTCACATCTTCCCTGACTGGCACATGACTCATCTCCTATGATGAACACCCTTCCTGGAAGGTCTGCCTGCTGGGCCCCAGCAAACACATCTCCCCTGAGACCTAGCTCTTATTCTAGTATGCCACAGATAATCCCTAAAGACTCCAAGTCCTTCTTAAACAGAGCATTTTATAAATATCTTTATAGGTCTGTCTAACTGGTAGTCGGAACATGAGAAATATGGACTCACGTCTATATTTTGAAAAATACATTTTAAAATTTCATAAAAAAACTGAAACATTTTGCAAATCAGAGGTCATGAAATTGTACTGCTTTATATGGAGTTATATATTATATTATTCTATTTGTTTGGTTTTAAATTTTAATCATTTAAAAATGCACCTTAGTGTCTTACAACAAATGCTATAGAGCATCATCTTCAAATCTTGGTCTGGATCAGGAATTTAGTGGAACCAACTGTTGTCTGAATCAAGGGAACGGGTGGGTCTGAAGAGCATGCTTGTGTTATGGACTTCTAATGTGATGGAAATGGATTTATAATTCAAAATCTTACAAAATTAGCATAGTACTAACTTTTAAGGTTTCTAAATATCCCCCTGAGGATAATCTACGAGATAGCAAATTACATGGCATAAGAAAAACTGTTATCAATATCAAAGAAAAAAACTACAGTCAGACCTCTATATCCGCAGGTTCTACATCTGCAGATTCAACCAAAACGCAAAAAATGCCGCAAGTTCTAAAAAGCAAAACTTGGATTTGCTACATGACAGCAACTATTTACACAGCATTTACATTGTATTAGGTATTATAAATGATCTAGAAATGATTTAAAGTATATGAAGGGATGTGCGTTCAGTTATACACGAATACTACACCCTTTTACCTAAGCGACTCGAGCACCTGTGGATTTTGGTATCTGCAACCAATCCCTTGTGGATACTGGGGGATGACTAGAAGCATATCCAACTCTCAGTCTGTACAGTTTTGTTCAATTTTTTTCAAAAAGTGTTCTTTAAAAAACAGTCCTAATAGAATTTACAGAAGTCCTCATTAAGAATATGCCATGTACATATTCTAGGAGGTTACAATAAATGGCATCCCAAGAATCAAAGGGTTTCCTTTACCTTGGACTCCCCACCTCCAAGGACATTCACCATGACCTCCATCACTGTCTCATGCATCCCAAGTGCCCTCATGAGATTAGGGTGCTGGTAAAACACTTTATTATTCATGATATCCCTAGAAAGGACAACATAGGGTACAAGGGAAACACAGAAGTCAGAGCAAAATTTAAATAAAACGTATCTGAGATCATCATAAATCTTCTGGAAATAATTACTGGCATGTATGGAAAAGTAAGAGCAATCATCATTAAGCCATAAAAGTTCATAAGCGCAATTGGGTCTTCCTCAGAAATACTGACAGCCTACCAAAAATAGCACAAAAGTCTTCTACTCCTCTCAATTACAAGAAATGTACTAAATAGGTAAACATTCCTTTATGTGAAACAGACTTTGCGACACTTATTCCTAGTTTTATGAATATCTAAGTTCAGGGCTTCCCTGGTGGCGCAGTGGTGGAGAATCTGCCTGCTAATGCAGGGAACACGGGTTCGAGCCCTGGTCTGGGAAGATCCCACATGCCACGGAGCAACTGGGCCCGTGAGCCACAACTACTGAGCCTGCGCGTCTGGAGCCTGTGCTCCGCAACAAGAGAGGCCGCGAGAGTGAGAGGCCCGCGCACCGCGATGAAGAGTGGCCCCCGCTTGCCACAACTAGAGAAAGCCCTCGCACAGAAACGAAGACCTAACACAGCCATAAATAAATAAATAAAGCAAACTGTCAACAAGTAAAAATAAACACAATTATTAAAAAAAAAAAAAATATCTAAGTTCAATCTTATTTTGTTCAACCTTATTTTGTATAGAAATATGAAGCAGTGTTATACCATGTTCTCATGAAAATTTCTATATAAATAATTGTTGTTTAAGCATCTCTGCTTTTCATACATGCTTTTTTAGTACTATATTCATTATTTGTATGTTTAGTAACAGCAGTGTTATTTCCTGCCACATTTATGTTATCATTCTGGCGAAATGCTTTTAAAGGATACATATTCTCCCAGAGACACTGAATACACATGAAGTCCAGGTATGAGTAATCCAACTCATTAAAAGGGACATTTAATTTAAAGAAACAGCAGCAGATGATACCTAGAATGTTTTGTATTATTATTATTGCATTACACATTATTACAATACTTATGTAAAGGTACTTTTAAAGATCTTAATGTTTAGCAGTCCTTGCAAATAAACAGCTCTGTTGATTTTTATTTTAACATATAGCAAATCATGCAAGAGTCTTTTCTATAAAACACTTTCTTGTCGGAGCCAGAACAAGAAAATAATGTACAATCAACAAGAAACCTGAAACTTTCCCTTTGAATCAGGTTACCTTAATTGAGTCACTCATCTATTCATTTAGTCATATGCTAACTTTTAGTTTTTCTGGCTACATCAAGAAAGTGGAATACTGTGATTCTTTTCTTTTCTTTATTTTTTTTTAGTTCTTCACTTTTAATTTAGCTTTGTTTAGGTCTGTGCTAATGAAGACAGTTTTTAGGTAGCACAACTCAGAAAAATGACTTGGGGGCCCAGGGCTAATACAGGTCTGATATATTTAATGCAAGGACGAATAAGGTAAAGAAAGACATCCTTTCCTTCACATCAGATAGCAGCATATTTATCAAGAGAACCTTCAACTCTCAAACCACAGATGTAATCATGAGATCTGTTCTCCTGTTAATTCAAATCCTTTTGCATGACCTAACTTTGGAAGGTATCTAATTGAAAAAATCTCATTTGCCTTTAGTTCCAGGTAAATTAAATGGATTTTTAATTCTACCACCAGTAGGCAGGTTGTCACTTATTAAATGTGCCATTTTAGGATCTTTCTAATACCACAAAAAAGTAACATTTTATCTTGTTTCATAATCATTTTGAGTTTTATCCCTATTGAGTGATTTATATGTTAATAGTACATCTTACTTGTTACATGGTCATTTAAGAAAGAAAGTGCTCTACATTTCCTGGAAGGCTTTCTTTCTCATTTAATTAAGATCACTTCTCAGGAGAGGCCCCCTCAGGTTAGATTTAAGTACTAATATTCCAAAAAAAGGCTTATGCACAGACAATTATAAATCAAGAACATAACATTAGCTTGTGTTGTTTAGGTTTTTCTGTTTTCCCTCTTTGTCTTATTAGTACACTGATTCTTTTAGTGTGCAACCGTTATAATGATTTTCGGAATATATGCTCCCAGTTTTACGATTGCAAATACTTAATAGTCCCACAGGAAATATATAGTATCGTGTTCTGAATTTAAAATGTACATAAATATCACATAATCTGAGTCTTTCCATACTTTCCTTTCCCCTCAGAATTATTTTTCTAGCTAAAGAAAACATCGGTTATTCTATTTCCTTAGTTGTTTTTCAAGGAGCCAACGCTGAGTTTTTTTAATCCTTTTTATTATTTGTGTTTTATTTTATCTCTGTCATTAGTTATCATTATCTCCTCTTTTATCTGTTATTTATAGAATCAGATTAGCTTTTTTTGGTTGGGGGTGCTAAATATTTGTCTTTTACATCACTTTTCAACATTCTACATTCCAGATTTTTACATCCTTATATTTAGGTATTTTCTCTTATGAATATCATACAGCTTAATTTAAGCTTTTATTTTTCTCTGGTATTTTAATTCTCTCATATTTTCTTATCCCCAAATCATGCAAGCTTGTTAATGACTGCTTAGATATATGCATATATGCACCGGTAATATACTCTCTGGAATTGATTACCTCCCATTCTTCTGAATTCCATTTTCTTTTCCAGAATATACAGCCTTTAGAAGGCCTTTCAATGAGGGACTTTAAGTAAACATTCTGAAATATCTTTGTTTTGCCCTCACTCTTGAATATGGAATATAAACTCCAATATCCAAATCCACATGAAGCACAAGCTCATGATGGTGAAATCTTAGTTGAGTAACACATTGTAAATTGATGGCTATTTTCTGTTGGAACTTTGTGATATTTCGTTGAGTTATGATCTCTAGTTTTGCAACTGAGAATTCTAAATATTGTTTCTTTTCAAGTGTCCTGGCTTTTTCTATTTGCTTTCAAAATATTCTATATATGAATTCATATTTTTCATCAATTCTGTAAAACTCAAGCCAATAGCTCTTCAAAGTTCCCATTCTATATATAGCTCATCTATTCTGTCTTTTCTATAACTCCTATTCAGCATATGCTGGACCTCCTTATACTATCCCCTATGTCTCTTAACTTCTCTTTCAGTGTTGCATTACTAATTTCCTCAGATCTATGATTCAATTTATTAATTCTCGTCAGCCTTATTTATCTATACTTTTATTAATCACTACTCTTAATTTCAATTATTATATTTTTCATTTCTAGAACTTCTATTTGGATAATTTTCAAATTTTCATGGACCTTTTGCGTGTCTTGTTTTTGGAGATTTTATTTATTCTTTCTTTCTTTTCTTTTTTTTTTTGCAGTACACGGGCCTCTCACTGTTGTGGCCTCTCCTGTTGAGGAGCACAGACTCCGGACGCGCAGGCTCAGCGACCATGGCTCACGAGCCCAGCCACTCTGAGGCATGTGGGATCTTCCCAGACCGGGGCACGAACCTGTGTCCCCTGCATCGGCAGGCAGACTCTCAACCACTGCGCCACCAGGGAAGCCCCTATTCTTTCTTATTTTTAAACATTTTAAATACAGTAACTTTATGTTCTCTTTCTGGCATTCTATGATCCGAAATTCTTGTGGGAGGTGTTCTAACTCCACTCTATATTGTATCTGCAGACCCCTGCCTATGGTGGATTGTTTCCTTGGGTGTTTTGCAAGTTTTGATTGTGGTCTAATCTTTAGTAGTATGTAGGTTTTTCCTTCAAGAATTCACAGTGAATTGAGTTGAGAAAGCACACCTCCGGGCCACATTATACGTTAATTTCTCAGCTTGGGGATCCTTAGACTACATATGAGGTATAAATGTTAACCCTATCTAAGACTAGCATATACAAACTATTATATATAGAATGGATAAACAACAAGGTTCTATTGTATGTCACAGGGAACTATATTCAATATCCTGTAATAAACCACAATGGAAAAGAATATGAAACAGAATATATGTATATATATATATATATATATATAACTAAAAACTAACAAAACATTGCAAATCAACTATAACTCAATAAAAAAATGTTAACCCTGAAATCCACATAAAGTACAACCTATGATGTTGAATTCTGAGAACAGTTGTTTTATCCCCCATTCTTTGCTCAAGGCCCAATAGGCATAGGCAAACTTCCTTGTTATTTCCTGCTCATGACTGTTTGTCCCCCTGTGGATTTTATTGTGTTTTTATTAATCCGTATTTTTTATATGTGATTGTACATTACTGAGAAATTAATAAAAATAAAATCTAAGATATTTGTTGTCTATCATAGCCACCTTAGCATCCAGTTGTAAAATTAGTCATGTTTTGTTACTGAGCAATTTTCCTATTTAGCTTTAAAACATAATCTCTAGAAAAAGGATAATCTAATTTAATGATCATAAAATCTAGACAGTGTATTTATACTAATGCACCTACTGTACTACTATTGGGATAAACAACTAGAAAGAAGACATTTATAAGACAAAGGCTGTAATAGTAAATAACTTACCCTAATCCACGAATCATAAGTTTCTCTTCTTCTTTGCCCATTCTCACACTCAGCAGAGAACGAATCTGACCAAGAGATGCCAGCAGGTTGATGGTATCCTCCACGGAAATACCATTTATAGTGTAGGTCTTTGGCAGAGCCCGGACCAGACCCCCAATGCCATCATACTGTCGATGGAGCAACACGAACATGGCCCTCACCAACTCAGGGTCTTCAATAACAGACTCTTGAGCCCATCGGACCATGGTCTCAGAAATCAACTGCTGAAGAGTGGCTGCAAAGTAATTATGGATACTTCTTTAAAAAGGAGAATAAGAAGACACATTAGATGGGCATTTCGAATGCACATCTCAGATAAGCCAAACTGGTATCAATATTTGTGCCAGAATTTCAAAAATATCTTTTTTGCAAAAAATAAACTTCATTTAAATATTCTTTAATGTCAACATGTCAATACCGATGAGTTACAGACATGCAAGGATAAAAATACACAATATTTTCTTTAAAAACTATTCTTAAAATTAACGTATTTAAGCTGTTTCAAAATTGTTGCCACTACTATTGGCAATCCATAGGGCGATCAATGAGTGGTCCTATTACTTTTACTTTTATTTTCTTTGTTTCATTCTTTTCCTCCCAGAAGATCTGGCATCATATATCCTTATAAAGGTCAACCATGGGCATTCAAGGAGCTTTCTTTTTATCCAACTGTCTCCTTATTTGAGTCCTTCGCAGTAGCAACCTCATGAAATTATATTTCTATTTCAGTTTGTATCCCTGTCACTTAAAATGCCTTCAAAAGGATTTGATTGTGAAACTGTATTAAGTTGAAAAGTTACCCCATACATAGAACATTACTAGCAATGTGACAAGCAATATAGCACACTTAAAAGCAACAGAACTTCCAAACCTCTTAAAATATATAGTAAAATTATCAAAGCTAAGTAGGGTTGATGTGACTAATTCATACACAGGTACTTAGTTCCTATCATCAATACGCTGTCTGATTTCCAAAAGAAGCTGTTTAACCTGTTTTAATCTATACCATACTAAAAACAAACAAACAAACGAACAAAAAAACAAACTACCAATTTTAACCAAATACAAAATTTAGATAAAATGCCAGTATACTTCCACGTATCTCAAAACCATGTTGTCAGTTTTAATAGGTCAAAATTGATAATAATAAAAAGTGATTCATAAGAAACTTTGAACTCTGATTTTGAAGAAGACCTGGCTCAAATTTGGTTGTCATACTGAAGAATAAATTTAGAAGTAATTGTATGGATAAAAGATTTCCCTTGTAAGTTAGTGTGAAAGAAACACAAAATTTTCATGAGTTTTTTTTTTTCTTTCCATAAAAGCCATTAATAAACCAACACTGCATCTTAAATGAATGTAGTCTCAGCAGTGAGACAGTAAGTCAGCGGATCTCACAGACCTACTTCATGAAACCCTTTTGGACGAGTGTGCAGTGTCTCAAAGACCAATTGCCTCAGTGTGCTTATTTGGTTTCTCAGAGTATTAGCTGTGACTTTTCAGTTAAATATTATATGGATGAATCAGAAAGGCATAAGACTTTAGAAAATATTTCAGAACCAAAATATAGTTACAGACAATATCTATTTAAACTTTAAGAAAAGGTTTAACTTGATGCAAGAATATTTGAAAGTCAATAGCATAATATTTAGATATGAAGGCTAAATTACCTGCTTTATACCTTCTCTTGATAAGACTGATCCAATCCCTAAATGTTTAATTCTCTAGGGAGCCCATCCACCCTTTCAAAGCTGCCATCTCTCAATCTGTTCCTACAAATATGGCCTGATGCTGCTGTCTACTTCTGGCAGCTACAGGCATCTACTTAAGAATCTGATTCTTGGAAGCTGCAAACTCAATTTTCTCACTGGTTCATCTAGTATAATATTTAAGTGATGAGTAAATGCCGTAGTTGAGTCATTTTGGCAGTGCCCTTTCATAACTTACACGACTTCTTGGAGTCACTCTCTACGGGCTTTTCAGCTTGCTTCTTCTTTAGGTACGTCACCTTTTCTACCAAGGACAGCAGGCGTCCTCTAATTGTTAAATCACTGTTTCCATCCAGAGACCCATCTTCATCCAGCTCAATTCCTAGTAGGAAGAAAACAAAGAGAAAGAAGAAAAGAAAAAGTAATATTAAAAAAATATTTAGGATAAATAATTCTCAGGTTTTGCAGGTTTTTCCATTCATAGCTTAAAGCAATGCTGCCATGTCTGAAAGAGCTGATGACACTGAGTTAAGCAATCTTGCCCACTAGCACTCATAGGTAAGAGTCACTCATTGCTCTCTCTTCCTTCTTTCTCTTTTTCCCCTGTTCTTGTGATATCAGAGCTATCAGCAGCCAGTACAAAATATAAAACCAAGCAGAGAGGGAAAAGACCCTCTTAGGAGTCAAAATCAATTGTGCTACTTGGGCTAACCCTCGGGCATCTCTTGACCTTGGGCACTGTTTAGACCTATGGTTCTGCCCTGCCTAAAAACCTTCCTAGTCTTTTAAACTCCTTACTTGCTTCCAAAAATATCAGTGATATTTTAATAAGTCGAGGGACAGAGAGAGCAGATATTAGATATCCTAAACTAAGGAATACTTTATGTCTGAATCAATAATTCTACCATTTTAGAGCACTCCTTTATTTATAGTATATATATAAATGTGTGTGTGTGTGTGTGTGTGTGTGTGTGTGTGTGTGTGTGTGTATAGTATAACCTTCTGGCAGTCATTCAGTGGTTCTTCATTCATAAGCTGAATTAATATACTCTTACTCTCTTCATTAAAATAAAATAAAAATAATATTACTGGCGCTATATATATACCACTTAAGAAATGGCTAATTCGTTTTCTTTCACTGAGACGCAGACGCAGACTTATCCACACCACCGCATAAAGGGAGAAAGAACCACACATTCAGAACATCCAATCAATTGCATTTTAAAAGTTCTTAGAATAAAAAAAAGGGAGAATCCCCTTAATAGATTTGGGCTACTGACATATAATTTAATGCCTACAGGTCAAGAAGACCTTACCACAATGTGTCATCAAATCTTCATGAAAATCCAAGAGTTGGTCTTGGATTTCTTCGGGACATGGACATTCGCTCTTGTCATCCTTAAAATTGAGAAGCATATTGATCTGAAAGTTTGGAAAAACAAAAGAGGAAGAACTAGAGTAAAAGAAAAGTGAATTCAGGAATGGCACAGCAAAGAAGATCATAAAAACCAAAGATGTTCAAAATCTGTTTTCCAGCATTCATAGCTGGTTGCCCAACAGATGAAAAATCATTATCTATCACTCAATCCAACAAACACCACAAATGAATCATTCAAATCTTAGCATGCTGAAAAACAGTCATGTCTTTTGCTTTCTCTTTCTCAATTCCACAATATTAGACCTTTGTATACTTGGCGTTCTTCAATCAATTAAGATCTAAATGCTGGTTTTTTAAATTTTTTATTATGCTTCTCCTAAATTTTCTTTTTTTCCTAGTTAATTTCCATGCTTTATTGAATATTTTCAAGGACTATTTTTAGAAGGATACAGTAAAGAAGAAGAAAAACCAAACATAATTGAAGAGTAATATAATGGATAACTATGCTTTTTTCTAACATTAATGGTTCAATTAAACAAACTGCAAGAAACTTTCTTCCATTTGTTTTAGTTTTAGATACAATAGTATCAAATTCATAAATGAAGAACAGTATTAAATTCATAAATGAAGAGAAGTCTGTTCCATAATTTTCCTTTAGGAAACAATTATAAGTTTTCTTTTTAGAACTTTGTATTTGAATTTTTTGTTAAACTATTATTTTGAGAAAATTGTAGATTCACATGCTATTGTAAGAAATAATACAAAGAGATCCTGTGTACCCTTTACCCTGTTACCCGCTACGGTGACATCTTTCAAAACAGTAGTACAGAATCACAACCAGGATACTGACACTGATAGAGTCAAAAGAGAGAACAATTCCATCATTTCAGGATCCCTCCTGTTACCCTTTTATAACCACACCCACTTCCATCTTGCTTGCTCCTCATCCCTAATTCCTGTCAACCACTAATCTGTTCTCCATTTCTATACCATTGGCATTTTAAGAACGTTATATAAGTAGAATCATACAGTATGCATATATGAATTCCCATATGATCCTTTTGACAACTGTAGGGTCTGTAGTAATATCTTGTTTCGTTCCTGATTTGATAATTTGTATCTTCCCTTTCTTCCTTTGTCAGTCTCTCTAGAGTTTTATTGACTTTACAAATATTTTTAAATAACCAGCTTTTGGATTCACTGATTTTTGTAACTGTCCTGTTTTCAGTTTGCATTCATTTCTCATCTGTTCTGTATTACTTGTTTTGGGTTTATGTTGCTCTTTTTCTAAATTCTTGTGATGGCAATTTAGGTTATTGCTTTGAGTGCTTTTCTCTTTTTAAACGTTAAGTATTTAATGCAATAAATTTCCCTCTCACACAGTTTTGGCTGTTTCCACAAATTTTGATATGTGATATTTTCATTTTCTTTCAGTTCAACGTAATTTTTAACTTCTCTTGAGACTTGATTCTCAAACTATGGATTATTTAGAAGTGTGTTGTTTAGTTTCCAAGTGTTTAGAGATTTACCTGTTACCTTTCTGTTACTGATTTCTAATTTGACTCCACTGTGGTCAAAAAAACATTCTGTATAAAAACATTCAATTCTTTTACATTTGTTGAGGTTGTTTCATGGCTCAGGATACAGTCCATCTTTGCAAATGTTTCATGGGCACTTGAAAAAAAAATGTGTGTTCTGTTATTGGGTGGAGTGTTCCACAAATCTCCAAAAATCCTGCTAGTTGATGACAGTGTTGTATTCTCCTACATTCTTGCTGATTTTCCATCGAGCTTTTCCTTCAAATATTGAGGGGTGTTGAAGTCTCCAACTATAATCGTGTATTTGTCTATTTCTCCTCTCAGTTCTATATGTGTTCACTTCACATATTTTGCAGTTCTTTTGTTTAAGTGCATACACATTTGCCTTCCTGGTGGATTGATCTTTTATCCTTTTGTAATGTTCCTGTCAGTCTACGATAATTTTCTTTGCTCTTACCTTCTTTTGATTAATTTTTCATGACATATCTTTTTTCATCCTTTTACCTTAAACATATCTATATTATTACATTTTAAGTGAGTTTCTTGTAGACAGCATGTAGTTAGGCCAAGTTTTTAAAATTCACTCTGTCAATCTCTGTCTTTTACTTAGTGTATTTAGATTATTTATATTCATGAAGTTTCTGTTTGTTCTCTCTGATTTATTTTTCCCAACATGCTTTGAGTTCCTTGAACTACTTTTAGGATCCCATTTTGAATTATCCATGGTATGTTTTAGTGTATCTCTTTGCATAGCATTTTTAGTGGTTGCACTGGATATGATATTAATATATACATAATTTATCTCAGTCTACTGGTATCAATATTTTACCAGTTTAAATGAAGTATAGGATCCTTATCTTCCTTTATGTCCCTTATTCTCTCCACTGAAAATAAAATTGCCTTGGATATTACTTATGCATACATTTAGAACACATCAGACAGTTACCATTTTTGCTTTGTCCATCAAACATAATTTAGAAGACTCAGGAGGAGAAGGAAATTGTATTTACCCTTAACACCTTGTGTTGTTTTGTCTTCCTTCCTGATTTTTCACATTTTCTTCTTTCATCATTTCCCTTCTGTTTAAAGAAGGCATTCTTTCAGAGTAATCAAATTCTGGTAGTTTTCCTTCATTTGAGAAAGTATTGATTTCCCCTTCATTCCTGAAGGATATTTTCATTGCATATAGAATTCTGGTTGACAGATCTTTGCTTTCAGCACTTGAAAAATGCTGTGCCACTTCCTTCTGCCCTCCATATTTTCTGACGAGAAATCCGTTGTCATTTGAATTGTCTTTCCCCTATGAGTGTCATTTGTTTCTCAGGGCTTTCAAGACTTTTCTTAGTCAAACTTCTGAAAACTAAGGACAATGATACGTCTTGGTTTAGATTTGGGACTTACTCAGTTTCTTGAATCTCTTATCTTTGTACCTTTTGCCAAATTTGGGAAATTTTCAACCATTATTTTTTCAAGTATTTTTTCAGTTCACTCTCTTTCTCTTATCCCTCTGGAAATCTAATGCCACAAATATGAGACCTTTTGCTATATTTGCACTCATCCCTGAAGCTCTATTTTTTTTTTAACTCTATTTTCTGGTTTTTCAGGCTAGGTAATTTCTATTGTTCTCCCTTCAGTTCAATGATTCTTTTCTCTTTTTCCTCCATTCTGATGTTAAGTCCATCCACTGAAGGTTTTTAAAAATTCAGATACTGTATTTTTCAGCTCTAAAATTTCCATTTGGCTCTTCTTCGTAACTTCTATTTTTTTTTTGCTGCAACTTTCTGTTTTTAGTTTTGTCATCTCGGAGTTTGTATCTATTGATTGTCATTTTTCATTCAAGTTTTTGCTGGTTCTTGGTGTGATGAGTGATTTGTAATTGAAACCTGGATACTTCTGGTATTGTGTTATGAGACTTTGGTTCTTATTGAAACTTCTGGCTTCTTCTGACACTATCCAGCAGGAGAAGGGCTGGGGCGCCTCACTACTGCCAGGTGGAGTGGAAAGTTCATTTCTCCACTTGACCTCCATGAAGGAGAGAGGAGACCTTGTTTCTGCTGTGTGAGGCTGGGAGATCCAGGTCCCCAATGGACCTGAACTCACACAACCCTGGCTGGAAAGGGTAAGAGTGCCTTGGTGTATCTCCCTCCCTGGCCTCTACTGACAATCAGGAAGGGGTAGGTCTCATCACCACTCAGCGGGGATAAAGTCCCAGCTCCCCACCGTCCCAGTTGGAGGACCTGTGTACAGCCTGGTGAGAGTGGAAGTCTAAGCTCTCCACTCAGTGTCTGCTGGTTTGGGTAGGGGGTGGGGCACAGGGTTTACTGTGGTGTTTGGCTGGAGTAGCATGGTCATTACCTAAAAGTCTTCTGTCTTGCTAGAAAAAACAGTCTTTCTGGTCCGTTGGCTAGACAGAGAAGGCACTTGTTGGGGCTTTTCTTGTCTATGCCCGCTGGCGTTTCAGCATTGGCGGCTTCTTTAGCTCCAAGTCTGGGATAGGTGAGGCAAAAAGAAAACCCAGGGAACTCACCACCACGTCATTCCTCAGCTCCCAACTTCCGTAGCCACTCTTTCTTCTATCTTTTAGAGTCTTCTTATGTTGTCTTTTATGTAATGTCCAGGGTTACAGTTGTACTTAGAAGGAAGAATAGGGAAAGGCACATGTACTCCATCTTTCCAGAAGCACAAGTCTCCCAATAGTAGTTTAACGAATGGAATTTACTCTGGGAGAGGTTGGACTTGTTCTCTGCCTCAGTAAATGTTGTTTACAGCAATAAACAAGATTCCATGTCCCTTCCCTCAAAGAAATTACATTCTGGTGAGAAAAAGATAAATTCTGCAATTAGTCCCTAAACGCTTTCATTCAGAGGTATCTTGGACATAGAGGGAATGAGCAAGGTAAGTTACTGAAGACGCGATCTGTCAGTTATACCTTGTGACCACCACAGCTACTTTTTGGTAATACCTCACACTATGAGACCCATCCTTAGGTGGAGGCCAGAAAATGCACAATCCTAGACTAGCTCATTCTTGGGTTTAGGCATAGGCTTTTGGTTTTGCTGCACCCAAGGGAGACCTGGGTTTGGAGGTCAGCAACCAGAGGAAGAACCACAAAGAGGTGATCACTATTCCTGCAAGACTGGTGGCAGTGACACTGGGTTCTTCTAGGAGACACAAAATGCAAAGTATTAAGTCCTAGGAGTCAAGGGTGCCTATTAGCTGGGGCGGTGCTGTGCCAGCCAACGAAGACCCACCTGCGCTTGGATATTATTCCTATTGGAAGAACTTCAGAATCTGGCACAGTGGTTTCCACAGAGTCCGCAATACATCTATACCTTTTAATAAGTCTCTCATCTGTTTAAACTAACAGATAATTAGGTAACTTTGGTGAGACCAAATAAGTAGGCAATTGTGGTGTGACCTATGAACACTGACTAAACGAACGCAGCCAGTTTAAAGAGAACAGGAGAAAAATACACTCGCAACTTCTGGTATCGTTTTGCAACGTGTGGAACCTGAATGAACTAAAACCCCAAGTAAAAGGAAGACCTTTCAGTTCATTCTTGTACCTGCTCTTGAGGCGGTGATCTGAATTCCTTTGTTTTCCTGGCTGTGAGTGCAGCCGACATGTTTAAGGCTTGCATAACTTCGTTATAGCGGAATCGTTGATTGTCTTGGAGCTTGGCTACAAAGTCATCTGAAAAGGCCACAATGGCTTCTATCCGGTGCCGGACCTGGCAGTCACAGAGGTACTGAAGTAGCAGGCACATCTAAAGAGACAGTTAAAAAGACACCAAATTTCATTTCTGCAACTTAGTTAATGTATATAACAAATCAAAATCCGCGGCAGACACGCTTAGTGGTCAGCTCTTCTCCTTTATTTACAGAATCCCGATCTTATGTAGATAGCGACGTGCTCGGTGCCAGGGGATGAAACATAATTCGTCTAAGCCCAAATGGCAAATACCCTCTGATGTCCCTCTGATGAACACTTACTGTCCCAGCCTCGTCTGCAGCTAGAGGCAAATGAGATAATGAAGAGAAGTTTGCAAGGCGACGTCTGGGAAAGATTTTTCACCATCCGTAACAGGCTAGAATACCCTCTTTTCAAAAACTGGCTAATGACATGATCACTGGGGGAAGACGGAGGTGACACACTTTAGGATAAAAACCATAAACTGAGGATTGCAGGAAGATAGTAAGGTCTGGGTTCCTGATGACACCACTGAGCTACTACATTCATTCTAGAACTGTCTACCTCCAGACTTTAAGTTAACTCAGTGGTTTTACTGCTTATTCATTAAATGGTCAGCTGGGTATTCTTTTATCAGAAGCCCAAAGGATTTTTAACTGATACGGCGCATCAGTAGAAACATGCCTTCCAGAGAATGTTCTGCCCAAGTTTAGGGAACATTTAAATACACTTTATACCAATTGTGATATAAATACACAGCCCTGTCTGTCACCATCCACAACATGGCCACTTCTGTCAATGCCAGTTCTGAGACAGTCCCAGTGTCTATGTCCCTCTCTCCATCCGCTTTGGCTTTGTCCCACCCCAGTGTAAGCACTGTCCCCCTCGGGTCTGAACCAGCATGACAGCGTCCTACTAAGTGGGCTCTGGATGACCACCCTTTCTTACTCCCCTCACAGAGAGCTCTACTGAGATTTTCAGAATAAAATTATCCTGCTAAAATTCTTCAGAGGTTGTAACTGAAATTAGAATAAATATTCAAATCCACTGTATGGCTGGTTTTAGCAAACAGCCAGACTCTGTATGAACTGCCCCCTGCCTATCATCTCACCCTCCTTCCCCGCAGACGCTGGTCTCGTCTCTTCCCGAGTCAGAGCCTTTGTCATGTTCTCGATTTACTGGACAGTGCGGCGAGCAATATGAGCTTGGACTCGGTAACACTGGCAGGACAAAAACCCATCTCCTATGCTCCTTTCGGACAGACAGACACACACGCACACGCACAAATATGCACACCCACACGTACACACAGAGAAATAGCGACATGCCACACACACACGTGTATGACGGGCGGACACGTACTTGACCAAGGAAACCACCTTGACAAAAATACACAAAAATATGTCAACTGACTCAATTGGAAAATACGTGAACTTCATTCCAAATGCAGGAAAATCAGATGGGCATGTCCCCAGGTGTAACAGGAAGTTGGTTAATTTTATGAAGAACTATCTTTACCCAGGAATACAAATACACACACACACACACACACACACACACACACACACACACACACACACACAGAAAAAGAGACAAAGGTCAGTGTTAATAGGTTGTGAAATTCACTGCAATCTTTTTCTCTGATTACCTGCAGCTTAACTGGCTCGGGCAGTTTCATTTGGAGCAGGCCTTCCTCGGACCTCTTACCCACTTTGTTTTCTTCCTCAGTGACCCCTTCCAGCTTGGAGTCTTCCGCGCAGGGCTCCTTCTCTGGCGACTCTCCCTCTTCCTCGGGACCGGCAGCTTCCTTGAACACGCTGGGCTCAATCAACTGCAAGATGTGTTTCAAGTCCTCGTTGTGGAAGATGCCCATGATGAGCAGGGTATAGAACAACTTGATGAGAGGGACGAAGAGGAACTCAGTGGTCCCCCCGACGGGGTCCCGGGCGTGAAGGCTGCCCTCTTTTACGGCCTCCATCAGCATCTGTATGGTCTTGGCCTTCAGGATGTCCAGCGGGAACTCAGGGCTGTACTGGTAACCCTCGTTGTTAATGCTGACAAAACTCGGGGAGGAAAACTGCATCCGCGGCCTGAGGGAGGTGCTGAGGCCAATGCCCGGGAGGCCGTGCTTTTTGTTCTCATCGGGGAAGAGGGTGATGCTCTTTGTCTCCTCCGTCATAGGGACGATGAACTCATTGTTCATCATGAGTCTGGCGGTGGCGTAGGAGCTGAGGTGGATGTCAATCAGCAGGTCGTAGTAGCCGGCGCGCAGCAAGCCGGGCATGTACTTATTCTCGATGGTGTAGAGCAGCTGCGGTTCGTCCACGTGGCTGCACAAGGCGTGGGCCACCCGGTGATTCCCAAGCGCGCAGACGGCCGAGTAGAGCCGGAGGGTATGGTAGTGGAATTTCAGCAGTTCTTCCTGCTCGGTTAGTTCCAGGATGTCCACAGATCTGGAGACAAGAGAAGTTAAACATGGACACTGAAAACGATTCTCCATCAGAGGAGAAATCTACATATGTCGTTGATGTCACAAGTTATGGAAACAGACACTATTTTTTAAATTAGTTTTCTGTGACATGTTTGATGATAGCATAGATTTAAAAAAATCAGTTCTAGATGTTTTTAAGTTTTCTTCCAGATAGAATTTGATGTTGAAAATTTCCAGTCACTAGTGCTTGGAATTTGAGCACTCTTCGAAAAATCCTGAATCTCCTTTTCCAATTTGGCTAACCTGCTTCAAGAAGCCAGAAAACTTAGCCTTAGGCTATGTTGCTTTGTCTCTGACTTTAGGATCAGCTCTGAGTGTAACCAGTCAGTAGGTAAACAGAGGGATAATTCCTTTGACATAATTTACCTACTTACACGTCCCTCAGGGACCCAAACATATGCCATTGCCATCTTGTTTCCACCAGGTATGTGCCACTCATGAAACAAACACTATTAGGGACATTTTCACTCAGCAAAGTTTCTGTGGGGAATCTGAGTTTATATCAGATCATTTTGCTTCTACCACACATCATGACCTTTCAACCCAATTAAACCTTAAGCGTACGTCCAGAATGTACCTAAAGTCAAGTCATTCCTTTTAAAAGAAAATCTACTTTAAGAGCACATAATTCCTTTAGATGCGCTAATTTTTCTAAACTCTTTAAATTACGTAGATTGCTCATGGGCAACACTATAGTATTAAAGGTAGAAACTTGATATATTGATAATCAAGGGAACCACTCATTCATCTTGCAATGTATCCTTGGTGAGACTGTAATATACGCTCATCAGGACAGGGGCTATTATATACTGTGGTTATTAGTATTCATCCAGCACCTAGCCTAGCACACAGTGGGTACTGAATAATTATTTGTGATTATTTATCGTTAAGCTTTGTCACTATCCTTAGATACCCTGTCATCCTGCCCACACCACATATCCATTGTACCTGTGCTTTTCAGGTCAGGCATTCTGCTAAAACCCACTGTGGCTTGATGATGCCGACTTATTCCAGACTCCACCTTCTGACTCTCAGAGTCAGAAGATTCAATGCATTATAAAATGCCTAGCAAATAATTACCCACCCTGTGTATCACCTAGACTTCCAGGAAACCACACATCTGCTGGGCCCAGCTGCTGGCACCTAGTTCTTGGAAAGATATAATTGAATAAGCCCCCGCCACCTCAAGGTGTAGTGGAAGATTCCCATATCTTAACTGGGCTTTTCAATATCCCAAGAAGACTGTCACCCATCCCTCAGCCTGGCTAATGGCCAAAATATATAAACCCGTTTATTGTAGCAACCCAGAATATCTGTACTCTAGGTCCTTACTGAAGAACGCAATTCAGTCTACTGTCTGATCAATCTCAAAATGTCAGTTTCTAGAAACAATATATAAGGACCCTACAATCTGCGTTGCTGCTGCCACTCCCAATTCACCCCCCATGATTCATTTTATGATGCCATGTTCTTTCCTATAAAGCACCCCTCCCCCCTACCAGACCAGCCTTTTAAGGTAAGGGTCATGTCTGTTTTGCTCACTATTTTCTATCCAGTGACAGGAACACAGTGGGCACTAATACATGTTTGTGGAATGAATGAATGAATGGGAGAAATCGGAAGGAGTTGTAGTCTACTTCTCATAACCTGACTTAGGTCAAGGCAAACCAAAGGATATACCACAACTAATTTAGTCTGTCTTTCCACACCAACCCATTGTAGCAATATTCATACATTAAGGAACAATGGCTTTAACTGGAGGTGAACAAAAGAAATAACTCACTGTTTCATCTGTTATAAGCACAACGCCAAATATATCATCTAGCACGTCTTTAGCACGTGCTGTAAGTTGCATTGTTGTCAGTAAATATTCTCCTTCCCCCTTCTTCCCTGTAGATGGAGTCATCTTATCGACCCTACTTACTTTGGGCTTGACTATACCTGACTTGCCTTGGTCAATAAAATGTAACTGGATAGAACATCTGCCACAAGGGAAAAGAAAACTCTTAGCGGTCTGTTAGCCCTCCTTCATATCTACTACCCTTGACCATGGAAGCTATACGTCCCAGATCAGGGCTGCCCCATCAGCTGGGCAAGAAGGTACATGAACCACATCCGCAGACCATCCCCCCAGCCTGGAGCAGGGCTGCAGTGGACCCACGACCTCTTGTAACATGAGCAAGAAATACAGGTTTCTTTGCAAGCCACCGAAAGTTTGGGGTTGCCATTACAGTAAAATCTGACTAATACAACTCATTATAGTCTTTAAAGTCTCCAGGGGAGAAATTTCCTTCATGACTCAATATCATTCTTTTATTCATCAAACATTACAGAGTACCTATTATGTATTGACCACTGTGCACTGGTGAAATGATGGTGAACAATACAGACAAGATTCCTGCCCTAAGGCAGCTTACTGCCTAGTTAAAGAGGGAAACAACCCCAAAAATAAGTAAATTAAATTATGAACTATGAGTGAGATATCTCATGAAAGAAACAGAGGACTGACATACATCTACTACCATTCAATTTTTAAAATATTAGTTAATTGTCATATTATTGGGGCATGAGGAACAGATTTTACTTGAATACTAGTCGGCATTTCCATTTTGGAATCTGAATTTTGAAACTCATCAGATTTTTCTTTGGCTTCTACGAAGTGTGAAACCAATGTGCAGCCATATCATGGTATGATGTGAATGACTGTGGACCAGTCCTGGCTTTGTTATTTTCCTATCCTTACCTTCTCTGCAACCTGATTCCAATGACACTTTTTTTTAACAAATTTGCATTTCATATATTTTGGGAAATTGACTCAAATTCTTTACGGCCGATAGTAAGAATTTAAATTATCCATTCATTTGCATATAATTTATCACAGGTAATTAACAAAAATAATACATTACTACGGCAGGAGTGTATGTTGGGTTTCTATAACATGCCAACATATTAAATCACAACCTTAAAACTCTCTGCTTAATAGAGAGAGAATATCTTCCCTTATAAAGAAAAATTCGTTCCCAAATGTGATGTTTCTTTTGGTTGCAGAGTAATTTTTTTAAAACACTAGATGCAAAATTCCAATAAAACTTTTCTCACATAAAATAAAAAGTATGAAATTAAGTTGAATCCTCTAAAGAGTACATTGTGAATGCTGTACCTCTCTAATTATTTCACCTAAAAATATACAAATAAATACTTAATGGATTAAAAATAATTCACCTGGCCAGATTAATTTTTCTTTGGATTTCTTCTGTTTGGAAACAGCTTTATTGAGATATCATTTACATACTATACAATTTACCTACTTAAAATAAATAATTCAATGGCTTTAGTATATTAACGGAACTGGGCAACCATAACTATAATCTAAGCTTAGAACGTTTTCCTCACCCCAAAAGAAACCCAGTAGTACCCAGTGGCAGTCATTCCTCAGGTCCACTGCCCTTGCCTCCCCTAAGTAAACATTATTCTACTTTCTCTCCCTAAAGATTTGCCTATTACGGACTTTTCCTGTAAATGGAATCCTATAACCATGTGGTAGTAGTATAACTAGTTAAAAACTTAGTATGTTTTAAAGCTTCATCCATTTTGTAGCACATATAAAGTATTTCATTCCTTTGTATTGCCAAATAGATTTACAGTATGGATTCACCACACTTTATTTATCCACGAATTAGCTGGTGGGCATTTGGGTTGTTCCCACTTTTTGGCTACTGTGAATAATGCTGCTCTGAAATTCGTGTACAAGTTTTTGTGTGGACATGTTTTCATTTCCCTTGGGTATATACCTAGGAGTGGAATTGAAAGCTCTTATGGTAACTCTGTATTTAACTTGTTGAGGAACTGACCAATTGTTTTCCAAAATACAGGTTAAATTTTAAAGGTATTAAAAGAAAAGTGCCAAGCATGTCTAAACATATAAAAATGAACATAGCTCCTGAAGCTTTTTAAGAGTAGAGTTTTAAAAGATAAGAAAAATAACAAATATGTGTGTCTTTGCATTGTTTTCATGAAATGTTTTCACTTAGTTTGTGACTTAACTTTTTAATGATACTTTGGGAGGGAAATCTTGGTCCCAAACTGATAATGAGGCTGCTAAAATGAAATCTCTGCAATTTAATTGGCTCTCACATGGAAAAACTGAAAATCATAAACAAAGCCACCTCTGAACATTAAGTGTACTTTATATTATTACTATGACTGTCTAGAATGCGTATAAACTTGTTTCCAAAGCCCTCAAGGTATTTTCACAATGCTCTTTCACTGACATCTCTTGGTCTCAGTTTTTCCCATCTGTCAAACAAAGGACTGAACTAAGTGATTTTTCTGATTCCCTCTTTACTATCTTACAGTTCTGTGATACTCTCTTACTCAGCTGCCTTAAGTCAGATGGCAGCTGTACTTGCCTGAATTTTTACTTACTGTTATTCTCATAAGCAAAACAAGAATGAGGAAAGAAATCATACACTATCAAATCACCTCTTCACCTGTAATAATTCTGTTTCAGTAACCAAGGAGTTGAGACATAGACTTAAACTTGGGATGTACAAAATAACGTCTCCATGGCCCCAAGAAATCAGTATTTTTTAAGCCCCATTTTGTTTCCCCAGCACCACCCCTGAACCCTGGGGTAGGCATCTAATTTGATGGGTCCCCATCAGACAGTAAAGGATGCTCAGGCCTGACCTGTTCTCCTCTGGGATATGGAGAGACATGAACTGCAGAGGCTCCACACACTGCACCAGCCAGCCTTGGCGTTCACTTATTCGAGACACGTCTACCTTCAAGAACTGGTTGGGCATTCTGCTCCAGAGGACATGTGAGAGGAACTGCACGTGGAGACGAGGGGGACACTGCGGCACAGGGTTTTTGTGCTCGCTCTTGAATAATCCCGCTGAGAGAGGCATCACATTCTAGGAGATGGGGAAGCAGAAAAAGAATGAAAGGATGACGCTCCTGGGGGGTCAATAAAGTGACGACTAGAGTTCTGTACAGGAAAGAGATAATGACAGATACGCTACGTGTTGAGCAGAGTCAATCCAAAAACTAATAGAAATTGGGTTGAGCTGTTTCTGAAAGGACAAGTGGAGAAAATTTGGGGATGTTTCCTTCCCATATACTCAGTGGCACACTGAGAATGCAAGAGCAAGAGAGTATAACCATGTATCTTTCCTATTTCTTTACCAAGCTGGGTCCTCAGGGACGCTTGGCATGTCTTTAGCTGCTTTCATCCAAACATCCCGAAAGACTGGTCACATCCGCTTGGCTTTCTCCCTCTCTTATTGTCTGTCCTTTGTCACCCACTTCATCCATCCTTAAACTACTCACACCCTCACTCATCATCAGGTTTCTCAGGTTTGAGTAACCAGCAATATACCAGAGACAGCTCAACAGATAAACCTGACTATTAAACAAGAAACACAATTTCTTTCTCCTCCACCTTCCTCCACCTCTAATACGTATCTTCAACCATTCCAATTCCTGCAGTCTGGCCTCAGGGAAAGAAAAGTCTCTACCAAAGCTTATTCATTCATTTATGATCGTGATACCACCCCTGCCTGCCTCTTCTGGGCCAATAAAAGAATTGTCTCATCTTTCCGCATTACCTTCGGTTTCTTCCTCTCCTCTAGAACCTTCTCTACTGCATTATTTAGACTTGCTCATCCTCAAGCTACTTTCCAATTCTCTTTTGCTAATGAGGACAAAAAACCCAGGCACTTGTATCAGGCGCTGAGAATGTATCAGTGAAACAAAACAGACAAAATCCCTACCCTCATACAGCTTCCATTTCTCTTTCATTAGACATAAACAAAATCAGTAATTAAATAGTTATTAGAAAAGAGGTCATGGAGAGGAAAAAAAAAACAGGATGGGGGAATCAGAATGCAGGACAGTAATAATAAACAGGGTGGTCAGAATGGTGTCATTGAGAAGATGACATTTACAGAACGATCCAAAGAGAAGAACCATGTGGATATGCAGGGGAAGAAATGTCCATGCAGAGGGAACTGTGAATGCAAAGAACCCAAGGAGAAAGTTTGCCTGGCAAGTCTGAGGAAGAGCTGGTGGCCAGGGTGGCTGCAGCGGAGTGAAGGAGGGGACATCAGGAGGAGGTGAAGTCAGAGGGGTTAGAGGAGGTCAGCAGGTTAAGAACTTGAGAACCATCATCAGACTTCTGATTTTTACTTTCAGGGAAACAGGGTTTCTAGGGTTTCGAGCAGTGAAGTGAGTGACATGGTCTGATTTTTATTTTAAAATAACGACAGTCACTCGGATTGTTCTATGATAAACAGAGGGGTGAGGATGAATTAGAGGCTAGTGGCTAAAAATACAGATGGGAAATGATGGTGATGGAGGGCAGATCAGCAGGAGGGGTGGTGGGAGAGGTCAGAAGGTGGAGGATTTGCTGGGGGGTGGAACGGGGATGCGGAATGTAAAGGAGGGAAGCCAAGGATGACTCCAAGGTTTGGGGTCTGAGTTATTAACTGACAGATCAGAAAGACTCGATCAGGCAAGTCAGGAGGAGGGGGGAGTGATGGTCAGCAGTCCAGTTTCAGACATAATCCAATTTGCAATATCTATAAAACACGAAACATAAATGTCAAATAGACCAATATCAGAGTCTGGGTTCTGAGAAACTACCACTTTTCTGTCAAATTTTAACTTTTTTTTTTTTTTAACATCTTTATTGGAGTATAATTGCTTTACAATGGTGTGTTAGTTTCTGCTTTATAACAAAGTGAATCAGTTATCCATATACATATGTCCCCATATCTCTTCCCTCTTGTGTCTCCCTCCCTCCCACCCTCCCTATCCCACCCCTCTAGGTGGTCAGAAACCACCGAGCTGATCTCCCTGTTCAGTCATCCAAACTTGCTGCCTCCTTTCCCTCACGTTCAGTCTCAAATAATAATATGAATTGAATGATCTTGAACAGAATACTACGGCTTCTTCCATCATTTTACTGAAATTTTTCTGGAAAGGTCACTAAAGCCCTCCTACTTAACAAAAATCACAGATTCCTTTAGTCCATATTGTATTGGCTCTTCTGTGGCAGCTGGAATCTCGTTTTACAAAGGCAGAAACTGAGCTCACATGGTTTAAGAAATATGTCCAAGGTCGCTGAGCCAGCATGGTAAAACTGTCTACTAAATTCACCCCAAGGGGTGCCCAGCATCTCATTGTTTACAATTGCGAATTTCAGTTCAATTCCTTCTGAATTTCAGCAGGCTCTTCTGCTTGTTGTTGTATTAGTATCCCTTGGCTGGCCAAACGAAAATTATTCAAATTAATCCTTTTTGTATTAACATATATACACTACTATACATAAAACAGATAACCAACAATGATCTACTGTATAGCACAGGGAACTATACCCAATTTTTTGTAATATCCTATAAGGGAAGAGAATCTGAAGGAGTACACACACACACACACACACACACACACACACACACACACACACACAAACTGAATCACCATGCTGTACACCTGAAACTAACACGACATTGTAAATCAACTATACTTTAATTAAAAAAAAAAAAGTCCACCCCCAAAAAAAGTAAAAAAAAAGAAAAAGAAATTAATCTTTGATTCTTCATTCTCCTTGAGCACCAAATCCAATTTCAACAAATCCTATTAATCCAATTCATTGACAAATTCTGTTAATCTCTCCCCTAAAACATCTTCTTATGTATCACTCTCTCTCCATGATGACTTTCATGAGTCTCATCACCTTCTCCAATGTGGACAGTAACAAACTGTTGATAGATTATTATTACTGCCTGCTCTCATTCTTTTGAGGGCAGATATTTCTCCACATTACTACCAACATATTTTCCCAAAACAGGTTTGATTATACTCAATTCCCTGCTTCAAATTTCCAGTAAGGCACCACTGCCTAGGGAATAGGTGTACACTTCTTACTATGGCATTTAAGGCCTTTTCAACTTGGACTACCTTCCATCCATATTCATCTCTAGCCACATCCCAGAAGCATCCTTTGTTACAGTCACACTGAATTCCTTAACCTTCAGCACTTTCATGCCTATGTATTTTCACTTTCTCTCACCCTCTGTCTAGAATGCCCTCTCCTAGCAAATGTACCCTGAGATCTGTCATTCAACAGCTAAGAATCAACCTAAATGTCATCTCCTCTTTCAGCTTTACCTGATCCACCCCATCCTACTTAGCTGTCCTTTCATTTATGTTCCCAAAGTACTCAATACCTGCCACTCTTGCATTTACCACAATGTAGCATACTTTCAGCTCTTCACGCCCGTTCACTAGTTTACCTGTGAGTTCAGTGATTACTGAGCTGAATGTAATTTGGCATTTGTGTTCTGTACAAGCCTAGTTTTATTAAATAATATACTTATGATAACCAAAGAAAACCCTTTCTAATTACTTATGTTACCCTAGTGACCTTAACGAGATTACAGAATTTTCAAATATGGAAACTTTTAAAGAATGATTTATGTGATTAATATCAGTACTAATAAAGTATGGAATTAATTGAAGAAGAATTAAATGCTATTTCCTAACAAAAAACAACCCAAATATAATACCAGGAACGAGTCTTTCTTACCTTTATTCTTCCCAACTCAAACTGAAAAACGTTGGGACTTGTAGCTTGTGCAAAAACTGCAGGAAATAATTTTGTACTTGGTTCCACCTTAAATAATCAAATGAATTTAATAATATTAGTAAAGGAAGGAACACACAAAAAAATACATTTTCTTCCTAACACCTAAGAAACGCTTTACAGAAAAAGACTTTTTCTTCCTCTCATGCAGATACTCCCTTTCAATAATTATTTGGAATATTTCATTTCAGGACTATGTGAACATTTCTGGAGGAATGTACTGTTTACTCTGAAGGGCTTACGGCACTGTTATTACTCAAACAGAAGTAAAAATACAGAATTGACTCATCTGTGTTTCATTTCCTTCTAGCTTATAATTTACTATAATTTACAAAATGTGTTCTCCACTCTAACGGGGATAAAGGTTTCCTCCCTGGAAGCACAAGGCCATCCCTGACCACATACCTGATAGTATGTGCTCAGCTCCTTGCCGTTGGCCGTGAAGGTGAGCAGCCCACTGGCGGTGTCCACCACGCAGCCAATCTCCAGGCCATTGTTGTTGCGTCCTTGCCCGGGGCTCAGGCTCTCACCCGCACACACCATATAGCAGTTGCTGCGTTTGATGCTGAATTGCAAAAAAACATGTTTATCTTTGAACAAGCACAGGTAGCGTGGAAAGCATGGACGTCTGGCAAACTAAACCTAAGTTATGCTGTGCAAGCAACAAGCTCATGCTGAAATGGGACAGGTGTACAGTGGGCCCGATTCTGTGATTCTGAGCAAAACTCCATTGACTTCAGTGGACATTCTGAGTCAGGTCTTCCAATCTCTCAATTTCACACCTAATGAAGATGGGTCAACCAGTTGGAACCAAGGATAAGAACTGACCTGCACCTTCCCTCCAAAAACTCAAACCAAACTGGACCTTTTCCTGAGGTTCAAAAAAGTTTAACTATGATAAAGCAGAAACTAACACACATACACACAAAAAAAGTTTAACTATGTAATAATCCTCCAAACTGGTAATTTTCATTCTCATGGGTTTTTTTTTAACATCTTTATTGGAGTATAGCTGCTTTACAATGGTGTGTTAGTTTCTGCTTTGTAACAAAGTGAATCAGCCATACATACACATACAACCCTATATCTCCTCCCTCTTACGTCTCCCTCCCACCCTCCCTATCCCACCCCTCTAGGTGGTCACAAATCTCATGGGTTTTTTTTTTTTTTTAAAACCACTTGTTCTGAGATGAGAAGCACCTGTTTCTGAACACTATCAATGTCTTTAGGCCAATTCTACATGAGCTGTCAGTGATTAGATAGATATAAAACTTGGCTAAAATTAAGCCCCTTTCTGGACAATTCCTGGTGATCTGCTATGAGAGACAGACTTAGCTGGGAAGTGCACAAGATCTGTGATATTAACAACAAACCCCATCTGAGTTTCACCCTCAACAAAACCTATACCAGAGATAGTAGCAAACTTAAGTGATTTGAGTTTCAGCTCCTTCCTTTTCTGTACTACTGTGCAGTGCATGTATGAATGAGGCTGGCAAAAAGGGCAAACACAGGCAAGTAGGAGGAAAAGAGCAAGAAGGTGGAGATAAAGTCAGTTTCTGAACAGTCAAAAGTTGGCTGTTTCTATGCTCTATTTATGTAAGATTCAACAACCTTCCCTAGCCTGTATTTCCTACACCAAAAACATCAATCAGATATCATATCCCTATATTATCTCCTTTCATTGTCCCCATCTCTGAAAATCAGATATATCCCTCAGAATATTCCGGGAAACAGGTGGTTTGGGGCCCCCCATACTGACGTAAAGCACTGTTCATTGGAAGATTTTTGCTAGGCTCACTGTCTCAAGTGCTAAGTTCACTGAGGTTCAAGTGTTACAACCTGAAGGCAGGGGAGGGAGCTACCGGTCACCAAAAATGATGGTGTAGGTATAAAAGAAAAGCAACGTTATGGGGGGGCTCTTCCTATGAGATCCATCACAGCAGATCAGAGAGGATGCACAGGCACACAAAGTAGATGCAAATGGCCAGACCTTCTCTTGTCTTATTCTGCAAGGAAGACAGCCTTCTTCACTTTTTTGACGGTTTGGTTTGAGTTCAGTTTGTTTTATAAAATGAAAAAGGATGGCGCAGAAACTGTAACTGACTTACCCAAAGCCACACAGCGAGTCAATGGCAAAGCTGAGGAAAGAACCCGCGGCTCCTCAGTCTGAGTTCAAATGCATCCACCTGGTCTAAACCACTAGCCCACACCGTCTTCACCTTTTTCTCCGCACCTCCTAACCAGTTCCCAAGGTACAGATCAGACCACAGGCTAAATGCCTCACAGTCACCTGTCTCTAATCCTCAAACAATGGCTAAGTAATGGTAACCCAAGTCATTAGTCGTGTGTGATGTCACCTGAAGGAATATATGATAATTACCCCAAAAAGATTCACTGCTCTTACTTTATAAGATTTTGCACTTTTAATATATTCAGATTCCTTACCGGCTTGTATGAGTAACAAAAAGGACATGGACATTAACGGTCTGATTACACTGTTCCTATAAACAGAATATTACCTTGGACATAAAATCCAAGAGAAAAAAAATGTCTAGGTTTATCAACATTTTTATCAACTGTCATTCATGTAAGAAATCGAGGAAAACCAACCTTTCATGCACCTTTCCTTTTTCATCTCCTAGAGTCACGGTCACTGTACGAACTCTGTCCAAGTCAAAGCCTGTATCATACTGATGGAAATCGGATGTGATCCAGCCCACCCAGACGTTGGCAGGTTCTTGTCCAGGAAAGATTCTCACTGAGTAATAGTACTGTCGAGATAGCAACACCAAGTATTGGTGAAGTAAAAAGAAACAAAACTCTGACTTGCAATGTCTAAGAAGATATGTCTTTGTTTAAGATCGTCTGGCATATTTGCAGCAACATGGATGCAACTAGAGATTATCATACTAAATGCAGTAAGCCAGAAAGAGAAAGACAAATACCATATGATATCACTTATGTGTGGAATCTAAAACATGACACAAATGAACCTATCTATGGAACGGAAACAGAATCATGGACACAGAGAACAGACCGGGGATTGCCAAGGGGAGGGGGGTGGGAGAGGGATGGACTGAGAGTTTGGAATTAGCAGATACAAACTGGTATATGTAGAAAGGATAAACAAGAAGGTCCTACTGTATAGCAAAGTATAGGGAACTATATTCAATATCTTGTAATGGATGTAATGGAAAAGAATCTGAAAAAAATACTGGCTTGGCCAAAAAGTTCATTTGGGTTTTTCCGTAACATCTTACGGAAAAACCCGAACAAGCTTTCTGGCCAGCCCAATATACACAAATGTATAACTGAATCACTTTGCTGTACACCTGAAACTAACACAACATTGTTAATCAACTATACTGCAATAAAAAAAGAATAGTATATTCAATATTAATAATAGTATATTCAATTATGCTATAACAACAACAACAAAACCCAAAGCTTACAGCAGCAAAAAAAAAAAAAAAAAAAAAAAAAAAAAAAATACTTTGGCCTAAGTAAAATGTTATAGGCACAAAGGATTGATGTGGCGAAGGAAAAGTCTTAAAACAGAGATCCTGAATTATTTCAGAAATAATGGGAAAAAGAGAAAAGACTATCTGAGCAAAAGATGATCTGAATCTTTTTAAACTTCCAAGTATGAATGGATGGGGGAGTACATATATAGTAAGTTTATGTGATAAAATCATCAATCCATTACAACAGGTAAGCTTTGAATTCTTCAAGCTGACACAAGAACAATAATCTATGCTACAGCTTTTATACCTGTTTTATACCTTGAATATGCTATCACTAACATAATATTTTGAACCCTTAAAATCACTCTGAAATAGTTCAGATCTGATATGTGAAAGTCAAGTTCAAATATGGGGGAACTCTAAAAGGGACACAGCTATATTTTTCTTCCACTTGGCGTTTTATGAGAAGTGCTTTAAAAATTCAAAATGGCAGACAGCACACCTTGACCTCTAACAAAGTACGATAAATGATCTTGCAGACATATCACTGAGACAAAAGAAACTGCAAAATGTACCTGGAAAACTTAAGTGGCAAATAAAATGCTATCAAGAAAGAGGATAACAAAATCAGGACTGAGGGTGCCATTAAGGATTATTTTTCCTAAAATAGCTCTCTTATTGCATAATATCCATTAGAATATACATACATCTTTCAACTTTTCAGTCCCCAAGATATAAGTGAATAATTATTTTAAAAGTAAGCTTGCTAAATAGTACGAATCAATGTTAACTATTTGAAATGCAAAGCATGCTCACTGACAAATAGAGATAAATGACAAAAGCTGCAACCTCATACCGTGGACGTTTGCATCAAGTAATCATAGTCGTCCCTCTCATCTGCCAGGACGTCTTCTGTGAGTCTTGCAGAGTGGCTGGTGCTGTAATCTGGCTTTGTCCTTCTAAGCAAAAATCTGGAATATAGTAAAGGACTAGGAATAAGCAACATTAAAATGTTCTGCCTATCTCAAACACAAACATATAATTAACTTAGTAGAGTGGTTGTCAGCCAAGATGATTAGCTCCCATGAGGACATCTGGCAATATCTGGAGATATTTTTGGTTGTCACAACTTGGTGGGGGAGGGGTGCCACTACTGGTGGAGGGATCCTGCTAACCATCCTACAATGCACAAGGCAGACTCTTACAATAAATAATTATCTAACCCAGAGTGGCAATAGTGCTGAGGTTGAGAATTTCATATTCAGTGTAAGAAAGGGTGCTAAAACAATCTACCTTCTTATCCATTAAAAAGTACTATTTAGAGAGAATACTCTAAGGTTCAACCAGTAATGTAAATATAAACATCTTAAAAACTAACTCTTGGGAGAAAATACAAATCATATATCTGATAAGGTTAATATCTAGAATATACAAAGAATTCCTACAACTCAGCAACAAAAATGCAAATGACCCAATCAACAAATGGGCCAAGAACTTGAATAGACATTTCTCCAAACATGTTATACAAATGACCAATAAGCATATGAAAAGATGCTCAACATCACTAATCATCAGGGAAATGGAAATCAAAACTACAAGGTGATATCACTTCACACCCATTAGGATGGCTACCATCAAATAACCAGAAAGTGACAAAGGTTGACAAGGACTTGGAGAAATTGGAACCCTCTTGCAGTGCTGATGGGATTGTAAAATGGTACAACTGCTATGGAATACAATATAATTTTTTTCCTCAAAAATTTAAATATAGGGCTTCCCTGGTGGCACAGTGGTTAAGAACCCACCTGCCAATGCAGGGGACATGGGTTTGAGCCCTGGTCCGGAAAGATCCCACATGCCGTGGAGCAACTAAGTCCGTGCACCACAACTACTGAGTCTGCGCTCTAGAGCCCGCGAGTCACAACTACTGAAGCCCGTGTGCCTAGAGCCCGTGCTCTGCAACAAGAGAAGCCACCGCAGTGAGAAGCCTGCGCACCGAACCAAAGAGTAGCCCCCGCTCACCACAACTAGAGAAAAGCTCACACGCAGCAACGAAGACCCAATGCAGCCAAAAAACTAAATAAATAAAATAAATAAATTTATTAAAAAAAAAATTTTAATACAGAAGTACCAGGCATCCCACTTCTGGGTATATATCCAAAAGAATTGAAAGTAGGGTTGTGAAAAGATATTTGCACACCCAAGTTCTTAACAGCATGATTCACAATAGCCAAGAGGTGGAATCACCCAAAATGTCCATCACTGGATGAATGGATAAACAAAATTTGGTGTATATACACACACTGGAATATCATCCAGCCTTAAAAAGGAAGGGAATTCTGACATATGTTACAATACATATGAACTGTGAGGACATTAAGCTACATGAGATAAGTCAGTCACAAAAAGACAAATACTGTATGATTTCATTTATATGAGGTATCTAAAGCAGTCAAATTCATAGAAACAAAAAGTAAAATGGTGATGACCAGGGGCTGGGGGAGGTTATAAAAGGCAAGTTATTTCATGGGTGTAGAGTTTCAGAGTTTTGCAAACTAAAAAAGTTCCGAGATCTGTTTCACAACAATGTGAATATACTTAGCACTACTGAACTGTACACTTAAAAATGTTTAAGACGGTAACTTTTATTTTTACCACAATAAAAAAATTCATAGGGCTTCCTTGGTGGTGCAGTGGTTGAGAGTCCACCTGCCAATGCAGGGGACACAGGTTCGTGCCCTGGTCTGGGAAGATCCCACATGCCGTGGAGCGGCTGGGCCTGTGAGCCATGGCCACTGAGCCTGTGTGTCCGGAGCCTGTGCTCCACAACCGGAGAGGCCACAGCAGTGAGAGGCCCATGTACTGCAAAAAAAAAAAAAAAAAAAAAAAAATCATAGAAAAAGTAACTCTTGAGCTAGATTGTTAGTGGTAACAAATTAGATGGCCAATAGGCTGCTTTTTCTTCTGTAGAATCCTTGGTACATAAAGAAGGAGGAAGAGGAAGAAAAAATTGACCTTGGAAATCCCTTACCCACTATTAACCTCTCCTGTGATCCCCTATCATAATAACTACATATTTAAAATCATTAAAAAATTAAAATTTAAAAAGATTTTAAAAATCATTTTGCATGTATCAATGACCTTTGTTTCAGACGAGAGGGCTTTTCCTGAGCGTAATCTTTGTGGTTGTTAAACTCTGGTTTTGTGGCTTCTTTGTCTTTGTCCACTCGATCTGGCACCAGATGGCCATGAGCTGTCTTCATGAGAACCTCAAAGTCCGAATCCACATCATAATCCTCCAAATCATTCTTGGGCCCAAAGAGACCGGCGCCAGGGATCCCTCCAGCCGCAGTCTTGGAGAAGACCTCCGCGCACTCGATGGGCATGCTCAGACGATAAAACATGATATCCGTGCTGCTGTTCTGAGAGCCAAAGGACTTCTGAGTGACCTTTAAACACGGGGAACTGTCGATGGTGCCGTCTATTCTGGTCACCTAACAAATGAAGACGTGATTGTTCAAATGCTCATCACCATCAGTTTCCTGATTCTAAAACCCTAACGTGCATCACACCTTTACAACCCAAAACATGGCCTGCCCATGGCATAATTTCATAAATGAGATCATTAAATAGAGGGATTGCTGTGTTACAGACATACTCACAGTTCTGTTTCTAACTCAGAAGATGATTTGGGAAATTCATGTTAAAATTGTATATATTCAGATTGAGCCTGACATTGCCTACATAAAAAAAGAATTATATACAGTTGACCCTTGAACACTGCAGGTCTGAACTGATTGGATCCACTTATATGTGGATATTTTTCAATAGTAAATACTATAGCACTACATAATCCGCGGCTGGCTGAATCCGTGGATACAGAGGGCCGACTATAAATTATATGCAGATTAACCCCGAAGTTGTTCGAGGATTAACTGTAGGTAATCAGTCTAATCAGCCTCTCATAAGTACCTAAAATCAGAGGGTAATCCTGTCCTTAGATGCCCCTACAGTGGAACACATCAGAGCCATCATTTTAAGTAAATGACAGTAACTGTCCAAGTAGGAACACCCGCTGCTGGTTTTTGGCAATGGTCTGATTTTTAAAGGAAAAGCAAACCTCAATATGTTCATGGTTTGATGGAACTTGGAGAAACTGAGGAAGCCTCTTGCTTAGCCACATGGTAATATCCCTGTTCGTGTTAACAGCAAATGGTTCATAGCCCTCTTGTAAGCCACAGATGGTGAAATATTTCAAGGTGCTGACATCCTTTCCAAAGTTCATCCTGCCCACTTGAGCCACTCCAAGGCTACATACAGGTATGAATCCTGGGAAGAAAAAAAATACATCAAAATCTTCAGTATCATTCGTGTAAGATTCTTTTAGCATGGAATCACAAAAAGTATTGCTCTAAAACTCTTAGCTTTGTGAGAACCGTTGCCCTGAGGTGAAAACAATAGTGGGGTAAAGAGACCACGGACACTAAGTATTAAATGTGAGGATCAGAAGACCAGTATTTGCTCTTGGCATCATAATTCCTTAAGTGTGGGCCCGAGCTAAGTCCCTTCTTCCACCCTGGACTTCTGTAAAATGAGGTGACTACTAAGCGGCCCCGAGTCCTCCGGAAATCCTGGGGACCACAACCCCCTCCCCACAGCGTCCCAGCCCCAAAGTGCAGGTGACTCTCTTGCAGAGGGAAAATGAGAAAGAAGTAAGTGCCAAAGCGCATTGCCAAAGAGCCTGAAATGTGCAAACATCAAACACAGCTGAGCTTTACATGTAACTCAAAGAAGAAAAAAAAAAAAGGATTGGAGGCCACATTTTTAAAGGTGTTCATTCACTTATAGCTGTTTTTGATCTTTGAAGAGAATTTTGCCTCTTTTTTTCCCCCTAGGGTACCCTAGATCTAAGCGTAGAAAATATACATATAAATAAGGATTCGGAAGTAGCTGCTAAAATCCTACTGAAACTCCTCCATCTGTCCCTTTCCCTTCAATGTCACTGTTGGTATAGATTAAGCCGGGTAATGCAAAATTAACATAAATAGCTAAGATAAGAAATCAAAAAGTTAAAAGTTAACAAGAAACTAAATCAAAAGCAACTGCAATGAGCAATGAAGAAAAAACAAAATATTTCAATGTGTGGCAGGGATGGTTAATCTTTCCACTATTAAATAAAAAGGGGAAACTACATTAATTATGTTAATTGTTTGAGTTCTTTGGAATCAACTGTCTGGCAAGGGGATGAGATGATACTTTTCAGTGGAGGGGGCATTTACGTACTTTTCATATCTTTCTGTAATATTTTATATGCAAGTTCAAGTAGTCAGCACAATAAACAAGGTCAGTATTGGGATGCAGACTACAAATTAGAGGATCTAACTTGCAGATCAAAAAAGCAGGGGATCCTCAGAATAAGCTGACAGATTTCTACCATTATGATGTCCATTTCTTTCCTTGTTGAAATTAGTGGCAGTGAAAGCAATGTATAACTCTCAAGACAGCACAAGACAATAGAAATTATATCTGATAATTCATAATGATTTCATCCAGTTTGTATCATCAGTATATATTTAAATAAACGGTTGAATCATAGCATTACCAACCCGGAAGCAAGAACACATCCAGCTGGGTTCAAGGAAGTGTGAATGATGAGTTTCTAGCTAAAACTAAAAAAGCCACAGCTGTGTCTGCAGCTGTGCCAGCTCTTGATGCAGTAGTCAAGGAAAGTTGTCTTAAATAAGTGTCCCCAAAGGAATCAAAGAAAAGGATTGGATAAATGCAATAGATCTGAGACAGCTTGAACTACATTTGCACAAACGGGAAAACCTAACATTCATTTGACATAAACTAGGGGATACCAAGGCAGAAACATCTCTGCTGATGCTAAACATTTTTCTTTCTAACCACTTTACATGTATAGTTGGAGTTCCTACTCTAAAAGTGAAGTTACTGGATACCTTAAAATATCTGTAGAGTAGATCTTTGTGTGTTTGTTATATTAATATCTGAACTTTTCTGTATGTCTGATATATTTTCGTCTAAAAAATCAAGTATTTAGTGTTGCACGCAAAGATTTGTGTCCTAAACTGTTCACTATGGCTATATATACAATCATAGAATACTGTTTGGACAATAAATATGTGTTTTTCTTTTCCTGGAGATGGTATACTACTTAGCTTTTGAAAATCTGGTTTTCAAAAGTTCATTCATATATAGGAAAATATTCACAGTACGTATTATTTCAAGAAAGAAAGATGGAACATATGGCTTGTTTTTAAAGATGCAAAAACGCCAGAAGGGGTTTTTTTAAATCAAAAAAGTTTCAGAATGGTGGAATTTTTAATGCTTTTTCCCTCTTTTTATGTCTCTCAATTTAATAATTTTTTTCAATGAATATGTATTTTATGATGACAACAAACGACAGCCTTCGTAAAAATAAAATATTCATTTAAGGAAATGGGATATACCTACATCTTTCTCGTATAGAAAGGTGGAAGAATGATGTGGATATAAAATGGTCCAAACAACATGTTCCTCAAGTTGCTGAAGTTCAAGTTCTCATTGCTAGTGAGTGTGCAGTGAGCTTGGTACCAGAAATCTTGCTAATAAAATTACACTAGTACAGGAGTGCTGAAAAGTGATTTAGCAATATGCATTAAGACACTTTCACCTATTCATTTCTTTATCCAACAGATGTTTATTGAGCAGCTACTGTGTGCCAGAAACAAGGAATACTAGGTCACTAACACAGACCCAGCTAAACGTTCTCATAGTCTAATACGGTGGGGAGATAGGTGAAGAAGTAATAAAATAACCTACTGACCCATCTAAAAAGAGGGAGTGCTAAGAGCCGAGGAAGAGTAGAGAGATGAAGTCGGGAAGATTTTGCAGAAGAGTCACCATCTAAGTAGAGGGCAGACACGCAGTCCTGGGAAATGACTAAGAACAGGGACTTTGGAATCCAAGAGACCTGGATTCAAGTTTCAGCTCCACCACTTCTTGGCAAGTTACTTAAATTCCCTAAGCTTTAATCCTTTCTTCTGTAATATCTACCCACGAGTGTTATGGTTTTAAAAACAAGATCCTGTATGTATAGTGCTTAATATACACGCTCACTAAACTCAATTTTAAATGGAAAAAAAAAAGGTAAAGGAAACTAATAGGTATAATAAGAACATGGTTAATTATGATACATACACAAGATTAAATAGGTGTAGTCATTAAAAATCATGTTCAGGCCTCACCAAAGTAAAACTATACAGGGAGGTAAAACTAACATGGCAACATTTAAAAACTGGTGATTCCAGGTGAAGCGTACACAGGTGTACATTGCACTATTCTCGCACTTTTCTAAAAGGCTGACATTTCTCAAAATATGATATTGGTAAAAATACCACCAGTTATGCTTAAAATACTTTTATGCCTTAGGACAACATATTATATATAATATTAAGTTTAAAAAAGTTGGCAAAAAATTATTTTTACATCTCAAACCTTTAAATGGGAGAAAAACACATTAAAAGTCAAATTTCTCTCTGGGTGTGGGAATATAATTTTTAACCATTTTATTATAGTCCTTTGTATTTTCCAAATGCTCAAAAAGAATATATTAATTTTATGAAAGATAAATAGATACACTTTTTCATTAGCTTATAGCAGTAGATGGTTTTTTCACTGCTTTAGCGTTTTGGTCTCCTTTAAAGGAATTTATCTGTGAAAGTACATCCATAAGTAGAAATTATGCTTTTTTCTCTTTGTAATTTAAATGAAGTAGAACTTAATAAAAATTAAATTGTATTCTGACTTCAGAAGATGCAGTTTTAATAGCTGTTATGATAATAAAACAACAGATATTTCTAAAAACTACATTTTTTAAATTAGCATATCACAGCAGGAACAACTACATGGCAATGGTATCAAAGCAGATAGTGGAGGAAAAACTCCAGGTACTTTTCAGTGGCCATATGGGAAAGGGCCAGGCCTCAGTCACTTCCATTTGTCCAACGCCCTGCAAATAAATGTGCTGACAACAGATGAAATGCTTAACACACAAGGCTCCCTAACAGCAGCTAATTCCCTGAGTGTTCATCTCAGTGACCCTTAACGACCATTCACTGAGACAGGAATCATTATTATCTTTTTCCAGTGATTTAAGTCCAATCTCGGCTTAAATCACAGCTAAGTGGCCAGAAAATAAACCCAGGTCTGCCAGATCTCAGGCTCCATGCTTTAATTCAGGCCTGCAATCACCAGAGAGTAGAGATTTTAGGTTTCCTGGTCTCGGTGAAAACTACTCAAGCCTGTTACAGTGCAAAAGCAGCCACAGATAGTATGTAAACAAAGGAGCATGGCTGTGTTCCAATAAAACTTTACTCACAAAAAACTGGTGGCAGGCTGGATGTGGCCCTCAGACCTCAGTTTGCCAACTCCTGCTCTAAGTTTTCAATATTCAAACGTTGTGTATCAGGTCCCTCCATCTGGCAAATATCTAAAGAACACCGACCAGGTACCAACCGCTACTCTAGGCACTGGAAATACAGCTGTGAACAGAACAAAAAGGAGTCCCTACCTTTCCGGAGCTTATCTTTATGTAGAGAAGGCAGATAAAGAATAAATAAATAGTTACCAATATACATAACACAATGTCAGGAAATCATAAATGCTGTCAGGACTGATGGAATGTTTTGCCATGAATACACAAGATAAATTGATAAATGACCTCACTCTTAATCATTTCCTACAGCAAAACATGATAACCGAGGTTCAATTCTTTATTAGCTTGAGGTATGCTGAACGCAAAAATATTCCAACCCAATGAAACAGACTTCCACAAATTCACACACACACACCCCGGCACAGGTGAAATGTTGGTCCTACCTTCCTGTCCTTTGTGTTCTCTATCTTCTATTCCAGTTACCTTAACTGACACCCTGCAAATAACAAAGTCTGATGTATCTAAGGGAAGTTTTCTTCCTGGCAGTGGGTCTTAAATTCGTACAGATGAGTCTAATTGGTTACTTGGGCCTGTGCCAGACCCACCCTAGTTATTTGTAAATCTGTTAAAACAGTAGCTACAGCTTATGGCTAAACTGCTTCCTCCAACAAAAGACAGATGGCTACAGCAAATTTTAACTTTCTCTGTTGAGAAGCCTCTTCGCTCCTGAGCAGAGGGGTGTGTTGGGAGCATGCAAGTCCAGCAAAAGAACTGGCAGTCACAGGATGTGGCGCTGAGAGGCCGGTGTGAAAAGAAGATAAAGCAGATCACAAGCATACCAGCTTTTCCTAAGAATATATGATTTCAGATTTCAAATTTTCTAAAATTCAGATAGGAATCAACATTTACAAGCCAAACCAAACGGCCCAAAGCAGACAAAAATGGCCGATATTATACTAACATGTAAATTTGAGTAATTTGATCAGAAGGAAGGGTAACATTTACTGGTAGCGTACTATGTGCCAGATAATATATAAGCACTTTCCCATTCATTATTATTATTATTATGCTATTTTTTTTTAAAATTTGGCCACGTTGTGCGGCATGCAGGATCTTAGTTCCCCCACCAGGGATTGAACCCATGCCCCTTGCGTTGGAAGCACGGAGTCTTGACCACTGGACTGCCAGAGAAGACCTCCCACTTATTATTAAATATTAACCCCATTTTCCAAGATGAGGAAACAAGATGTTACATCATCTTGTCTAAGGTCCTACAGCTAGTTAAATGGGATGCTAAAAGTTGAATCAAGAATGCAGAGAAGGAGGGAAAAACAAAAACAAAAAACACTTGCCTTAGATTTCTGGGCTCTTTAGACTTGCAAGGGGCATGAAAAGACCATTTACAATTAGTGTTTTTTATTTTAAGGATATGAAAACGGAGGGGCTGGCCATTTGCCCAAGATCATATGGGAAGAATGATTTTCAGAATAGGGTCTAGAACCCAGGGCTTCCGACATGATATTTGTTGCTTCTGTTTCATGTTGGCTTCAAAAATGAATTAAGGAATTATGCTAAGTGAGGTCTTAGGGAATTTTCCATGATGCAAATGCATCTTTTGTGCATGGACTCTGTAACATCAATGCTGGCACAATAGGGACATTCCCATACTTTCTTCCTGGCTCTTGGTTTATTTCAGATAATCAAAGCAGTAGAATTTTTATGTTTGACCTTGAATATCATTTTAAAGCCATCACATTCTCTCCATCAGTCCAAATCCAGAAAAAAAGAACATTTAATATACACAGGGTTCTGACATCCTTTATTCTGATTCCTTGATCTTTTCAGTATAATTTAAACATTAAATCTTGCTGTTTGGCTCTACAGCATTCATAAGTAATAAGCCATTGGTGTTGTAAAGAAGCCATTGGTGTTGTAAAGAAGCCATTGGCGTTGTACATCTGTATTACTCCTTCTAGTACCTCAAACGTTCACTCACTATATGCAAAACTGCCAATTTGCGGATAGGCTAGTATATACACAAATTACCTCATTAACCACCTACAAACTTTATTCATTCTCAAAATGGTCTGTAAGGTACAAATTTCCTCTGTTCATCAATATATAAAATTTAACTGTCAATCAGTTTAGGCTAAGCAGTTTGATTTTCACTGAATTCCCCAATCATTTCACAATGAATTTCCCCAAACAACATGTTGTTTAGATTACATACACATAAGCTCAAAATATATATATTAAATAATAATGATCTGAAATTTAACACTAAATATTAAAAATCTCCTCACTGCTTGAAGTATTCCATGAATGTAGGACACATTTAAGAGTTTCATTCCTGCAAATATCCGAGTGTTTCTAGGATAGCTTCCCTTTCTGATTCCAGAGAAAACTATGAGACTGATTATGCTGGTTTCCATCATCTTCATACTCTTTAGAATTGGTCTACCACTTTATAACTGTCTTTATCTTCACTCAAAATATGTAGTGTCCCAACCCAATTCTCTGACTGTTTGAATTGCTCCACTGCAGTGAGTCATAATCCTAACTTCTTCCTTCCTTCAACAATAGTTTATTTTTAATCAGCGTGATTCCCAATAACGTTACTTTCCCGGGTGTGATACAAACCTAGGTCCCAGGTCTGTACCAACAGCAAGTTGTACAGAATGTCACTAGTGACAGAATGGACAGATGTTATGATGGAGCCAGGAAGGTAGGTATTTGGGACAGTACAGACCCAACCTTATTTCACACCGTGTTGACAGCTACTCTTCTGGATGAGCCATACACATCTGCCAAAGAGTGCATATTTCAACTGAGGGTAAACAGAATATTGTATTGTTAAGTGTAGACTGACGGTTCTATATTGTTTTTTTCTTTCTTTCTTTAAAGGCAGCAAAATAAAATCAATAATGGAAAGTTATCCCTCTCTTTTTCCTTAGAGGTCTTTTCTGCCTAGAGCTATGCAGCTATTTTAATTACAAAAATATTCTTCTGGTTTTCTGCCAAGGAAAGGAAGTCCATGCAGTCTCAGCACCAGGAATTCAGTTTTGCTCACTGTCCTTTCAAGTGGCAGATACAGAATCAAAAGCATCCTTTCCGGATTTGATTATAATCATTACAGGTGTAGAACCCGAGGGCCCTGAGATAATCTTTACTTACAGAAGAGATGACAAGCTTGAAAAAGCTCCAGTGTAATGAGACATTTACACAACGCAAGATATATCCCAGAGCCTACTTTGTAAAACGCAGGTAACCTCCAGACAAAATAACTGTCCTTTCACCATCTGGCAAGATGTTAAATGACTCTCTGCCTTGCTTTAAATTAAGGATATGATTAGTTCTTCAAATTACTGGTAACACTAAGCTCTTGCACATAAGAGTAAATTGAAAATGGTTCTAGATGAGTATGGGATATAAGCGCAGAAGGGTCGTGTATTAGTTTCCTCGGGTTGCCATCGCAAAATACCACAGACATTTTCTTTATTCATTCATCTACCCACAGACGCTTAGGTTGTTTCCATATCTTGGCTATTGTGAGTAATCCTGCAATGAACATGGGAGTGCAGAGATCTCCTTGAGATCCTAATTTCTATTCCTTCAGATCTACAGCCAGAAGTGGTTTTGCTGGAGCCTATGGTAGGTATAGTTTTAAGTTTTTGAGGAACCTCCATACTGTTTTCCACAGTGGCTGCACCAATTTACATTCCCACCAACAGTGCACCAGGGTTCCCTTTTCTCCACACCCTCACCAACATTTGTTACCTTCAGTTTTTTTTTTACTATAAATGTTCTTACAGGTGTGAGATGATGATCTCGTGTTTTTGACTTGCCCTTCCCTGGTGATTAGTGATGGAGAGCACTTTACATATCTGTTCAGTTTCTTTGACCATTTCTAAAATGGGTTATTTGTTTTTTGTTTGTTTAGTTTTGGTTTTGGTTTGTGCTACAGAGTTGCAGGAGTTCCTTATATATTTTGGATTACCCTTTATGAGATATACGATTTTGCAAATATTTTCTCCCATTCCATAGGTTGCCTTTTCATTGTGTTCATGGTTTCCTTTGTTGTGCAGAAAGGTTTTAGTTTAATTCCACTTGTCCATTTTTCCTTCTGTTGGCTTTTCTTGTGGTTGAAAAAAATCACTGCCAAGGCCATTGTCAAATAGCTTCTCCCCTACATTTTCTTCTTTGGGTTTTACAGCTTCAAGTCTAATGTTTAAGTTTTTAATCCATTTTGAGTTGATTTTTGTGTATAGCCCAAAATCATGTTGTGCACAGCCACGAAAACATTTTCTGTGTGGTTCAAAATTAGATAACGGTCCAATTTCATTCTTTGCATATGAATATCCTATTATCCCAACGCCAGTTATGAAAGAGATGACACTATCCTCACTATGCATTTTTGTTATGCTTGTCAAAGATCAGCTGACCATATGTGATAAATTTCATAGTAAAGTTTACCTCTCAATAAAGTTCAGTGATTTTCTCTGTAAAAATATTGTACACCTTCTGTTAAAGTGACTAGTGATTACTGAAAACACCTGACGTTACTGTAAATGGTATCTTCTATTTCATTTAGTTTTCCAGGTTTTCTGTTAGTATAGAAATGCTACCTTGCTAAATGCTCCAGTTATTCCTAGTAATGTCTATAGATTCTATAGGGTTTTCTCTGCATATGATTAAATTATCTGCAAATAATTATAGATTGCATTTCCTCTTATTCCAATTCTTAACATTTCCAATTTCTTTTTCTTGCCTATTACAAGTTTGAAAACCAATTTAGGACTAGAGCCTTTTTAGCCCAAGAACAAACTAAAGTACTAAAAGAGTTTATAAATGCTCTATATTTAAATTCCTCTCACATCTACCTGTCTTTATATCTGTGCCATGCTTGATTTGGGATTTTTACCATCTTCATCATTTCTTCTTATTGCTACAGAGAATGTCAGCTCAGACATAAATATATTGGCTAGTAAAGCAATCAAAAGAACAATGTGGTAAGGTATACAAAAATATATTTATTCTCTACTAGCCCTGTTCTTGTCCACCACCTAACATGGTAAGAATCATCTCCACTGGGCTCCTGAGGAAGTATTATCAAGGCAGGCTCCATATAAAACTTATCATTTAAAAAAAAGCTTCAGTCTCAAATTTGATATGGAATAATCTCTGGCTTTGATAAGATGAACTAGACTCTGGGTGAATCAGAAGAACCCCTTTCAGGTTCTTGCTATGGGGCATCATATCTCAATTGGCTACCAGATCTCTGTGGGTAAAAGTTAGAATGTCTTCTATGTTACGGGCAACTTGATTTGTGATAAAATTAACTCCTGATTAGTTAACTGTCTATGGACTGGGGAATACATCTAAAGATTCCTGACGAAGAGGAATGCTTGAGGTAGACCAGTTTGCAAGCATTAATTCCTGTTTTCTACCTTTCTGAGTAGACAGGCACTAAGGATGCCCTTTGACAGTTTTGCGAGTCTGAAGATTCAGTTGAAACTAAAAATGTATTGGTCAATGTATTTGTTTTCCATTGCTGTTGAACAAACTACCTCAAACTTATCAGTTTAAAATAATGCCCATTTATTAACTCCTAGTTCTATAGGTCAGAAGTCCAGGTATGGCATGACTGGGGTTCTCTGCTTAGCATCATGAGGATGAAATCAAGGTACTGGCTGGACTGTGTTCTCATCTGAGGCTCGGAATCCTCTTTCCAGCTCCCTGGTTGTTAAATGAATTCAGTTCTTTGTGGTTGTAGGACCGAGGTCTCCTTTTTCTTGCCAGCTATCAACCAGGGGCTGTTCTCAGATTTCCACCATGTGGCCCTCTCACACCACAACAGTTTGTTCCTTCCAGTCCAGGAGAAGATTTTATCTCACACTTTGGATCTCTGCGACTTCAAGAAGGAACCAATCTCTTTTAAGAGCTTCACCTGATTAGGCCAGGCCCATATGGCTAATCTCCACTTAATTAACTCAAAGTCAACTAACTGGTTAGTAACCTAATCATGAGAGTTATACCCCATCATATTCAGATTCTGCCCACACTCAAGAAGAGAGGGTTATACACGGCATGTCCACCAGGGATCAGGACTCCTAGAGGCTGCAGTCTTAAAATTCTGCCTACAACAGAGGATACTGCCAGCTCTTTCCTTGGGCTCTCCCCGTTCTCGATCCTGAATGTTTGTCAGTACAATGGCAGGAAGAGATGAGGAAAAATTCACAGAAAACCTTACCAGGGATGGCATCTGCACTTGTCAGCACTATTCCTTTGTTGACATTACAGCCAGAGGACTCTTTGAAAAATGAAGATTCAATTAATCTGTTTGTTTTACTTAGAGATATTCTGAAGAGATTTTTTTAAAAAAAATCAAATAGAAGCGAGAATCCTAAAAGAGGACCTGCCACATAGACGAAACAGCTTTCAAAGTCTGAAAACTCCACTCCAGCACTACACAATGCTCTTGATCTCGACCGTGTACGTTCTGGTCCTTTGAGGGGAGATGAGAGGCTAACAGAGCCGTTCTCCTACCAGACACCAGTGTATCTCAGCAATTTTCTCTTTGTCCGGTTCACATATGAGCTTGAAGGTCAAGTCTGTGGTCACTGAGGGCAAGTGCAGTCCCTATATGGGAAAGAGATCTGTAGCTTTTTAGAAGAGCCCTGCCTGCATCTTTATGGGATAACCAGATCCTCACCGGAACTAACTGTATGGCTGTACCTCCACCTGGATTTAACTGGATGACCCCATCAGTCTTTCAAAGATTTTTGTGATTTTCCTTTTGATGTTATCTAGAAACAACTTATACTGGTCAAGACATCATTTCAGTTGTGTAAGCTGTACAAAAGGCAGAGACATCAAAATATGTTTAGCCATGTTGTCTACCAAGCTGACCGGATAGGATCTGCAGAGTGTGCGTGCATGTATATGTATATATTTTATATAGAGAAAATTTTCTATCCGTCTTACCACACAGTTCTTGCGACTGCTTTACATATGACTGAGCTAACTCTGCAGCAACAAAAAGAAATTATGAAGATGTTAAAAAAATACCAAATCAAGCATGGCACAGACATAAAGACAAGCTATAGGTATAAGAACAATTTGAAAATAGAGCACTTATGAAACCTCTGGTACTTGAGCAACAACAGTATATTCCTAAATTAATGGTTTCTCGAACATGCTCCTTTGAGTCATAGATATCCCCAGGGCTCACTTTCAGTGGTGGTGGATGAGTTAGGGAGCTCAACTCAGGGCCTCACATTGTAGTTTTACCCAGAGCAGTTCCACTGTATTTTTTAAGCTAGGTAAAGTTAATAGGGAGGAATAGGAAAAATTCCACTCCCAAAAAGCGTCTGGAAGTCACAGGCGTGGATAAACTCTGTAGTCCTTCTTATGGCAGAAAATGGGGAATTATCATTAACCCCTAAAAAATTAATAGTTAATGGTCATGGCTAAATAAAATTTATCCTCTGCCTTAGAGACCAAAAGGATACATCCCAACACATCCAACAATAATCCAACTGATGGACCATAAAATTTTCAGACAGTTCATCAGAATGCTGTATTAACTCGATAACTGAGTTATCAGGATAAGTTTCAAGTCATTTTGAAATTTTTCAAAATTACGTGAAGTGCAAAGTCAAAAAACAAAGTTGTTTGTATGACTGCGCCACTCAGACTCACCTCAGAGCCTAGCTCATCACTACAATGGTAACTGGTCTCTGTGACAGGGCTGTAGCATGAACATTATGTGCTTAAATAGTATGAACGGGCATGCTGCATTGTTTATAATTCTAACATCATTCTGTGAATCTACGTCATATAAATCAAACGAGTAAAACTCACATAGGCATTTCAAGAATTTAACTTCATGAGAAGAAACGCATAACATGCAGGCATTTTAAAATAACAACCAATTAAAAAAAAAAACAAAATCTCAGGTCATATCCATAGTAGTGGACAGTACAGACAGACAACATAGAAAAAAGTCCTTCTCCCACCTTCCCTGTGATATGCTGACACTGCTAAAAGCAACACTACAGGAGGGGAGATAGGTGATGGAAGGTTAGAGGGCCAGTTTTGAAACCGAGCAGGACCCTTGGGGCTCCTGGGGCCGAAAGCCTTTCTGTGTCTTCCGTTTCTTGTTTGTAGGGAACAGACTCCAGCCTCCACAACCTTCCTTGAGTTCCAAACGGCAGATTTGAACAGCTGCTAATCAGGGAAGGGAGGGGATGCAGAGACAAGGGCAGAGCAGCCAAGAAACAATAGTGCAGCCCTGGGGCAGGGTCCTGGCTCTGCCTCAAGGGATACATATAACAGTATCTTTAAGCTCTTTATAGAACTAAACCCTCAACAAATGGAAGATGTCAGCATTCTTCATTCCAGATTAAAGGAACCAGAGAAGCGCTTCAAGAAGACCACCTCAGGCCAGATTAAAGGAACCACAGAAACTCATCAGATTACCTGAGACCAGATTAAAGGACTGCAGGCCCTGCACACACCCTAATCTTATCAGCAATCCCGTCCTTGAACCAATGCCATAAAACTCCTCACCAAATCCTCCCAGGTTGGGGCACACAATTTTCGAGGGCAGGAGCCCACTGTGTCCCCCTTTGCCTGGCAAAGCACTAAAGCTATTCTTTTCTACTTCACTTAAAACTCTGCTCTGAGATTTGATTTGGCACCGGTACACAGAGGCTGCATTCTTGGCATCAGTTTCACTTGCCACCCAGCGATACAGGTATGCAAAATAGAAATTAAGTTATAAAAATGCAAAATTCCTATTATTTTCACAAACCTGTGTTTGAGAAATGATGGTCATACCTGCTCAAAAGCTTGTTGAATGAATAACTATAGAACTTAATGCAAATAATGAGCTGGCTAACTTTTTGAGGATTGGCAACAAGTTTACAGAGTATTAAAAGTATTTATTGGGGTATATCTTAAAGTCCTAGACTATATATACATATATATTCAAGTAATAGGATATATTCAAAGCCATTTTGAAAAAAACTGTTAGCTCATTTTGAAATGAGATATATATAAAATATTTTGTTAGATATTATCTTGTTTACATGCTCTAGATTAACACTTTCAGTGATGATGTAAATGTTCTCTATCTCTGCTGTCAAATAGGGCACCATTAGCCACAGGACCCTACTGAGCACTTGAAATGTAGCAAGTGCCACTAAGAAACTCAATTTTTTAATCTATTTCACTTAAATTAATGTAAATTCAAATAACCCCATGCGGCCAGTCTACTGGAAGTACAGCTCTAAAGAACACCTACCTTCTCATCTGCTTCATAAAGGGCTTTTGTCCTTTTCTTACAACCCTGTGCAAGGTCATCTCAAAACCCCACAGGCAGAAGTACTTTTTCCCTGCATTGTGCTTCCATAGAACTTTCTGCATTTCTTTATTTTAGAACTTATTCACTGAATAGAAATTATACAAGTGAGAACTTCCCCTGGTATTCTATCATCTGCATAAAGATAGGACAGTTTTGCCATGTCAGCATCCAGCAGAGGGCCTGATACTTGGTAGGTTCTCATTACATCTTTTTTTTTTTTTGAAATGAATGAACACATAGAAGCCATAAGCAGTTGATTAAACAGGGAAGTTCTAAACGAATATTTAGTATTTGTGGAAAACTGTCCTTTTGCCTGCCATTACTTTTCTTATTCACACTCATAAAAGCCATTTCTGCCTTATGGGAATCCTAGCTAAGTAGCAGAGAGAGAGTTTCTGCTAAGTAATTTCAAGGGTATTGAACCAAATAAGCCACACGGCAACCTTGTGATCTACAGCTGCAACTCATCTGCTGGCTCACCCTCAAACCAAGATGGTTGGTCAAGAGGCATCAGAACAAAGAGCTTTACTGTGCCCCAAACCTGAAAACGACACGAGATGCAGTACACTTACCATCACCAACATCAAAGTCCTTGAAAGCCAATTCTGAACCCGAATCATCCAGAAGGATTTCGCCGTTCAGTGTGAACATCATGGTATGTTCTGTCATGTCAACCATACACCCCACAACATCGCCTGCTTGCCAAGAGCGCCCATAGTGCTCACTGCCCTGGTGCCACCGCTGGGCCTAGGGACAGAAGAGTCATTGTCACAGAGAAAGCCAGCAGAACAGCACCCACCCACCCCTAATCGGCATGACTCACAGTAGCCTTTGTATTAATGCAGCGGGAGGAAGGAGTATAGTCAGCACATCTGTCTACAGAAATGCACAAAGCAATGTGGAGGTGCCTGGGGATGCTGAACCCCTGATATTAACATTGTATGTTATTGAATCTTGAGAAAAACCCAAACGTTATTTCATGATTTTCAGAGTCTAATATTTAAAAATTCGAACCCCACATCTTTTCTATTAAAAGAAAAACTGTCTCTTTAGAAATTTATTTTTCTCACTACCATGAATGCTTCCCAGGATATGGGTTGTTTTTGTCTACTCCCCCAAATACAGAGAAGTATGAGCAGAGACTCAACTGGGAACTGATCAGAGAAAATGACATTCTAGTTTTCATCTATTTCAAAATAAAATCCCATTCCTTGGAAGCAAAGGGACTCACACTTCAGCAAAATAGAAATCCAGAAGCATTTCAGTACATACTAAAATCAAAAAAGGTTCAAATCAAACTTAAATATATTCTCAAGATATTTACTGAAATAGTAAGCCAAAAATTGAATATATATGTCAACACTGCCTTATATGACACACATGAAATCTCATAAATACCTGTGAAACATAGGATATATGTCACTTTTTAATCTGTAAGTATGTTCCACTGATTTATAGTTACAAAATTAGTTATATGAAATATTTTGTCAGATAAATCTTTAAATTTTTCCCTAAAGTATCACCTTCACTGTGAACTGACATATAACGGGATATAGTCACCAATGCAAAACAATGATTTGATTCTTCTAAAGCATAACACATTGTACTTTTTTAAAATTTTAACTAAATTAGGTATCAAAAGGTGTTAAATTTTTCCATCTGAAATAAAAAACAGGATTCAGGAATTATAATACTTCAGAATACTTCAGTTGGCCTAGAAGCCACAACACTAATTTATAGCCTAGAAATGCTTTCCCAAACACACACCTGGGTACCCAGGCATCAAATCTCTTCATGATTGCTTATTTATTCTAATTTTTTTTTAATTAGAAAATACTTTTTTCCTTCAAAAGGAATACAAATTCACTGAAGAAAATTAGGAAATAAAAATAGGATAAAAAAATGTCAATAATTTCATCCCCCCAAAAAGACTATTATTATTCTATTATGGCTGTGTCATATATACATATATTTTATTTTTTTATTATTTTTAAAGTTTTTGTTTTGATATTCCTACTAATGTGTTTCTTTTTTATAATTTTTGAATTTTATTTTATTTTTATATACAGGTTCTTATTAGCCATCCATTTTATACATATTAGTGTATATATGTCAATCCCAATCTCCCAATTCAACACACCACCACCACCTCCCGCCACGTACCGCCCTTGGTGTCCATACGTTTGTTCCCTACATCTGTGTCTCTATTTCTGCCCTGAAAACGGGTTCATCTGTACCATTTTTCTAGGTCCACATATATGCGGTAATATATGATATTTGTTTTTCTCTTTCTGACTTACTTCACTCTATATCACAGTCTCTAGATCCACCCACGTCTCTACAAATGACCCAATTTCCTTCCTTTCTATGGCTGAGTAATATTGCATTGTATATATGTGCCACATCTTCTTTATCCATTCATCTGTCGATGGGCATTTAGGTTGCTTCCATGACCTGGCTATTGTAAATAGTGATGCAATGAACATTGGGGTGCATGTGTCATTCTGAATGACGGTTTTCTCTGGGTATGTGCCCAGTAGTGGGATTGCTGGATCATATGGTAATTCTTAGTTTTTTAAGGAACCTCCATACTGTTCTCCACAGTGGCTGTATCAATTCACATTCCCACCAGCACTGCAAGAGGGTTCCCTTTTCTCCACACCCTCTCCAGCATTTGTTGTTTGTACATTTTCTGATGATGCCCATTCTAACTGGTGTGAGGTGATACCTCATTGTAGTTTTGATTTGCATTTCTCTAATAATTAGTGATGCTGAGCAGCTTTTCGTGTGCTTCTTGGCCATCTGTATGTCTTCTTTGGAGAAATGTCTATTTAGGTCTTCTGTCTAGTTTTTGATTAGGTTGATATTTAATACTGAGCTGCATGAGCTGTTTATATATTTTGGAAATTAATCCTTTGTCCACTGATTCGTTTGCAAATATTTTCTCCATTCTGAGGGTTGTCTTTTCGTCTTGTTTATGGTTTCCTTTGCTGTGCAAAAGCTTTGATGTTTCATTAGGTCCCATTTGTTTATTTTTGTTTTTATTTCCATTACTGTAGGAGGTGGATCAAGAAAGATCTTGCTGTGATTTATGTCAAAGACTTTTCTTCTAGGCTTTCCTCTAAGAGTTTTATAGTGTCCGGTCTTACATTTAGGTCTCTAATCCATTCTGAGTTTATTTTGTGTATGGTGTTAGGAAGTGTTCTAATTTCATTCTTTTATATGTAGCTGTCTGGTTTTCCCAGCACCACTTATTGAAGAGACTGTTTTTTCTCCATTGTATATCCTTGCCTCCTTGGTCATAGATTAGTGGACCATAGGTGCAAGGGTTTATCTCTGGGCTTTCGATCCTGTTCCATTGATCTATATTTCTGTTTTTGTGCTAGTACCATATTGTCTTGATTACTGTTGCTTTGTAGTATAGTCTGAAGTCAGAGAGTCTGATTCCTCCAGCTCCATTTTTTCCCCTCAAGACTGCTTTGGCTATTTGGGGTCTTTTGTGTCTCGATACAAATTTTAAGACTTTTTGTTCTAGTTCTGTAAGAAATGCCATTGGTAGTTTGATAGGGATTGCACTGAATCTGTAGATTGCTTGGGGTAGTATAGTCATTTACACAATATTGATTCTTCCAATCCAAGAACATGGTATATCTCTCCATCTGTTGGTATCATCTTTAATTTCTTTCATCAGTGTCGTATAGTTTTCGGCATACAGGTTTTTGTCTCCGTAGGTAGGTTTACTCCTAGGTATTTTATTCTTTTTGTTGCAGTGGTAAATGGTAATGTTTCCTTAATTTCTCTTTCAGATTTTTCATCATTAGTGTATAGGAATGCAAGAGATTTCTGTGCATTAATTTTGTATCCTGCAACTTTCCCAAATTCATTGAGTAGCTTTAGTAGATTTCTGGTGGCATCTTTAGGATTCTCTATGTATAATATCATGTCATCTGCAAACAGTGACAGCTTTACTTCTTCTTTTCCAATTTGTATTCCTTTAATTTCTTTTTCTTCTCTGACTGCCGTGGCTAGGACTTGCAAAACTATGTTGACTAACAGTGGCCAGACTGGACATCCTTGTCTTGTTCCTGATCTTAGTGGAAATGCTTTCAGTTTTTTACCATTGAGAATGATGTTTGCTGTGGGTTTGTCATATATGGCCTTTATTATGTTGAGGTAGGTTCCCTCTATGCCCACACTCTGGAGAGTTTTTATCATGAATTGGTGTTGAATTTTATCAAAAGCTTTTTCTGCATCTCTTGAGATGATCATATGGGTTTTATTCTTCAGTTTGTTAATATGGTGTATCACATTAATTGATTTGCATATATTGAAGAATCCTTGCATCCCTGGGATAAATCCCACTTGGTCAAGGTGTATGATCCTTTTAGTGTGCTGTTGGATTCTGTTCGCTAGTATTTTGTTGAGGAATTCATCAGTGATATTGGTCTGTAATTTCTTTTTCTATAGTATCTTTGTCTGGTTTTGGTATCAGGGTGATGGTGGCCTCACAGAATGAGTTTGGGAGTATTCCTTCCTCTGCAATTTTTTGGAAGAGTTTGAGAAGGACAGGTGTTAGCTCTTTCCTAAATGTCTGATAGAATTCGCCTGTGAAGCCATCTGGTTCTGAGCTTGTTTGTTTCTTGGAAGATTTTTAATCACAGTTTCAACTTCAGTACTTGTGACTGGTCTCTTCATATTTTCTATTTCTTCCTGGTTCAGTCTTGGAAGGTTATACATTTCTAAGAATTTGTCCATTTCTTCCAGGTTGTCTATTTTATTGGCATAGAGTTTGCTTGTAGTAGTCTCTTAGGATACTTTGTATTTCTGCGGTGTATGTTGTAACTTCTTTTTCATTTCTAATTTTATTGATTTGAGTCCTCTCCCTCTTTTTCTTGATCAGTCTGTATAATGGTTTATCAATATTGTTTATCTTCTCAAAGAACCAGCTTTTAGTTTTATTGATCTTTGCTATTGTTTTCTTTGTTTCTATTTCATTTATTTCTGCTGTGATCTTTATGATTTCTTTCCTTCTACTAACTTGGCGTTTTGTTTGTCCTTCTTTCTCTAGTTCCTTTAGGTGTAAGGTTAGATTGTTTATTTGAAAATTTTCTTGTTTCTTGAGGTGGGCTTGTATTGCTATAAACTTCTTTCTTAGAACTGCTTTTGCTGCATCCCACAGGTTTTGGATCATTGTGTTTTCACTGTAATTTGTCTCTAGGTATTTTCTGATTTCCTCTTTAATTTCTTCAGTGACCTCTTGGATATTTAGTAACATATTATTTAGCCTCCATGTACGTTGTGTTTTTTACGTTTCTTCCCCTGTAATTCATTTCTAAATTCATAGCGTTGTGGTCAGAAAAGATGCTTAATATGATTTCAGTTTTCTTAAATTTACTGAGGCTTGATTTGTGACCCAAGATGTGATCTATCCTAGAGAATGTCCCATGTGCACTAGAGAGGAAAGTGTAATCTTCTGTTTTCGAATGGAATGTCCTATAAATATCAATTACATCTATCTGGTCTATTGTGTCATTTAAAGCTTGTGTTTCCTTATTAATTTTCTGTTTGGAAGATCTGCCCATTGGTGTAAGCGAGGTGTTAAAGTCCCCCACTATCACTGTGTGACTGTTGATTTCCTATTTTATAGCTGTTAGCAGTTGCCTTATGTATTGAGGTGCTCCTATGTTGGGTGCATACATATTTAAAATTGTTATATCTTCTTGGATTGATCCCTTGATTATTATGTAGTGTCCTTCTTTGTCTCTTGTAACATTATTTACCTTAAAGTCTTTTTTATCCGATATGAGTATTGCTACTCCAGCTTTCTTTTGATTTCCATTTACATGGAATATCTTTTTCCATACCCTCCCTTTCAGTTTGTATGTGTCCCTAGGTCTGAAGTGGGTCTCTTGTAGACAGCATATATATGGGTCTTGTTTTTGTATCTATTCAGCGAGCCTGTGTCTTTTGGTTAGAGCACTTAATCCGTTCATGTTTAAGGTAATTATCAATATGTATGTTCCTATTACCATCTTCTTAATTGTTATGGATTTGTTTTTGTAGGTCCTTTTCTTCTCTTGTGTTTCCCACTTAGAGAAGTTCCTTTAGCATTTGTTGTAGAGCTGGTTTGGTGGTGCTGAATTCTCTTAGCTTTTGCTTGTCTGTAAAGTTTTTGATTTCTCCGTCGAATCTGAATGAGATCCTTGCTGGGTAGAGAAATCTTGGTTGTAGGCTTTTCCCTTCCATCACTTTAAATATATCATGCCACTCCCTTCTGGCTTGTACAGTTTCTGCTGAGGAATCAGCTGTTAACCTTATGGGAGTTCCCTTGTACGTTATTTGTTGTTTTTCCCTTGTTTCTTTCAATCATTTTTCTTTTCTTTAATTTTTGTCAATTTGATTACTACGTGTCTTGGCATGTTTCTCCTTGGATTTATCCTGTATGGGGACTCTCTGTGCTTCCTGGACTTGGGTGGCTATTTCCTTTCCCATGTTAGGGAAGTTTTTGACTATAATCTCTTCAAATATTTTCTCAGGTCCTTTTCTCTGTCTCTTCTCCTTCTGGGACCCCTATAATGCAAACGTTTTTGCGTTTAATGTTTTCCCAAAGGTCTCTTAGGCCGTCTTCATTTCTTTTCATTCTTTTTTCTTTATTCTGTTCCATGGCAGTGAATTCCACCATTCTGTCTTCCAGGTTGTTTATCCGTTCTTCTGCCTCAGTTTTTCTGCTACTGATTCCTTCTAGGGTATTTTTCATTTCAGTTATTGTATTGTTCATCTCTGTTTGTTTATTCTTTAATTCTTCTAGGTCTTTGTTAAACATTTCTTGCATCTTCTCGATCTTTGCCTCCATTCTTTTTCCGAGGTCCTGGATCACCTTCACTATCATTATTCTGAATTATTTTTCTGGAAGGTTGCCTATCTCCACTTCATTTAGTTGTTTTTCTGGGGTTTTATCTTGTTCCTTCATCTACTACATAGCCCACTGCGTTTTCATCTTGTCTATCTTTCTGTGAATGTGGTTTTTGTTCCACAGGCTGCAGAAGTGTAGCTCTTCTTGCTTCTGCTGTCTGCCCTCTGGTAGATGAGGCTATCTAAGATGTTTGCACAAGTTTTCTGATGGGAGGGACTGGTGGTGGGTAGAGCTGGGTGTTGCTCTGGTGGGCAGAGCTCAGTAAAACTTTGTCCTGCTTGTCTGTTGATGGGTGTGGCTGGGTTCCCTCCCTGTTGGTTGTTTGGCCTGAGACAACCCAACACTGGAGCCTACCTGGCTCTTTGCTGGGGCTAATGACAGACTCTGGGAGGGCTCATGCCAAGGAGTACTTCCCAGAACTTCTGCCACCAGTGTCCTTGTCCTCATGGTGAGGCACAGCCACCCCCCACCTCTGCAGGAGATACTCCAACACTAGCAGGTAGGTCTGGTTCAGCCTCCTGTGGGGTCACTGCTCCTTCCCCTGGGTCCCAACACTACTTTGTGTGTGCCCTCCAGGAGTGGAGTCTCTGTTCCCCCAGGCCTGCTGAAGTCCTGCAATCAAGTCCCGCTAGCCTTCAAAGTCCGATTCTCTAGGAATTCTTCCTCCCGTTTCCAGATCTCCAGGTTGGGAAGCCTGATGTGGGGCTCAGAACCTTCACTCCAGTGGGTGGACTTCTGTGGTATAAGTGTTCTCCAGTTTGTGAGTCACCCACCCTGTAGTTATGCGATTTGATTTTAATGTGATTGCGCCCCTCCTACCATCCCACTGTGGCTTCTCCTTTGTCTTTGGATGTGGGGTCTCTTTTTTGGTGAGTTCCACTGTCTTCCTGTCGATGACTATTCAGCAGTTAGTTGTGATTCCGGTGTTCTCGCAAGAGTGAGCGAGCGCACATCCTTCTACTTTGCCATCTTGAACCAATCTCTCCATATTTTGTATTTTTAATTTTAAAATACATTATGCAGCTAAAATTATCATTAAACACTTATAAAATGTATAAATAAACAATAAAGGAAGCAATGGAGGGGAATTCCCTGGCGGTCCAGTGGTTTGGACTCTGCACTTTCACTGCTGTGGGCTCAGTTCAATCCCTGGTTGGGGAACTAGGATCCCACAAGCCACAAGGCCTGGCCAAATTTAAAACAAAAAAGCAACTGACCAGCTTCCACCGAACTTAAAACATAAAAATTACCAATAATGTTGAAAATGAAAACTCTTGGTGATTGCAAACAACAAACAGCATTCTTATGTCTATTAAATGTTTATACCTATCATTAATTATTGCTTGAGGATAAATTCCTTCTATGGAATTCCTCTGTCAAAATGAATATATTTTAAATTAGCATATGGATTTTAAACATTTTTGATAGACAAGGATGATTCACCTTTTTGATATGATAGAGAATCAATATTTTACTTCTTGAATTTTGAATAATCTTGACTATCCACAGGGTGAGGGAAAACGTTTTGAGACTACAAGGACAAAAGTTTTCCTAGGAACTATTTTCTCAAGGTTGAGCTAAGGAAAGTACTAATATTACTGTACCACCAAAAGGAATACCAGAGGAAATCAAGCCAGGCAGCGTGGGAGCCCACAGCGTGTGGATGCCTGGTGCACAGCAGCCTACAAAACCAGGAGCCTACAAACTCCAGTGTCCGGTGCCCAGCAAAGCACACTCACCTTGAAGCCATCGAAAGCAAAGGCACATTCATCCGAGCCAAGCTCCTGATCGGGTTGACAGCCTGGCCTGCTCCAGCCAACTCTCATGTCTCCAGCAGTGACAGCCTCAAATTCAAAATACCACCTTCCTGCCTTCACAGCATAAGTTTTCTCAGCGCGGAAGATTCGGAACCTTTCTCCTGTGCCGCTGCACACTTCAGCTCTGGCAGCTGTGAATGGAAAGGGATTCTGGTGATCGTTGCATGGGGAATTCAAAGAGAAGGGCAGATATCACGTAACCTACAGGGATGATGCTAAAGATACCTTCCATTCTTATCTTGGTTCATATGTTACAAAGTGTTTTCATATCAGATGGAACCAGCTGGGTGAAGTGGAAAGTACATGGCCTTCCTTGGGAGATGCTGGTTGTTAACTTTCACTAATGCTGTAGGGCAGATGATGTAAAAAAAAAAAATTTTTTTTTTTTCCTGTAGAGAAAAGCCTAACAGCCACTTGGTGGTTTGGTAGTGGAAGATGAGATGAACTTGAGGGCAAGAATGGGAAGAAGACAAAAGAGGTTTAAACTGTTCTGCATAGGAAATAAATAGACATTTATGGGTAGGAGAGAAGAGAGAGGAAGCACCCAGGAAGTGAGGAGGAGAGAAAGAAAACAACAAGAGAGAGCTATACATTAGCAGAGAATGGGAACCGTTGATAAGTTTCCCAGACAGAATGGCTAGGGGCATAAGTCTTCTGCTAGCCCACCTCTTCACTGTAATGCACTATACACACAAATGCTGTGTTTAAGTGACTTGAGGAAAAAATAAAAGGGTCAAGTCCAACCTCAGGATCCGTGTGGTGAGATGGGGAAAAAATATCTGTAGGACGTGAGGTGCACCAGAGATGGAGTGTGCCAGTGGTACAAAACCTCAGACCAGGGGACCTGGAGCTAGAATGACTTGGAGAACGTCACCTCCTGGGAAATCACAGCGCATGGGGACAAGGGTCCACTGAACTGATATCAAAGGATATGGTCAGCTCCATGAAGTTTGGGGTTAGATACAGAGAAGCAAATTTAAGTGACTTAATGAAGTCACACAACTCACAAATGGCAGAATTCGGGAGCTGCCGAACGCTACAACCTGTGTTCTCTCCACTCTACCTTCAGGAGCTCACACAGAATTAGTAGGTACCAGTTAAATATTAGTGCTCATCTGTTCTCAGGAGTTAGGGAAGACCTGATAAATAATAAAAGTTTATTAAAAGCTAAACTACTGAGGTGACCAAATAAATAAAAATAGTCACGATAAGCTCTAAAGGTTGACGATAAACACGCAGATCATCTTTAACAATTTAAGCTTAGATTGAAGAAAAGAAAAATGGACTGAGAGGTCCCAGCACATAATAGGAGCTGATTTAATGAAACGATCAATTATTACTTTTTGATGAGTTTATGGTGATTTTACGGCATGTAGATGAACTGCATCTGCTGATAAACCTTTCAAAAACTGGGTTAAATTTCTGAATAAGCAACATTTTGTTTTTTCACCTTTCCCCACATATACACACATGCTCACATCTAACGACTTAGTCTGCTCCAAGCAAATCTCCTGTGTCCAGCAGTGACAGCCTCAAATGTCACACACGCATATCATACAATACATTCAAACACCTTACTGAAAAAATTAATGCATTAATACAGTTTAAAAATGAGACATTTATACTACTCTATGCAGCAGACAGCATGTACAAAATTCTCTGAAGAAAGTTTGCTTTCGATACATCCAAGGTGGGAGTGGAAAGGGGCCTGAATGAGAGAAACATCTCCATGATGAAGGGTAAAATATTCTCACATCTGTTACTTAATACCCGAATGATTTTTGAAAGGTAGAATAGTAAACTACTTTTTTGAGGACAAGAAAATTAACTATTAAGGAGATAGTTCTAAATGCCATAATACTAAAAAAAAAAAAAAATAGGAAAAGCCACATTTCCAGAGTCAGTATTTTCTCAAGAAACAGCACATGGATCCACTGCTTCTTTAAATCATGGTTGTAATCTTCCCTAAACTAATCTAAGAGGTACAGAAAATGAGCTATGAACTACACAAACATTGGGAGATTCCTTTTCAGGAAAATAAAACGCTCTCACATATTATCCTTATTTTTAGTGATGTCGACATGTGCAAATACAGTCATACTTACATTCTAGTATGTACTAACAAATTCAATCCCAATTTCCTCAGTATGAAACACTCAGTTTTTTAGAAAACTAAACTGCTGAAAAACTAACATGTCCTTTTTCCTGTTTTATGTTTCCAGGACACTGGACTCCACAAAATGCACAGTGTGCTCAAGAAATGCAAATAAATGTTAACATTAGCTTAAATCAAATACACTGGAAAATGTGGTATAAAAATATAACCACTATTTATTTAATTTCTTTAAAAGCTCACTACAGAGCCTGGAGTCTCGCCCAGGGCAGCTGGTCCACTCTCATCAGGGTGTCCTGGCGAAAGCCCGCATGGCAGGCAGAACTCGACAAGAAAAGCATCACTGGAGCTCAAGTTTGTTTTGAAAACAGCCTCAAGTTCTATCTGTCCTCAGTGATCTGTGGTTTTCTATGTGACCAGGAAATCAAATTGATAATCTGATCAGTCTGATCTCCAAATTGGAGCAGGAAGATAAAGTGATGACAGAGGAGAGAGCAACTCCCCCAGCCACCTGTCCAGATTTGGAAGTTCTACCTAAAGCCAAAGGGTTAACTTCTAAGCAGCACGTTTTTAGAAAAGAACAATCTAAAGGTATAAAAATAGTAAGAGTTCTGATTTTCCACAGTGGAAAAATGCCATAAACTAGAAAAGACACAAAGTTACCAAGAGAGTCATTTTCCCAAGAGAAAATGTTGCTGCTGGAGAGATAACATGGAACTGTTGCGAGTTGGAGTGAAGTATAAGTTATCTCCAAAATTACACTTTCTTTGAGCATTCCTACAAGCAACTGTTTGCATAAATGTGACTCAGATACTGAGCGTTTCAAACTAAATTGGTATTGGTTTAGTTGCTCTCTTCTTATTTTTTTATTACTTGTTTTATTTTAATAATATTTTTAAATTTTTATTTTAATAACTTTTTTATTTGATTTTTTCTTTCTTTCTTATTTTTCTCCCTTTACTTCTGAGCCATGTGGCTGACAGGGTCTTGGTGTTCTGGCTGGGTGTCAGGCCTGAGCCTCTAGGTGGGAGAGCCGAGTTCAGGACACTGGACCACCAGAGACCTCCTGGCTTCATGTAATATTAATCAGCGACAGATCCCCCAGAGATCTCTGTCTCAACGCGACGATCCAGATCCACCCAACGGCCAGCAAGCACCACTGCTGGACGCCCCATGCCAAACAACAGCAAGACAGGAACACAACCCCACCCATTAGCAGAGAGGCTGCCTAGAATCATACTAAGTTCACAGACACCCCAAAACACGCCACCGGATACCACCCTGCCCAATAGAAAGACAAGATCCAGCCCGACCCATCAGAACTCAGGCACCAGTCCCCTCAACCAGAAAGCCTACATAAGACACTGAACCAACTTCACTCACTGGGGGCAGACACCAAAAACAACGGGAACTACGAACCTGCAGCCTGTGAAAAGGAGACCCCAAACACAGTAAGTTAAGCAAAATGAGAAGACAGAGAAATATGCAGCAGATGAAGGAGCAAGGTAAAAAGCCACCAGACCCAACAAATGAAGAGGAAATAGGCAGTCTACCTGAAAAAGAATTCAGAGTAATGATAGTAAAGATGATCCAAAATCTTGGAAATAGAATGGAGAAAATACAAGGAACATTTAACAAGGACCAAAAGAACTAAGGAGCACAAAAACAATGATGAACAACATAAAAATGAAATTAAAAATTCTCCAGGGTAAGACGGGAACAAAGACACAGATATACTAGAGAATGGACTTGAGGATATGGGGAGGGGGAACGGTAAACTGTGACAAAGTGAGAGAGTGGCATGGACACATATACACTACCAAACGTAAAATAGATAGCTAGTGGGAAGCAGCCGCATAGCACAGGGAGATCAGCTCAGTGCTCCGTGACCACCTAGAGGGGTGGGATAGGGAGGGTGGGAGGGAGGGAGACGCAAGAGGGAAGAGATTTGGGAACATACGTATATGTATAACTGATTCACTTTGTTACAAAGCTTTAACTAACACACCATTGTAAAGCAATTATACTCCAATAAAGATGTTAAAAAAATTCTGTAGAAGAAATCAATAGCAGAATAACTGAGTCAGAAGAACATATAAGTGACCTGGAAGACAAAATACTGGAAATAACTACTGCAAAGCACAATAAAGAACAAAGAATGAAAAGAACTGAGGACAGTCTCAGAGACCTCTGGAACAACATTAAATGCACCAACATTCAAATTATAGGGGTCCCAGAAGAAGAGAAAAAGAAAGGGACTGAGAAAATATCTGAATAGATTATAGCTGAAAAATTCCCTAATATGGAAAAGGAAATAGTCAATCAAGTCCAGGAAGCACAGAGAGTCCCATGTGGGATAAATCCAAGGAGAACCACGCCAAGACACAAATTAATCAAACTATCAAAAATTAAATAAAGGGCTTCCCTGGTGGCGCAGTGGTTGAGAGTCCACCTGCCGATGCAGGGGACACAGGTTCGTGCCCTGGTCTGGGAAGATCCCACATGCCGCGGAGCGGCTGGGCCCGTGAGCCATGGCCGCTGAGCCTGTGCGTCCGGAGCCTGTGCTCCGCAACGGGAGGGGCCACAACAGTGAGAGGCCCGTGTACCGCAAAAAAAAAAAAAAAAAAAAAAAAAAAAAGAATGAAATTAGAATACTCCCTAACACCATACACAAACTCAAAATGGATTAAAGACCTAAACGTAAGGCCAGACACTATAAAAACTCTTAGAGGAAAATATAGGCAGAACGCTATGACGTAAATCACAGCAAGATCCTTTTTGACCCACCTCCTAGAGAAATGGAAATAAAAACAAAAATAAACAAATGGGACCTAATGAAACTTTAAAACTTTTTCACATCAAAGGAAACCATAAGCAAGATGAAAAGACAATCCTCAGAATGGGAGAAAATATTTGCAAACGAATCAGCAGACAAAGGATTAATTTCCAAAATAACAAGCAGCTCATGCAGCTCAATATCAAGAAAACAAATAACCCAATTCAAAAGTCGGCAGAAGACCTAAATAGATACTTTTTCAAAGAAGATATACGGATTGCCAACAAACACATGAAAAGATCCTCAGCATCACTAATCATTAGAGCAATGTAAATCAAAACTACAATGAGGTATCACCACATACCAGTCAGAATGGCCATCATCAAAATATCCACAAACAATAAATGCTGGAGAGAGTGTGGAGAAAAGGGAACCCTCTTGCAGAGTTGGTGGTGTAAGTTGATACAGCCACTATGGAGAACAGTATGGAGGTCCCTTAAAGAACTGAAATTAGAACTACCATATGACCGAGCAATCCCACTACTGGGCATCAACTCTGAGAAAACCATAATTCAAAAAGAGTCGTGTACCACAATGTTCATTGCAGCACTATTTACAATAGCCAGGACATGCAAGCAACCTAAGTGTCCATCAACAGATGAATGGATATAGAAGATGTGGCACATATATACAATGGAATATTACTCATCCATAAAAAGAAACAAAATTGAGTTGTTTGTAGTGAGGTGGATGGACCGAGAGACTGTCATACAGAGTGAAGTCAGTCAGAAAGAGAAAAACAAACACCATATGCTAACACATATATATGGAATCTAAAAATATATATATGGTTCTGAAGAACCTAGGGGCACAACAGGAATAAAGACGCATATGTTGAGAATGGACGTGAGGACATGGGGAGGAGGAAGGGTAAGCTGGGACAAAGTGAGAGAGTGGCACTGACATATATACACCACCAAACGTAAAACAGATAGCTAGTGGGAAGCAGCCGCATAGCACAAGGAGATCAGCTCCGTGCTTTGTGACCACCTAGAGCGATGGGGTAGGGAGGGTGGGAGGGAGACGCAAGAGGGAGGAGATATGGGGATATATGTATACGTATAGCTGATTCACTTTGTTATACAGCAGCAACTAACACAACAGTGTAAAGCAATTATACTCCAATAAAGATGTTTAAAAAAAAAGCGCACTACAAATTTTTCTTGGTATTAATATTTACCACTAATCTTTTCTGCTCATAGAGGTAATAAAAACAGGGGTAGTATATAGAAAATTTGGGTCAATAAGAGGTAATGATGAAGAATTTCTTAGTCCTGGCATTTTTTTCCCTGACCTTAAGCTGTTGCACTATTCTATTGTTTTAATTGAAGTGTAGTTGATGTAAAATATTATATGTTATATGTGTACAATATAGTGATTCACAATTTTTAAAGGTTATACTTCGTTTTTAGTCATTATAGAATATTGGCTATATTCCTTGTGTTATACAATATATCCTTGTAGCTTATTTTACACATAATAGTTTGTACCTCTTAATTCCCTCTCTGTATATTACCTCCTCCCCCTTCCTTCTCCCCACACTGTTAACCTCTCATTTGTTCTCTGTATCTATGAGACTGTTTCTTTTTTATTTGTTATATTCACTAGTTTGCTGTATTTTTAGATTCCACATATTAGTGATATCATACAGTATCTGTCTTTCTCTGACTTATTTCACTTAGCATAATACCCTCCAAGTCCATCCATGTTTGTGCAAACAACAAAATTTCCTTCTTTATAACGGCTGAGTAGTTCTCCATTGTGTATATATACACATCTTCTATATCCATTCATTTGTTGATGGACACTTAGGTTGCTTCCATATCTTGGCTATTGTAAATAATGCCGTTATGAACATTGGGGTACTTGCATCTTTTCATATTAGTGTTTTTGTTTAAGATATACACCCAGGGGTGGAATTGCTGGGTCATAACTGCTACACTATTCTTACACTCATTGATGGCATTCAACTGAACTTGAAATTAACATGCTATTCATAGATATCCTCATGCCAAGGACTTGTAAGCTCCATGGATCTTCCTCCAAATGTCCATGTGGCTCATAGTTTATATTCTATATTTCTTACATTAGTTTAGGGTAGCTTGCAACCATAGTTTAAAGAAGCAACAGTTCAGCATTCTGTTTCTGGATAAAATACTAATAACTAAATGGAAATCTGGATCCACAGTCGTTTAAAAACAGATTACACAGGCAATCTGAAACAAATTTTTGTTGCATACCCCGCAACAAAACACAAAGTAGGTGCCCTATAAATACCTGCTGCATTGAGTCTAGGAACAAAGAGTCTCCTGATCTCTGGACACAGGAGCCCAGGCAAATAGCTAATCAGCAGCACCACTGTCAAAGGTATAGAACTCTCGCCCGCAAACATGCAATTCTCGCCCTTTGCTTGATTTTTTTAAAAATTTAATTTAATTTTTTATTTTTATTTATTTATTTATTTCTGGTTGCATTGGGTCTTCACTACTGCGTGCGGGTTTGCTCTAGCTGCATCGAGAGGGGCCTGTTGTTCGTTGTGGGCTTCTCATTGCAGTGGCTTCTCTTGTTGCAGAGCATGGGCTCTAGGCACGTGGGCTTCAGTAGTTGTGGCACTCGGGCTCAGTAGTTGTGGTTCACAGGCTTAGTTGTTCTGTGGCATAGGGGATCTTCCCGGACCAGGGATCAAACCTGTGTCCGCTGCATTGGCAGGTGGATTCTTAACCACTGCACCACCAGGGAAGTCCCCCTTTGCTTGATTTTAAACACTCTACACTCATACAATTCTAGCTCATGTAAGTATGTTACATGAATGATTTTTTAACTGTTATAATGAATATAACACTAATTGACATTTTTTAAAAAATGAACAGTTAGCAGATATATTTCTATCACACTTATCAAAGCTACTCAAAGAAGAAATTCGGGATTTATGCCTTTAACAAACCACTTTAAGGTCAAGATCTGATAATATACTGTGCTCCTAGTACCTCACAGAACCTAGCATGGAGAGGGCAAACACCAATGACCATTCAAATAGGATGTAAAATATCTATACACATTGCATTCCAAACCATACATTTAAAAGACAACTACCACTAGAGGACAGTCAAGATCTAAGCATGTATTAAAATTACAAGTTTCTGATAATAAGCTATGAAGGAAGGAAGGCTACTTTCTTGAAAATTGTATACATATCTTGAATTCTTTAGGTGTATCTGTATAATAATTTTAAAAAATCATTGATATTAACCAGTTATCTTTTTAACCTGGTATAATTTCTAAGTAAGCAATTCAAATCTCAATAAAACTTTGTAATGAATAAAAATAAATGACTTTTTCAACTGTTTTAAAATATTATTTAGAACAATTCTCCAAAAACAGTATAATTCAAACATTGAGTTCATATTCATTCTGGAATACACAAATCGTCATTCTGCTAACAGAAAATAAATGATAGCCCTGACCAATTACATAAGGTTAGATTCAGTTTTCTCAAAAATTTTACATCCTTAACATTTTTTTTTTTTTTTTTGCGGTACGCGGGCCTCTCACTGTTGTGGCCCCTCCCATTGCGGAGCACAGCCTTCGGACGCGCAGGCTCAGCGGCCATGGCTCATGGGCCCAGCCTCTCCGCGGCATGTGGGATCTTCCCGGACCAGGGCACGAACCCACGTCCCCTGCATCCGAAGGCGGACTCTCAACCACTGCGCCACCAGGGAAGCCCCCTTAACTTTTTTAATGTCAGCAAAAACAGTATAGTCAATTGCAAATTAATGTTTTAAATCTTATCTTAGTGATCACCATTTTGCTTTACTCCATAAAATCTCACACCTATTTATTAATTTCCATTTTTCACCATCCTTGTCCTGAAGGTCACAATATTCCCAAAGCCTCCCAACTGGTCTCTCTGCCCAAGCGCTCTCCCCCTCCAATCTGTTCCTTCCCACTGTCGTCATAGTTATTTTGTTGTTCTAAACTCTGATCACAAATCAAGCTTTTGCTTTAAAACTTCCTGGTGCTAGAACTCCTTGTACAACTTTACCGTATTTCTCAACTGGGTTTTCAAAATATTCCATGTTTTAGCCTAATCATTCTACCTCCATTTAGTACTGCTCTGTCCTCACTTATACCCTATAATTTAGCCTAACTAGACAATCAATTTCCCCTCATCTCTTTCTAAATTTAATGACATCAGATATACTTTCCCTCTGTCAGGAATGTCCTTTCTCCCACCAACCTCTTCTTGTTGCTATTTTCATCTCTTCAACAGCTAACTCAGATGCCATTTTTTCCCCTTACTGATTCCTCCAATTGGAAAATGAATCTTTCTTACGTATTTTCCAGATACATCAATTTAATCCCTACTAAGAGGCAGGCGGGCTCTTGGATTCCAGGACACACTAGGGAACGAAAAAACAGGATCTCAGGGAATTCCCTGGCAGTCCAGTGGTTAGCACTTGGTGCTTTCATTGCCATGGCCCCAGGTTCCATCCCTGGTCTGGGAACTAAGGTCCCACAAGCCACGCAGCACAGCCCCAAAAAAGAAAGAAAAAATACAGGACCTCAGCCTCCACTGTGGAATATTTTACATGAGCCTCTCTGTTCGTTAGTCACATAACTTCAGTAAGATTGAACCTTGTAAATCAGCTATCAGTGGTTCTATCTTTAAATTCTTAAAATGCAGAAACCATGCCATCCTCTGATCACCATTTTTCCTCCCAGTTTTCTCATTTCCTTATTCAAACACATTCACTCTTCAAACTCATTCATTTCCTCTGTGGCTTCCCTTCCTTATCTATACAGCTTTCAGTACCTTCCTGCCCTATTACCCTTCTCCTCACTTGCTCTGTTAACCCCCATCTCTGTCTAATTTTACTGTCTCATGCTCACCATCTATACTCGCTCTGCTGAGCTTGCTGGACAACACGTGCACACAACAGACTGGCACCGTTACTAACTCAAAGTCTCTAACCTCAGTGGGACCACTAATGTTTCTCTGCTTTTTATCTCTCTGAAACCTGCTCTCTGTCCCATCCCACAAACATCTCTCTCTAATCTTTATTGCTGAGTGACATCAGAAGGAATAGCAGAGTATGGACCTCCAAAACTACTCTTCTCTGTAAAAGCAATGAAAACGATGGAAAAAATGGTCAAAATCAATTTTTTCAGAGCTCTAAAAATTAATTAAAGGCTGGCAGCAATCTGCAGAGCGTTTATTCAATAAAAAATGGCTCAATATTTGTAAGGACAGCAAGCTTAGTGGTGCTTTAACTTGACTTAGGGCTATTCCTTTCTTCCTAGATGCACACTACAATGAAAACCAATAGGCCTTCAATTAAAGTGAAAATCAGCAAGCTAGAAGCCTCTGGAGGGGACAGAGCAGAGTGGAGCTCCTCAAAGCCCCATTCACGGATAACTGTCATTATTTCACCTTTCTGGTAGTTCCTTGGAAAGTTCCACTGGCAATACTGACCTTTATTTGACCTGATTTAGAGTTTGCTCAATGCAAACAATCTTTTCCCCAGGGTCATTTGTTGAAAATCAGAGGCCTCTTTTTTTATTTCTGTGCGGTACGCGGGCCTCTCACTGCTGTGGCCTCTCCCATTGCGGAGCACAGTCTCTGGACGCGCAGGCTCAGCGGCCATGGCTCACAGGCCCAGCCACTCCATGGCATGTGGGATCCTCCCGGACCGGGGCACGAACCCGTCTCCCCTGCATCGGCAGGCGGACTCTCAACCACTGCGCCACCAGGGAAGCCCCCAGAGGCCATTTTTTAACACTGCAGCTGTTTGAGGTGGCAATAACAGCTGAGGCAAACAACAAGCTGTCCAAAATATTTGAAAAGAAAAGCTGGGGAATGAGATATCCACAATAGGCTGTGAAAAGTTTCAACATAATCCTGGTGATCTAGTAAGCCATGCTCATGCCCAGGGTTCTGGGTTCAGGAAAAGACCTGAGAATGCCCTAAGTTCTCACGTCTGGAAGACCCTGAGGTTCTGCAAAAGCCATAAGTGAAGGCTAAGGTGGGGACTGGCTGGCTGTATGTTCAAGGCATCTCCCAACATGCACACACAGTCCCTTCCTTGACAAAAGCTGGGAGATTTACAGGTCCCATTTATGGAAATAGAGATTTCAGCAGCCACACGTGACAAACAGAACATACTCTACAGACTAGCTAAGAAAATTCATTAAACAAATAAGTAACGACAATTACAACAAGCACAATAACAAACCCTGAAGGGAGATTCCAGAGTTGACATATTATACTACTTAAAATGTCCAGTTTTCAACAAAAATAGTGAGACAAGCATAGAGACAAGAAAGTACATCTTATACACAGGGGAAAAAAGTCAATAGAAATTGTCACTGAGGAAGCCCAGATACTGGACTTATTAGACAAAAATGCTAGGTCTCCCTTTTGTACGAGGCCAAACCCTTTACCCATGTTGTGAATTTCATTCCCCCACCCCCAACCATCCTCAGATCATACTTCATCAAGTTCCTCTCCTTTCCTTTCAACTCTCCTTTCCTCTGATTCTTTTCCTTAGCATTTAAAAATGTCCAAATTTCTCCTATTTAAAAAAATGAAAATTTTAACCCTCTTTTTCTCTCTAGCAATAGTCTCAGCTTCATATGTGTGTGTGTGTGTGTGTGTGTGTGTGTGTGTGTATACATATATACATATGTATTGAGCCTTGGTTGCTCTGTCTAGTTGTCTCACATGCATCTCAAACTCAACATATTTAAAATCAAACTCAGAATCTCCCCAATTTCCCATCTCTATCTGCTCCAATTCCTGTGCTCCCAGTGAATGTGAAGGTACTCACCAGCTACTAACCCAGAAGCCATCCCAGACACTCCTTCATCCTTCCACTGATTCTATTTCTAAATGCCAAACAATTCTGTCCTGTGAATTCTCTCTATTCATAGTATTGGCTAAGATCAGGCCTTCAACACTCCTCATCTATACTTCTTTTAGAGCCGCCAAACTGCTCTCCTCACCTCTAATTTTGTTCACCTTCAGTGCATTCTCCAAAGAGCCACTGGAGTAATTCTTTTAATCAGAAAACCCTCGTTTCAGTCTCTGTCTTCTCTCCTTCATCTTCCCCTGCTTCTCAAACTTCACTCTATATTCGGCCACGTTAAAGCTATCTGACTCCCACGTGCAACCCTCCCTTGTCACTCCAAGCCCTTACACAAACCATCCTCTCTGTCTGGAACACATGAACCTCACTGATTCCTACTCATGCCTCTAAATTTCACCCTAGCTTTGATGGTTTTAAAACATGTCTCCGAATATTTTGTCACACTTCCCTTCAAAAAGTGTGGGCTTAAGGGTGCAATGCATTTAGTGACTCACTTCCAACAAACAGAATATGGCAGAAGTAACTGTAACAGGGATTGAGGCTTCCTCCTCGCACTATCTCTTAGATTACTAACTCTGGGGGAAGCCAGCTGCCATATGAAGGCATCGAAGCATCTCTCTGAGGAGGTCTACATGACAGGGAACTTAGGTCTCTTGCCAATATCCAGAGACAAACTGAGCCCTTTAACCAACAACTATGCAAGTGAACTGTCTTAGAAGCAAATCCTCCAGCCCCACTGAAGTCTTCAGATGACTGCAGCCCTGGCTGACTTGATAGCAACCTCAAGAGAGGCCATGGTGCAGAATGACCTAACTAATCCACTCAAATCCCTAACCACAGAAACTTTCAGATAACAAATATTTGTTGGTTTAAGCCATTAAAATTTAGGGAGGGGGTATTTGTTACACAGCAGTAGATAACTAATACACCTCCTTTATGAAGATTTCTCTGACACCACCAAGATCAGTTAAATCCTCTCTGCTGTGACACTTGGGCATTAATGTTTACGCTGTATGAAAGCATTGACAATTTAATCTACTTTCTCTGCCTATCCTGAAAGCTACCTGTGGGCAAAACTGTCTTATTCATTGTTGAATCCCCAGAACTAAGCACGGGAGATGTTCAATAACTATGTATTAAAATCAAATGAAAATGAGGATGATTTGAAATATGGAAGTAACATGAAACCCAAAGATGGATTTAGTAAATATAGGCTCCTTTTCTTCCTTCTTGAAATTCATATAAGTCACAAGAAAGTAGGTAACCATAAGGTAGTAATACACTGCCTCACAGAGGTGTTAAGAAGATGAAATTTTATTATGGTTGTAAATAATATAAAACACTGTATGTCATCAGAATAACATCTTATCCAGTATCCTCCTGAATGCGGCTCTCACTAAAAGTGAATATATCAGATCTGACACAGTTTATGCCCACAATTGATAATGTTTTTAAATATCATCATCATTATTTTTCTCTGGCATACACTGCTTATTTCTCTGTACAGGGCTAAATGCATTCTCCTCCTTGAATACTGACCACAATTAACTATTTCCTTGAAGACTTAAGGTTATTGTTAGAGCCATGATTAATCATTTCTCTGAGCTATACAGTGGGCTTGTTTCTTTCCTGTTTTCTCCTCAATTCACTGCCTGTCATCTATAGCTTTAGAACTGAGTCAGCCTGACTTGGGCAGCACTCCTTCTATGAAATTTTCAATGAGTATCAGAAAAGCAATGGTGGAGGAAAGACCTATAAATGTAGGTAAGACTCTAGACACCCAAAATATAAATATTCATGTGGGAAGGAATGAAAATAAAATTGGGGGATATCAAATGGTTGATATGTCAGACTTTAAAAGCATGGTTGATTTTCCCCCAAACCTTTTATTATTATCATTATAACATCTTTCAACAGAAAAGATATAGACTGTCATCTCTCTTATCTAATACTCTCTAGGGAGACACAAAGTTAGAAAGAAGCTCAAAAACTTCTATGACGACTGTACCCTTGTTAGGTATTTATTGTACTTATATTAGGTATATACCTAATAGAGTAGTTTAATCAAATATTTTTAAAGTATGCAGGGCTTCTCTAGTGGCACAGTGGTTAAGAATCTGCCTGCCAATGCAGGGGACACTGGTTCAATCCCTGGCCGGGGAAGATCCCACATGCCACAGAGCCACTAAGCCAGTGTGCCACAACTACTGAGGCTGCACTCTAGAGCCCGTGAGCCACAACTACTGAGCCCACGTGCCACAACTACTGAAGCCTGCACACCTAGAACCTGTGCTCCACACCAAGAGAAGCCACGACAATGAGAAGCCTGCGCACCACAACAAAGAGTAGCCCCCACTCGCCGCAACCAGAGAAAGCCCTCACGCAGCAACGAAGACCCAACACAGCCAAAAATAAAAACAAATAAATAAATTAATAAAAAATAATTTAAAAAAATAAAAGCATGCAAAAACACTGGAAAATGCTATACTATCCTAAGGCATTATTAATAAACATTTGTATGCCTGATATATCCAATTGTTCATTAAAGAGTACATTTAATAGGTAATTACAAAAAGAGATTGTGGCTTTGTGAAACTAGGAGTCACTATGACTAATGATTGAAGTTCTCCATAGAATGCCACAATCACTAAGGAGATATTAGACACAGTCACTCATAATTATGATAGTTTACTAATAATAATCCACAATTGATGATGCGGGGAGATAAACAAATGTCTGAAAGTTTAACCAAAAAAAAAAAAGATCAATTAACTCTTTAAAAGATTTACAAGTCTTCAAAATTAACAACGTCTGCTCCATGGAAGATCTCATTTAAATAATGAAAAAGCAATCCACAAACTGGGAGGAAATATTTCCAATATCTGACATAGTTCTTATACCCAGAAAAACATACATATATGTTTATATATATAAATATATACATTTTTCACAGTTTAACAAAAAGAAGACAAAACCCAGGTTTTTTATGGATAAAAGATGTGAACAAACACTTCATAAAAAAAGATATACCGATGGCTAACGAGTATAAGAAAAGATTCCAACATTATTATTCTTAAGGAAAATGCAAATTAAAACTACAATAAGATACCATTTCACACCTACTGTAAGGGCTAAAATCGGAAAGATTCACTACCAATTCTTGGCCAGGATGTGGGAGCAACTATACCTTCACATATTGGTCATGGGAGCATATTTGCAGAACTGTTTGGAAGTTTCTTGTAAAATGAAATGTACGTTTGTCCTATGACCCAGCAATTTCACTTCTATTTACCCTAAAAGAAGTGAAAGTATGAATCCACACAAAGACTTGTCTACAAATGTTCATAGCAGTCTTATTCATAACAGTCAAAAACTAGAAACAACCCAAATCTATATCAACAGGAGAATGGATTAAAAAAATTGTGGTTTATTATTCAAATAGAATGCTACTCAGCAATTAATTTTGTGATACTTGTAAAAACATGGGTGATCACAAAAACAGTGTACTGGAGGACTTTCCTGGTGTTCCAGTCATAAAGAATCCACCTTCCAATGCAGGGGACGCAGGTTTGATCCCTGGTTGGGGAACTAAGATCCCACATGCCTCGGGGCAACTAAGCCCACGTGCCACAACCACTGAGCCCACACGCCTCAACTAGAGAGGCTGCATGCTGCAAACTACAGAGCCCATGTGCTCTGGAGCCCACCCACCACAACTAGAGAGAGAAAAACCCACATGCCACAACGAGAGAGATGCCTGCGCACCGCAACCAGGGAGAAGACTGTGCGCCGCAATGAAAAGCCCACGCTGCAAAGAAAGATCGCACGTGCCGCAACTAAGACCCAACACAGCCAAAATCAATAAATACATAAAATAAAATAACACACAAAAACAGTATGTTGAGCAACAGAAGTTAGATAAAAAATATAGTGATTACTGTTGGTGGGAATGTAAACTGATACAGCCACTATGGAGAACAGTATGGAGGTTCCTTAGAAAACTAACAACGGAACTACCATATGACCCAGCAATCCCACTACTGGGCATATATCCTGAGAAAATCATAATTCAAAAAGATACATGTACCCCAATGTTCACTGCAGCACTATTTACAATAGCCAGGACACAGAAGCAACCCAAATGCCCATCGACAGACGAATGGATAAAGAAGATGTGGTACATATATATACAATGGAATATTACTCAGCCATAAAAAGGAATGAAATTGAGTCATTTGTAGTGATGTGGGTGAACCTAGAGTCTGTCCTACAGAGTGAAGTCAGTCAGAAAGAGAAAAACAAATACCGTATATTAATGCATATATATGGAATCTAGAAAAATGGTACTGATGAACCAAGTGGCAGGGCAGGAACAAAGACTCAGACGTAGAAAACACACTTGTGGACATGGTGCGGGGGGGCGGGAAGGGGAAGCTGAGATGAAGTGAGAGAGTGGCATTGACATATATACACTACCAAATGTAAAATAGATAGCTAGTGGGAAGCAGCCGCATAGCACAGGGAGATCAGCTCGGTGCTTTGTGACCACCTAGAGGGGTGGGATAGGGAGGGTGGGAGGGAGGCTCTAGAAGGAGTGGATATATGTATACATATAGCTGATTCACTTTCTTGTACAGGAGAAACTAACACAACATTGTAAAGCAATTATACTCCAATAAAGATTTCTAAAAAATATATAGTGATTACATTTATGCAGAGTATAAGAAGAGGCAAAATTAATCTGTGATTATAGAATTTAGAAAGTGGTTACTTTTCGGGGGCAGAGGGAACTTTCTGTGATGAAGAAAATGGTCTCCATGTTCATTTGGGTGGTGGTTTCTCTCATGTATACAACTGTCAAAATTTACCAAATTGAACTGAAGATCTGTGCATTCTATTATATAAATATTATACCTCATTTTAAAAATATTTTTAAAAGAACCATTAGCGTTGAGGGCTTATTCTGTGCCAGAGAGCTGTAGAACTCTTCCTAATTGTTGTGTCTTGACTTGGCAGGGTTTTATTGTTTATCCATCCCAGGGGCTGTGTGGACTGCACACCCTTTAAGGCAGGGATATTTTCTGTGTCTTGCGTATCTAGTAGTATCTGCTTCATAATAAGATCTACCAAGTATTTGTTGCTGTAAAGCTGACTTCAAGATACATTACATTGTAAGAAGTTACATTATGATTATGAACATTATTGTTATTAAATAGGTATCTAATTTTATTTGTAGCAAATATAAGGATTCAGTAACTACAGTGAACTGTCCAGATGCTAACTACATACTGACTCAACTCAAAGGACTGAAATCTGGGGCTGGGATCCTGCCTCTACTATTTAGTAAATGGGAAGACACGGAAGTATCTGAATTTGTTTCCTTATCTGTAAAATGAGCATAGTACACAGACCATCCTCATAGAGTTACCGTGAGGATTAAACAATAATTGCAAAGGTCTTCTAAACACCTGTTACACATGATAAGCACTATATAAATATTACCTATCATTACTATTTAAGATTGAATTCCTATACACAGATACTACACTGAAAATATCAGTCATTAGAGAATATTTGACATAGATTTTTAAAACTTTCTATCAAAAAATACAGGCACTACAATGAAACACGCAGAGCTCATGTCATTTTTGGCAACTTTAAAATATGGATATTAACACCAACTCAAAGTACAGGAGCAAAGGATTAAGGAGTTAACCATCTTAAACCATATTCTTAAAAGGTATTATTCAAAGGAAATACGTTCTTCACAGACCCTTTAAAAATCCATTTATTCAACACATATTTATTGAGTGCCTATTCTAGAGTGTTTTCCTTAAAGCAAAATATTGCACTAATTAATTACTATGGCCTATATGTAAGAGTCTAAACAATGAAGGTTTAGAAAACACTAGCTCCCACTATAGGTTTACTCCCATAAACAACTTAAACTAGCTCTTCTGAAGCAGAGCTGGTGGGGTAGGTGGGAGTGAGGGGCAGTATCAGCATCATGGAGTTAACTGCTCCCTCAGACTCTTCGGGAAGGTAAACCCACTTCTTCCCCCTGCGGAATCAGTGCGGTCCCGAGCCACCCTGCTGAAAGATGAGCTAATCCTCCAAGTGTCCTTCAGGACAAAAAATGCTCTAAACTCCTGGCCTAAATTACATACTTCGACTGAAGGAGTCTATCTTGCACTCCCCCTTTTTATTCATGCATTTGGCTTTAAAGAACTTACTATGTGATTTTGCAACAAGAGGAGAAGAAAGCGAAATGAAAATACCATGATCTTGATCGGGCGCCTCCAGGTTGTAGCCATACCCCAGCAGTGTGCGCACGGCCTCACGGAGGCTGTCCTTGTTGGATTTCTTAGTTCGGTCATCTAGAAGGGCATAGGGAACCAGGCGAGGGTTTCTTCTGTTCTTTACATCCTACAGGAAGGCAAAAAAGGTGCATGATCATCAAAGAGTGACCAACAGCATTTGGAAATGAGACAGCCACCAAACACATCAAGATATAAAGCATATGAACGTAGATACTGTGCCTTCTACCTTCTCTTTGTCTTCCCAGGCTGCAGGAGTTACTGAAATGCTATCAGTATGAAAGATTTAATCAAGTGAGTAACGGCATCAATTTAAATCAGGCCCTCTCCATGAGAAGAAAACATAAAAATAACAGCAGTAACAAAAGCCAACTTGAAGGATCTCAGTAATCATCTTCCATCTGCCCTGGTCACAAGGCAATGGGCTAACTTAAGAGAACCTACCATTTCCTTGCCAAGCTGACTGACAGGTCTTTGTTACAAGAAGAGCCTAATTATTACCGGACATCTGATTTTTGAGCCAAAGGACAACACCAGGCTGCTGTGCCTTCTTCAGAGAAAACTCAGGGCGTGGGCAGCCATCCCATGACCTCAAATAGCTTGGAAAATATGCATTAAGTTGATTCCATCAACTGCTGAAACCAGGGAATGCCAGGAATACTGCAATAGCTACAAAGCTCACAATTCGTCTTTTACAAAAGAGGCCCCAAGTTTAAAACGTGATTAAAATGGTGTTGACCAAGCAAGAAGACAGGCTATCTTACGACCTTGGAAAAGGATACCTAATTTACCAGTAAGTACAAAACTTAATCTCATGGGAGGTGGAGATGCCAGTCTTTAGGGCTCTAACATTTAAGAAGTTACTTCTTTCCACTCACTCACTGCTGCAGGTTTTGTCAAACTTTCCATATTTTAGGAGGCATACTCGATTCTCAATTTACCTTAGCATGAAGAACTAAGAGGCTGTGGATATTCCCAAACCTTCTCAAAAAAAAAAAAAAAAAAAAAAAATGCTATGTGGTGGACAGGGTTTGTTCTCGCTGGGGAAGAGCAAAGAAAACTGTTTCCTAATTTCTTCTTCCCCCTCTCTAGCAAATCTGTAGTAAATACCTCATCCTGACTACATGACCATCTACTGACACCTGGAGTCCAAATCATCTGGGTTGCCTGATGGGGAACCCCACACTGAAGCCACCCCCAAATACACAAGCAGCGTAAACAGAGTGCCTGCACTGCCAGTGCAGCTTCAAGACACATTACCCAGCACCCCTCCCTTTCAACACTGGTTGCTGCCCCGCAACTTTTCATGTAGAGAAATTAAGAGGCCTCCGATGAATCACACTCTCTAGAAATGGTGTCCTGGGAATCTGATTGTGAAAAGGAGCTGCCCTGGGGTTTCCACGTACACAAGGGCTTGAAATCAAGTGTGCTGGAGGGGCAGAGAAGAGGGACCTCAAGCAAATGCCTGCTCTCAAGGAGTTTACGACCTAGTTGTGAACCAGACTATGTTAAGGAGAGGGTGATGAAAAATTAAAGACAATGCTCATTCAGACAACCCAGCAAATGTGTGCTCTGTCAGTGGGGAATGGGGTGGAGGGATGGAGTGGGAACTGGGGGAGGGGATGGAGAAACGGTTCCAAGCAGAGCTTTGGCCAGCTCAGACAGAGCCCTGTGTTTTTATGAGGAGGACCCTCATGCACAAGGAAGAGGCAGACACCGGCCGGGGGGGGGGGGGGGG
>NW_006779738.1:306089-324547 GCF_000442215.2 Lipotes vexillifer
GGGGGGGGGGGGGGTTCTGGTTTGTCCCACAGAGTCATGCGGGCTGCAAGGCAAGTGAGCGCTCCTTTGGCGGAGAGCAAATGTGACCCCTTATCCCCCTGTGATATATGGTTCAGGTTCATACACACACACACACGCACACGCGCGCGCACACACACACACACTATGCTCAAGTGGATTGAGTACTGACAATCTCATCAGTTACAACCAGTTTAATTCAATATAAAAATAGCTTTTATTTTATGAAGTAAATCAAGGCTATCTGAGTTTTCTTCAGCCTTGCAAATGACAAAAGTCACCGGTTAAGAAGAATTTTGGAAACATATTTTTCAGACCAACAGGTAGCCTTTATCCTGAACCATGGCCTAAGCTTATAAGTAATAATCCAGTTTATTCCTAAAAATCTTTAAGTAAAGGTACTGCCCACCATGAGCTAGCAAGAATCACTGTGATAAGCAAGAGAAGAATTTGGGCTCTGGAGTCAAAAGGCTTGACTCCAACCTGGTTCTGCCACCTGGGAGCGCTGGACAAATTGTTCTCAAGCTCCCTGTACCTCATATGTGAACCGGCAATAAAAACTGTTCATCCTTCATGGAACTGTTGCAAGAGTTAAAGAAGAAAATAGATGTAAAACTCGATGCACAGTGACTGGCATCTTACAATAATAGCAAACTATTCTATATGATTTGTTAGGTGAAATGCACTGCTGTAGCCTTTCTTATACATAAGTTATATAATGAAGTTTAAAAATTCAGTGAGGAGGAAAACAGTGGCACAGAGAAAATGAATTTAAGTAGCTTTCCCAAGGTCACACAATCACTAAGAGGCAAGGCTAAATTTGCTCTGCTTTGCCATCTCAATACAGACCCAATGACTGTTAGTTATTCCTGTGAGTGCAACCATTAATAGAAATCCATGATTCTGAAATCCAGAAAAGTCGGTTTTTTACTAAGTTTAACAAAAACTCAGTTGGTGACAGAAATGATCTGAATTGATGCAAGGCTGTGGATAATCTTTACTTACCCCTCTTGGTATCATCAGCCTACATTGCTGAACAAAGAATAATTTATATATAGTCTGCTGCCCTGCTGAGGGCACTATGTAACATGATCAATGTATCACCATTCTGAAAACCAAGAAATATCTGGATTCTGAAATTCATCTGGTCTCAGGGGTGTTAAATAAGGAATTGTGGGACTTCCCTAGTGACGCAGTGGTTAAGAATCCGTCTGCCAATGCAGGGGACACGGGTTGGAGCCCTGGTCCGGGAAGATCTCACATGCTGCGGAGCAACTAAGCCCGTGCACCACAACTCCTGAGCCTGCGTTCTAGAGCCCATGAGCCACAACTACTGAGCCCGCGTGCAACAACTACTGAAGCCCATGCGCCTAGAGCCCATGCTCCACAACGAGAAGCCACTGCAATGAGAAGCCTGAGCACCACAACAAAGAGTAGACCCCACTAGCTGCAACTAGAGAAAGTCCGCGCGCAGCAACGAAGACCCAACGCAGCCAAAAATAAATAAATAAATAAACAAACAAACAAACAAATAAGGAACTGTGGACCTCTTCTATTATTAGTTTATCTCGAACTTCTCGTATTTCAAAAGCTTCTCCTAAAATACAATCTCAGAGAGAGAAATGCCACAAAACCACGTTATAAATCACTGGTCTGGTAATATCCACTGTGCCCCTCATGATAACAACAAGACTTGGGGTGGCCTCACTTCTTGAATCAGGCGTTTCTGTGCATATGTACATTAAAGATATCTATATGATGTGAGTTTTACAGTGGTCATTACTTAATCTCTCCTGTTACAAATTATACTAATTCCTACTTAAGTCAATCTCAGGGAACGTGCTATAGAGCTAAATTCCCACGTACCTGTTGGATGCCATAGGTCCAGCCCTGCCGGATTCGATCCCGGGCCCACACGTTATGAGCATTTTCCGCCAACTTGTCCACCATTGCTTCCTGAGATGGGGTGAGCTTGATAAAGCTCAGGTCCATCGGGGCAGGCTTGTATCCACTTGTCAGCTGGTAACTACAAAGCAAAGCCAAAGAAATATATAATGGGCCTGTCCAGAAAAGTCAAGGTTGAAAAATCCCCATAACGGCCTGTTAAGTCCAATTGTTCCTAATTCTTATTGTTCCATAAACCACAGTGGTGACCAGTGGTAATGTGTCCAGCAAGCCTGAGCCCCTTTCAATTAAGCTAAAAACTCATCAGGTGCAAAGGCCACACGATCTTTATGTTTTCATTTTCACACCAATAAAACAGAAACGAGGCAACACCTATCTCTCAAAGTTGAGAAGGATTTATCTTTGTTTGTGTTCCAAACAGCTGATGCTTTTTTTACAGGATAAATCAAAGTATCGGTAATTAAAACATCTGATAAATTTCTCTTCCTGTTAAGTCCTCATTTTTCTTCAACATTTACATGTTATATTAAAGTAATATTTATTTCATAAATCTGCATATGCTTTCAGATACTAGCTATTCATTATTCTACAGGGGAATTTTAATGCATTTATACAGTATTTCCCTACTGCTATTCCTAGTTACATAATTTAGGAAGCCTCAAGATAAGATAGACACTAGGAAATACCAGGCATATAATCATCTAAAATATGATTAAGGCCTGGATTTTAGGGAACTCATACCAGAGACTATTTCCACACTCTGAGCTGGAAAGAAAAAGTATTAAAACAAGTATAAGTTTTAACCTTTTGGGAGAAATATAAAATTGAAAATAAAAAGTTTTCAACAGACATATATTAGGGCAATAGGACTGCTCTGCTACAAACACACACACACACACACACACACACACACACACACACACACACAGTGCTGTCTCATCTATTTAACTAGAGAGAGTGGCACACAGTCTGTCGTACAGCTGCTCCTCTTTCATTCTCTGTCATTGTTGTGTCCCCTACAATCAACTATGCTTTGAGGTCAGGATCTGCTTCTGATCCATTTTTCTAATTGTCATTATACTTAAAAGAGTACCTGGCAGAGAGCAGCCTTTCAGTCTACAGTTTTTGAAAGAATTAACTTTATTTACAGAATGAATATAAAGAGATATCCATCTTCATCTCAAAGATTCCCCTTTGGTGCAAACAAAGTAAAGAAAATTCACCAGATAATTAAGCTAAGTTTAAGAAATTATCAGAGCATGAGAAAATGGTCTTTAAGAAACTATACATAATCTTTCTTCTTCTAATTTTTCTGGGCTATGGCTAGCCTGATTACAAGGTAAGCTCCTTAACAGCAGGGAGTTGAACTGCTTTGCTCCTAGCTATCCCCAGGAACTAGAATAGTGCCTGATACGTGGTAGATATTCAATAAAAATTTGTTAAATGAATCCATGTATGACAGCAATAAATAATTTAAGGTTGAATAAAGCTGACTTTACCTTAAATACTCCTACTTCATTATAAGGCATCTTCTATTTTATAAATGATTTATCTACAGGCAAAATTTTAGAGAATACTTTGTTTGGTTTAAATAGATCAGATTGGCCTGGCAAGTGCAAAACTTATGGCTAATTACCACCTTATGCCACTTCATTTACATCCACGAGCTAAATTTATTGACATGAAATTTTGTTCCGTTTTAAATCAGAACTCTGTATGTTTGGGTAATTAACAATATTTTTTCTTTGTTTTTCTATCAAGAAGCCACATGGGATTTTTGTAATCACTCACACAAATCACTGTATTTTATAGAATTTTGATGTTTAAATGGACAAATCTGTCAACTGTAAGCACAGCCTATATACAAGTTCTCACTCGGAAAATAATTTCTTCAAGAAAGAGCTCTCAATGCATTTCAAATGCACCAAGAGGTGATCAAGCCAGCATCGTATAATTTCCAAGTTTAACATTATTTGCTAGAAGCAGGGTTGGGGCTAATGATAAAGAATTTGGTCTTTTGCATACAGCTGGCCAGTAAGCAAATGAAAAGATGCTCAACATCATTAAGTATTAGGGAAATGCAAATCAAAACTACAATGAGGTACCACCTCATACCAGTCAGAATGGCCATCATTAAAAAGTCTACAAATAACAAATGCTGGAGAGAACGTGGAGAAAAGGGAACCCTCCTATATACTGCTGGTGGGAATATAAATTGGTACACTCACTATGGAAAACAGTATGGAGGTTCCTCAGAAAATTAAAAATAGAATTACCATATGATCCAGCAATCCCACTCCGGGCATATACCTGGACAAAACTGTAATTCAAAAAGATACATGCACCCCTATGTTCATAGCAGCACTGTTCACAATAGCCAAGACATGGAGACAACCTAAATGTCCCTCAACAGATGAATGGATAAAGAAGATGTGGTACATATATACAACGGAATACTACTCAGCCATAAAAAAAATGAAATGCCATTTGCAGCAACATGGATGCAACTAGAGATTATCACACTAAGTGAAGTAAGTCAGAAAGAGAAAGACAAATACCATATGATATCACTTATATGTGGAATCTAAAATATGGCACAAACGAACCTATCTACAAAAACAGAAACAGAATCGTGGACACAGAGAACAGACTGTGGTTGCCAAGGGGGAGGGGGGTAGGGAGAGGGAGGGTTGGGAGTTTTTGGTTAATAGATGTAAACGCTTATATCCACAATAGATAAACAAGGTCCTACTGTACAGCACAGAGAACTACACTCAATATCCTGTGATAAACCATAATGGAAAAAAATACAAAAAAAGAATGTATATATGTGCATAACTGAGTCACTTTGCTGTACAGCAGAGATTGGCAGGACATCGTAAATCAACTACACTTCAATTGGGGGAAAAAAACCCAACTTGGTCTTTTGTACTCTCCCATTTTCCCACCTCTATTTCTCACCCTCCTCTTGACTTTCCCCACAATAACCCAGCACACGGTGGTGTAACAGTACACAATTCTCTTTTTTCTCTCATTTTTCAGTGGTCCTAATTCCTCCTACCTGTCGCAGAGGATACACATACGGTCAAGTTTGGAAGCTAGTCTATGAATAGTTGACTAGAGCCTATGCTACCTCAGTGAGGGATATATGCCCTCTAGAAGAGGAAAGATCCTTCCCCTGCAACCAATTCTAATGGTAGACTTGCCAGCCATGTCTTACATGGCATGGGGAGGAATTTTTTTTTTTTTTTTTTTTTTCGGTACGCGGGCCTCTCACTGTTGTGGCCTCTCCTGTTGCGGAGCACAGGCTCCGGACGCGCAGGTCCGGCAGCCATGGCTCACGGGCCTAGCCGCTCCGCGGCATGTGGGATCCTCCCGGACCGGGGCACGAACCCGTGTCCCCTGCATCGGCAGGCGGACTCCCAACCACTGCGCCACCAGGGAAGCCCATGGGGAGGAATTTCTGAGGGGTATTTTCTACAAAAAAATTATAGATAAGTTTTACTAATCTACAGTAGGACTACACATTCTACTGTATGTCTACAGTATATATATATAGTATATGTATATATGATAATATTGGCATAAGCATTTCTCTTTATTTTCTAAATTTTCCTCTTCCTGTACAGAATATCTACTAATGGTGCTTTAATTTGTGATCACAAGGAAAACCTACAGAGACCATTTGCATCTGTTGATTTGAAATAACACAATAATTAGTTCACACTCATTTTCAGGTGTAGACTACGATTCATTTTGCTTGCTTTTCTTCATAGCCCTGCGCAAGAAAGAATTTTAAGTGGCCCTTTTAAGTGGTCAATAGTCCCATCCAAATTAAAGTTACTAATTCCCATTTCACCTGAACCTTATTCCCACACTGTTTCACTTCATCTTCTATAGTAAAAATACAAATATCTTTGAAATTAATAGACTGCAACCTCAGTAGCTTGATGAAAATGATGACATCATGAATGCTTTAATCAGTGGCATCAATGAGGATTTACAAGAACATTTTTCTTTATGTGAGACATGACAAAGTAAGTATCAAATCACTATACCAAAATGAGATTTTTTAAAAGCGCATAAATGAACTTCAGCAAATAATGTCCATTTCATCTTATTAATACAAGTGAATTAGGTACATAAAGATCAACTAACTACTAATATAAACTACTTCCTTTTTGTGATTGAAAACGAACAAAGAACAGAGCTTTTGAATAAAATGTGACTGATGTGAATCTTGGCAGCTAAGTGGTTCCAAGTAAAGCTTCAGATTGATTTCCAGAGATTTAAAAAAAATAAAGGAAAGACTCTGCTACAACAATTCTTGGGAAGTAGAATTCTGTAGGCCAAATAATAGGGAAAAGGTATGTCATTAGTAATTACATTAATACAAAATATATACAGCTCATATTAAAGACATCTATGTATTACAGTCTACCTTCTCAAGCTTTCTGGGAAAATTCTGCCAGAATCAGTTAATAGATCTCTTTCTTCTGCCATCTATTTGCCTAGCAGGTGTAGTTTTTTACTTCCCTTACTTTAATATGCAAAGTTGCAGTGCTAACAATCATTTTGTAAATTTAGGTTATGAGGAATATATATGGTATTAAACAAATACATTCAATGCGTTCATTTCCAAAGCATCAAAGTTCTTTTGTAGTTATTAGCTCTTAGTTTTATTTTGATGTAGTATATAACGCAATAATATTTTAAAAGTGAGGTTAACAAATTACATGAACCCTCTGGGCGTCAGTTTTCTTACAGTAAAATTTATTTTTAAATGCGTCTTTGCCTGAAAAAAAGAAAAGCCTACTGGCAAACTGCCAGTTTCATTTGCATCAAATTACCAAAGATGTAAACACACAATTGATACCACTTAGCCCTACTGATGAACTGCCATGTGAAGCAGCAATTCAGTTTTGTGCTTCATTCCCCCCTGACCCACATTTTTTTCTAAGCAGGAATTCTAAATGAGCCTTTGAAAAAAGTGTTCAGTAGAATATCACTTAAGGGCCAATGAAAGTGGTGCAACAAAAATGTGGCAGAATACCAAAAACACTAAGGAACCAGCCTTTTCTTTTTTTCCGGCCTCTCCCACCTCTCAAGCTTACTTGTTTAGTATGAATCAGGTTAAATGAAGCTTGGAAGTCATTACATTGTGAAAGATGCACGGTAAACATGAAGAGATTATGTCCAAGTTCAGTGGATGTTAGCTGTAAATTTCAAAACCAGATCAGCGCTTCAAGTACCTTGGAACAAATGGGGAAAATCTCAGATGACTGCACACCAGAGATATTAAGAACAAGTTTTGCTGGAAGCACATCTATCAAAAATGAATACTGGGCTGACATTCTCACAGAAAGGAGATAGAGACAATTCAAAAACCCTTCTCCAGAAAACAAACACAGGAGAATAATTTCAGTGTGGAAATTAGAAGGGAAAAGGGCAGGGACTTATTTCTTCTACTACATTTCTTCGTTTTGTTTTTAAATAAATGTGTAATACGATGATATGCCCTGTGTGTCCCCCACCACTAATTCCTTTTTTAACCCAAGGCCTTCCTGTACCTCACAGCCTGTTTGAAACAAAACCAAGAGAGGATCATTTCAAGAGAGACCAAAAAAAAGCCAATCTTGGCTTTTGGATTTTTAAAATAGGCTTTGAAAATTCACTGCAGAGACAACAGTCTTTAGAGAAAGGCCTTCCGATATTAAAAGCTCTACTTATGAATACCAAAAGCGCAAGGCCCCGATGTGTCGGAACATAAAAGGAGACCAGATAAAGAGTCCAGTCTGTCCAGCCCCAGACAGGCTGAACGTTCCAGAGCCTGGAGGAGAGGAAAGCTGGAGGGAAGCCAGGGCTCTCCATCCCCCTGCCCAGATGGAGACCAGACAGATCCGGAGCTGAGGGGAACTTCTGTCTTGCTTACCAGATTGGACCCAGGAGAATGGCCAGGTTCCAGAATCTCCCACACCCCAACCCTTGTGCAGCACAGTTTCAGGAGAACAGATTTGGCAACAAACCAAGTCTAGGCTGCCAGGCAACCTTCCCTCCTCCCTCCACCAAGAGACTGCAGTCCCCAAGTTGCCAGAGAGAGCATTCCTAGGTTTCCAGCCTCCTCCTAAAGAGGCATGAGTGAAGCTAAACGCAGAGCAAGGACCTGGAGGACTCAAAAAGAGATGGGGAGGGTCCCAGCGTGTGGCCCAAAGATCAGCCAGGAAAACACACATCCCATAATGAGGCAGGAGATAGACAGGCCCCAGGCCGAGCAGCTGGCATCCGTCCCCTGTGGACAGATACTCCAAGATGAAGACAAGAGAAGGACGATAGTAAGAGGAGCTGAGCCCTGCCCAAATAAAAACATAGAAAGACCACATTTTCCTCATTCTCGAAGCCAAGGAGGCCTTCTCAACTACACATGCACGGAAAGGCTCCTCGGAGGTCAAAAAGGGAGGGCGCACCACCCCATGGTAGGTGATGTCAACCTACCCATAGGCCTCTTTGCTAGAATCCATGTTGGCTAAGAGACGCACGTGCACACACAGGGGAGGACCCTGAGTTGAACCAAATACAGACTCAGACCCAGGCAAAGCAAGATGATTGGCCACAGGAAACCCGGAAGAAATGTCCCATATAAGTGATTCAAACTACCACGGGGGCACGACTCTCCCTCTGCATCTGCCCGTGGGAGTCTATTCACACGTACCCTTTTTCCTCCTAATAAACATTTTAGCTGTTTCACTACTTTCCATCTCTTTGAGGGAATTCATTTCTACAAAGCTGATGGGCCAGGGGCCTTGTCACTGACCGCTGGTCTGGTGGTTAGGATTCAGCGCTCTCACTGCCCGACTTCAGGCTCTGGCCAGGAATTGAAATCCTGCTTCAAGCTGCTGCAGGCCGAGGCCACCCGAGATCCATAAGATGCCAGCAGAGGTGAATGAAGACAACTAACAAAGACTTCCCTTTGGCCAAACTTGAGTCAGGCTCCTCTGAGCTTGGGCTCTGTCCTTGTTTCGTTTAGTCCAGTTTTAGCAAGAATCCTGCTAGGTCAAGTTAATGGAAATCCCCCACCTGTGACCTCTGACCCCACTCTGCATCCCCCACCTTTGATATCCTATCACTCTGGTCTGCCTTCAGCAAGAACCCTATCAAGTTGGTTTTACCAGAATCCCCCTTCTCCTTAATGCTTCCTCTTAGTAATTTTCCATCCACTGTCCCCCACTCTGGCCCTGAGCTACAAATCCCCACTTGTTCTTGCTGTGTGTGAATACTGAGGTCTCTCTTCCCCTATTGCAACAGTTTGGGAATAAAATTTGCCTTTATGGCTTTAACTTCTGTCTGGCTCTAGTTTTCTTTGATATAATTCAGCCCCTGACAGCAAACTCAAAAGAGAATGCCCAAGGATCCAATGTCCCCTCCCCATCAGGTGAGTGTCCAAAACAGACGTATAGCCCTGGGAGTAAGACGGGGGTACACCTTGAATTCAAACTTAACAAATATTCATTCTGTAGTTGAATATTTCAGGCCCTGTTCTAGGAACTAATAGCACTGAATAACATGGACAAACAATCTGTATCTTTATAGAAATTACGTTTAGATGAGGAATCAGGCAATAAACAAAATAAACATAAAATAATAGTATGTCAGAGGATATAACTGTTGTGAGGAAAAATCAAATAGAAAAGGAAGCATGAGAGGAAGTACAATTTAAAATAGGGTGCAATTTTAAAGAGGTAGAGAAAGACAGCTTGGAGAAGATGGCCTTTGAATCAAAACTTAAAGGTGAGAATAAACACAGAAAACAGTGATTTTAATGGAGTTTGTACTGAACAGACAAGGATTAGGTTTCCACTATCAAGCTGCATTCTGGCTGCAAGGCCCATTGGGTTTAAATATGAAATTAAGTCCGACGAGAGCAAATGAAGAACATTACATATGAGCACATTTTAAAATTTGTGGTCTGTGGAATTTACTTGCTACACATAAAAAGCGCATATAAATATTTTTTTCTTCACAATCACAGTGCTCATCCTCACAGGAAAAAATCCAACTGTATTTGTAACGCTAATTTTCATTTAGGTAAATATTTACATACACTGAATTTTGTGCGTGTGTTTGTGTCTACACGCACGGTATAAATATGGGTCTGCACATTCGGTATCCCTCTAAGCATTCATTTCCGAAAGCCATTTTAAATTTACATATACATATAAGCATTGAGAGTATCATTCTTAACCTTCTATCTGCCCCAATATGCTTGAGAGATACCACTTCCCATCACTACAGTGGCTACACAGCATGAGGGGGAAGGAAGCGGTGCAGGAGCGAGGGAATTTAGCACTAGTCTTAAATACCTCTCAAAGGATTCGAACATGCTCTTCCACAATTCAACACTACCCCTTACTTTCCAGCAATACATACAAGCAACCCGTTCCTGACCTACGTTTTGGTTTAACAGCAGAGAAGTGCTAACAAAAAGTCTGAATAAAAGGCATTGGTATTCAGACAAGAATTTTATTTTCATTTAAACCTTTACATTTAAAAAAAATCTCAGCTACTCAGGGATATGAGATACTGGGAACCACAAGCTCTAGGACTGGATTCTTTTTCAGTTGCATTTTTCTTTATTCCTGTAGCAAATGGACTCTGCTCATCAAACTCTGCCATGGGTCAAGAGCTTAATTTTACAACAAATGTGGGAAGGTTTATGAATTTAAGAACAGACAGTTATGTGCTGTACCATTCAGCTGCCTGCTGGTTTGTTTAGGGAGGAGGAAGAGGGAGAAAGGGGAAACTGAGCTACAATCAATCACATATTTTTTAAAAGTCTTTAAGGATTTTAAGTGAAATGATCTGTATTATCAGGGGGGAAAAAAAAAAAAACACCTAACACTCAGATTGCCTATTTTCAAATAGGGAATGTAGCACATCATTCTAACTACAGTTTGAGTCTACATGTATCCTTAAATCTGAAATGGGTCTCTTGTAGGCAGCATAGAGTTGGGTCTTGTGTTTTTATCCACCTAACCACTCCATACCTTTCAAATGGCAAATTCAATCCATTTACATTTAGAGTAATTACTGATATGTAAGGGCACACTAATGCCATCTTATTAGTGGCTCTCTGGTTGCTTTGTATTTCCATTGTTTCTTTCTCCTTCTATGTCTACTTCTGTAAATTGATTATTTTCCATGTTGGTGTGCTCTGTCTTCCCTTTCTTTGTCTTTGTGAATCCATTCTATATAGACTTTTGTCTTGTGGTAACCTTGTAAATTACATTAAAAATCACATAGATAAAACAATTCATTTTAGGCTTATCAGCTATCGCAACTCATCTGTGAAAGCCTATGAAGGCTCCATCTTTTACTCCTCCATCTTATATTACTTATATTACTGATATACAACTGATATTACTGATGCTACAACTTACCTCTTTTTAGGTTATATATTCATTAATGATTTATAGTACCTATAGGTTTTTTTTGTTTGCTTTTGTTTATGTTTTTTTTTTTGCGGTACGCGGGCCTCTCACTGTTGCGGCCTCTCCCGTTGCGGAGCACAGGCTCCGGACGCGCAGGCTCAGCGGCCGTGGCTCACGGGCCCAGCCGCTCCGCGGCATGTGGGATCTTCCCGGACCGGGACACGAACCCGCGTCCCCTGCATCGGCAGGCGGACTCTCAACCACTGCGCCACCAGGGAAGCCCTATAGTTCTTTTTACTACTCTTTGCCTTTAACTTTTATACTATAGTTGAGTGGGTAACACACCCCCCTAACGTGGAGTTACAACTCTCTGGGTCAAACTGCCTGTGTTTCTCCATCTCCAGTGTATTGTATACTTTAGTATGTTGTCCTGTTGCTGATCAGCATCTTTTCATTCCAGCTTGAAGAACTCCTTTCAGCATTTCTTGCAAGGCAGGTCTACTGGCGGTGAACTCCCTCAGCTCTTGTCTGGGAAAGCCTTTATTTCTCCTTCTTATCTGAAAGGTAACTTTGTTGCATATTATTCTTGGCTGGCAATTTTAATCTTTCAACACTTTGAATATGTCATTCTACCCTCTCCTGGCCTGTAGAGTTTCTGCTGAGAAATCAGCTGACAGCCTAATGGGGTTCCTCTGTACCTTACTTTCTTTTTTCCCCTGATGTGCTTTAAGATAATTTATCACTGATTTTTAAAAATTAATTTATGTATTTATTTTATTAATTTATTTATGTATTTATTTATTTAGGGCTGCAAAGCACACGGGCTTTCTGTAGTTGCATCGAGCAGGGGCTGCTCTTCGTTGCAGTGTGTGGGCTTCTCACTGCAGTGGCCTCTCCTGTTGCGGAGCACGGGCTTTAGGCACGCAGGCCCAGTAGCTGTGGCTCATGGGCCCCAGAGAGCAGGCTCAGTAGTTGTGGCGCCCGGGCTTAGTTGCTCCGCGGCATGTGGGATCTTCCCGGACCAGGGCTCGAACCCGTGTCCCCTGCACTGGCAGGCGGGTTCCCAACCACTGTGCCACCAGAGAAGCTCTATCACTGATTTTTGACAGTTTCATTACAATGTGTCTTGGAGGAAGTCTTTTTACATTGAGATAATAGGGTGTTCTTTTAGCTTTATGGAGTTGTATGTCTAAGTCTGTCCCCAGGCCTGGGAAGTTCTCAACTATTATTTCTTTAAACAAAGTCCCTGTCTGCTTCTCCCTCTCCTCTCCTTCTGGAGCCCAATTATTCAGATATTTGTGTTTCTGATAGAATCTGATAGCTCTTACAGGCTTTCATCACTCTTTTAAATCTCAGTTTCACGTCCTCTTCTAATTGTATTATTTCTATATTCCTATCCTCCAAGTCATTTACTCTTTCTTCTACATGGTCTGCTCTGCTACACATGTTCTGTGTTACATTCTTCATCTCATTCGTTGAATACTTTAGTTCCAGTATTTCTGTTTGGCTCTTTTTATAATTTCATTCTCTTTGTTAGAGTACTCCTTCCATTCATTAATTTTATTTCTGATTTCACTAAATTGCCTTTCTGAGTTTTCCTGTGGCTCGCTGAATTTCTCGATACTATTTTGAATTCTTTATCAGTTAGATCACAATATTCCACGCCATTGAGCTCAGCTGCTGGAGAATTACCATCGTCTTTTTGTGATGCCATATTCCCTTGACTTTTCCATATTGGTTGTAGTCATGTGTTTCTGCTTTTTGCATTTGAAGTAGCAGAAAGCACCTTAACTGAGCTTTCATGTCTTTTCTGGTTCTTATAACTCACCAGGCTGGCGATCAGAAACCTCTCTTCTGTTTTCCAGAAGGCGGCGCTATAGCTCAAGCTTGTGGTTTCTCCCTTGCCCATCCACATGGTCTGTCTACTGGAGCTCACTCTCCTTGACCAGAAGTGTGCACAGGGAGCTGGCAGCAGAGTGGGAGGGAGGTGTGGGTTTGGCACTTGGTGAGTTAGGGGTGCCCACAGTCCTGGTAGGGAGATCCCGGGAGTGGCACTCCCAAAGGCATGTGGGTAGACTTTCTGCTGAGTGCAGTCCCTTTAAGGCCATTTGAAATTCTTATCTACTTCTATTTCAAAGTCCTCCCAGCCCCTAGCTGCAAGCTCCCACCTTAGTACTCCAGGTGCCAGTGGAGACAAATGGGTTTCTCCAGCCAAGTCCCACCCAGCCAAGGCAGTAGGGCACTCTCATGCTCCTATCTCTCCAAGGAAGAGATGTCTCTGCCACAGAAATCAGCCTGATAACCACCTTCTTGGAAGTGGGGTGGTGCTGGGAAAAGTTTCTCCTACTGCTTCCGCTGTGACCAAACTCCTGTTTCTTTTTTCGTTTATTTGTTTTCTTTGTTCTTTTTTTCTCCAATGGTGTGTTGGCATCTCCCTTTGGGAGGGCTGGATTTCTACAAGTTGTCTGTCACGGGTGCGTACCTGCCTGATTCACACTCACCAGATTCTGGTCCCACAGCCAGGAAAGGGGCCCAGGCAGCCTTACTGGCTTCATTAGTTCTGCAGCTTATAGGGAGCTTTCTCTACCTCCTACCAGATGCACTAGTGAGCAAGATTCCTCCTGGGTCCCTGAGAGCTATAGGTGCAAATTGCAGAAACCCCACAAAGGGACTCTTATTCATGTATGGGTATCTAATTCACTGATTTATAAAAGGCAGATGAAAAGGAGGAACATCTTATGCTGTCATGCTACAGACATCACTCCTGTACTAGGTATTTTAGAAACTGGGGGTCTTGCAGTAAACAAAGCCCCGGCCTCTTACTGAGTGCATACTTCAGTTTAGGTGCCCCAAAAGCTAAACGAATCAATAACGTCAGCTGTGGAAGTGCAAGTGAAAAAATAAAGCAGGTTAAAGCAAATGATCAGAGCATTATAGATAGAAGGCTTAAGGAAGACCTCTCAGAGGAGTTTATATTTAAGCAAAGACTTAAATGAAGTGAGCGTTCTTTTGTGTTTTTTTCTGATTTAAAAAGTCCTTCTCCACCTCATGGTCATGAAGATATTCCACTTGTCTTCAAAAAGTATTTTTGTTTCGTGCAATTGGGTCTTGAATTAACCTGCAAATGTTTGTGTATAGCATAAGGTAGAGACCTAACTTTTTTCTATTTTGCTAGCCAATTATATGAATACCATTGATGGAACAGTTTTCATTTCCCCACTTATCTATAACAAGACCTTTGGCATATGTCAAATTTGCATATATGCATGTATATATCTGGGAACTCTGTCTCAATTTGTCTATCCCAATACCACTGTAACACTTCCTTCATTACCATAGTTTTATCATAAGTCTTGATATCTAGCAGAGCAAGTTTATCTTCTTTTGTAAAAGACTTCTAGATATTCTTGAACCTTTGAAATTCCACATATATTTTAGAATAGCTTAGCAAGCTGCTTAAAAACCTCTGTTGGCGGAATGACTGGAATAGTACTGATTCTAAGATTAATTGGGGGAGAAGTGATGTATTTGTTGTACCATCCATGATGATGATCTATCTCTATTTATTTAGACAGTCTTTAAAGACTTTAAATCCAATTTTAACATTTAGTCTACAGAGGTCTCACACCTCTTTGGTTAGATTTCTCATCTACCTTAGGGATTTCTTTTTTTTTCTTTCTTTTGTTTTTTTTTTTTTTTTTTTTCTTTCTTTTGTTTTTTTTTTTTTTTTTTTTTTTTTTTTTTTTTTTTTTTTTTTGCACTTCTAAATGGCATTTTAAAGGTACTGATCTAGCAATACTGCTGTACTTATTGTCAACAAATAATACTGCAGATCCTCCTGAGTTTTCAATGCAATAACATTACCTACTACTGACAACAGTATGTTATCTTCCTTTCCAAAACTCATTAATTTTTTTCTTGTCTCACTGCACTGGCTATATTGAATACATCAGGTAATAGTAGTTTATATGTCTTATTCCTGAATCCTAAAGGAAAAACTTTGGGGTTTTACCTTATAGATTATTGGTTGCTATTGGCCTTTTGTCAGGTTAAGAAGGTTCTCTCAGATTATTGCTTGCTAAGACTTCATATGCTTATAAGTAAAACATTTTATGAAATATTCATTACTAAATATATTGGTATGATCATATGAATTTTCTCCTTCACTCTAGTGTGAATAAATATATTTTCTAACGTTAACCCATCTTTTTATTACTGGAATAAATTTAGCTGGGCCATAATATACTAAGTTTGCTAATATTTTACTTAGCATTTTTTTATATCTATGCCCATAAGTGAAGCTGGATTACAATTTCCCTTCCTCACACTACCCTCATCTGGGCTTTTTTATTTATTTTATTTATTTTATTCTCAGATAATAAGCTGTAAAGTGCTGCTTCTTTTTCATTTGAGATTACCCATCCTTAAATATTTACTGGAAATCAACAGAAAAGTGGTTTGGGATGTGTGTATGTATTTTAAACTATTAATTCAATTCCTTTAATAGCTGTAGCTCTATTAATATTTCCTTTCTTCATGGGTCAGTTTTGATAATATTATATACAACTGTCAATATCACTTAACTTAGAAACTAATTTGTTAATTATATAAATTTGTTACAGTTTGCGGCCCCTCTGGAAAATATCCCTATCATTGCTCAAAGAAATATTTCTTTTTTCTTTTATCAATCTTTCCAGAGATTTTTCTTATTAGGTTTCTAAAACATGCTTTCTCCAATATTGCTTTAAACGTGCAACTCTTATATTTTGATATGAAGTCTTCGCCTTTGCCATTCTTCTATCTTAAATTTTCACAATGCTATGTTTGATCTATAAGCTATTTAGAACTATGTTTTAAAAGTTTTAAATATGTCATGACTTTACATGATTTTTTGATTGTTACTGTTATTTCCTGTGATTCAATAAATATGGTATCTACAATATCAATGCCCTCATGTTGTAAAGGATGTTGAGTTTTATAAACGTTCCATGTGCGCAGTGTTCTATATATGTCAAGCTTTTAATTTATAGGGGGTTAAATTTTTATTATTCTTCATTAATATTTATCTGTTACACATATTAGTCTCTGGGAGTTGTGTTAGGAATTATCACTATGATTTTACATTTGTCTATTTATTTTGGAAAATCTATTAATATTTTGCTTTCTTGATTTTTCGAAGCCATTTTACTTGGTGCATACGTGAGCAGTATTAGCATAATGCTTATTTTTTGGATCCTTACACAGTATCCTTCTTTCCTTAATTTTGCTTTCAGAGCTATTTTGTCTTACATGAGGCAACTGACAAAAAGGAAATTGCAGTTTCCTTTTGAACAATATTACTTGGAATATCATGTTCTCATGTTTTTTCAACTTTTCACGTTGTGAATTTCTCGATGTGTCTCCTTTAGCTGGGTTTTATTTTTGCGAGGTGTATACAACGTGAGTTATCTTTCTGAATCTAATCTGACAATCACTATATCTTACCTGGAGAATTTCACTGACTTCCATTTATTGAGATTAATGATATATTTGGATGTATACCTATCATATTTTTATTTTTAAAAGTAACTATTTTTGGATACACACAAGAGAATATACTTTAAAGCATTCCAATGAAATGAACTCCATTAACCCACCACCATGTTAAAAACTAGAACATTACCAACACCTTGTATTTATCTGTGTGCTCCTCCCCTTTCAACACCCCTGCCTATACTCCAACAAAGGTAGTTACTATCCAGAATTATGATGCCACTGCTTTAGAAAAATAGTCTTATCAAATAAGCATATATCCCTAAAAATACGTACATACGTTTTATGCATATATGGTTTTGAGCCTCAAAACTAGTCCTATACTTTATATATATAACCTTGTAGGATATGCTGTTATACATATTTTTTAATGGAAGACCTGAGTAAAAAGGTTCGGTGGCCTAAAGGACCTGCTAGAATTTGCACTCGCATAGCAAGCACATGGTTTCTACTTTAATTTTATGTTTATCTGGGGGTGACTGATAGAAATTATGGAGTGGCTACTTTGTTTTTATCTCCATGATATTACTTAGCACATTTCCAGGCCTGCTATTTACAACATGCAGGCTTCGGAAGAGTGGCTTGAATACTTAAACTAAACTAAATAAAGAAAAAGTAACAATATGTAACAGTTATCATTTATTAAGCACTTATACTCATTTAATCCCTAAAATTTCACATATTAATACCTCTTAGCAGATGAGAAAGCTGAAGTTTTAATAAGTGAAACAAGGTCACAGAGATTTTAGCATAGTAGAGGCAAAATAACTCCGAGAGCATCTAGTCCCTCAGTTTTCTCATCTTAAAGTGGAAATGGTAACACTGACTGCATAACTACTCCTAAAATAGATTTTCTTTGTAAAAATAAATAAAATTATACATCTTCTGGTGGAAAGTGGGAAACCATATCCAGTCAGTTAGGATGTGGGCCCGCGTGTTCACACACACATACACAAAACAAAAATAACACACTCATAACACACTACCAAATATTTTGTGAGCTTGTTTCCCCTCTGGGCACTGTGATGGACTCTCACCCCACCATGGCCTTGATGCAGCCCCTAGTGTAATAACAGCAAGCTTAAATTTTGAATCTGAATTTTATAGCTTACGTGTAAGCAAGGCATCTAGGATTCCATCAAGAGTTTTGTGGGTGCAGTAACACTAAAGTAAGGTACAGACTATTTAATATTGCTTTAGACATTCAACTTACTTCTTTGGCAGCTTCATTTTTTTCACCTTTTCTTCAGTGTGTTCATCTGATATACCCACATGACATCCTAATGCCAACAAAGTCCTGGAAAAGAAAACCAGACATAAGCTGCAACAATTCCTTCCCTATGTCCAGAACAACCCAACATAACAGCAGCTGGGCATGAGGTATAACAGTCCACCTAGAATGCAGAGACAAGTATTTTGTTTTAAAGCAAGGGGAAAGCTTACTTAGTTGTAAATTATTACTGTTGAGTAATGAGTAGGACATTTGAAAATTAAATGTTTCAATTCAAACACAAAAAGGAACATATTGAAAAGTAAGTCTCTCTACAATCCCTTCCTTCTATTCCTGTTTCTTTCCCT
>NW_006779738.1:324575-354991 GCF_000442215.2 Lipotes vexillifer
TTCCCTAAAGGCACTGATTGCTACTAATTCCTGAATGTCCTGCTACAATCTATGCATATTCTAAAGCAGCTGTGTGTGTGTGTATGTGTCGTTGTTGTTTCTGCTTTCCTTTTACGCATTGGTTATGTGTAAGTGTTCTCCACAATTTGCTATCCTGACTTTACAATATAACTTTGATATATGACTTTGACTTACTGTCCTTCATATAAAGCTGGTTTATTTTTCAATAGCTCTGAAGTGTTCCATTCACTGAGTGTGTCATAATGTCTGACCCAATTCTCTGTTCACTATCTTTTGTTATTACAAACAATGCTGCAATGAATAACCTTATACATTTAATACATGTACTATATCCTTCATCTGTAGGATAAATTCCTAGACATGCAATTACTGGGTCACAGGGGTGGTACATTTCAGAGTTTGACAAATACTGCCAAATGTCTATAGAGCTGGTAATCATTTACATTTCCACCAGCAAGGTATGACACTGCCTATTTCCCATACCTGGTCCAACACAGAGTTATCAATTAATATGCTAATGAGATGTCTCATTTACAGTTTTAATTGGCATTTTTCTTAATATAAGTGCACTTGAGCACCTTTTTCGTATGCTTTGGCAATATCTGTACTTCCTTTTTTCTGTGAAAACATTCCTTGTTCACTTTTCTGTTCGATTTGAGTTTTGCTGTGGCAGCTCAGAAGCTTTTCAAATATATGAGATATGAGTTACAAATATTTTCTCCAGTTTGTTATTTGTCTTTTTACTTTCTTTATGCTGTTCTTTCTATGTAGAGCTTTAAATTTGTTTTTATATAACTGAATTTTTCTTTCAATAATGGCTTCTGAGTTTTATGTGATACTTAGAAAGAGATTTCCCAATTGTTAAATCACTTGAAGTAACCGTCCTTGCTTTTTTGACGGGGAAGGGGTGGGGCAGGGGAGGCTATATGTCTTAAGGTAGAGATTTAACTTTATTTCCCAGATGGATACCCAGTTCTCCACAAAATATTTACTGAATAATCCATTTTTACCACTTACTTGAAATGCTACTTTTATGATATACTGAAGTCCCCATATGTTTTTAAATCCTTTTCTGGACTTTCTACTCTAGACAAATCTCCCTTTCACATGACACATGGGGGTTCCAATTGTCCAGAAACAGTTTATCCAGTGTTTAGATACACTGTATTTTTTTACTCCCTTTAATGAATAAGCTTTTGTTGATTTTCCCAAGAAAGATCCTCACCATTCACATTTAGAACTCAACCTTATAAGTCCCCAGACTTAGGTAGAACAACATCCTTTACTATTCATGACAATGAGTGGTTCCACCTATCTCAACAGAATAAGATGCAACAGCATAAACTTCGTGGATGACAGAATTTCTAAGGTGTGGTCAGTTGCAAAAGGAAGGTAGCAAGTATTTAAAATCCATCTGTACTTACCCTCCATCACATTTAAAAAATGACAATATGGAGATAGATATACATACACACATGCACGCACACACACACACAAACCCACACACTTACACACACTGTTATCAAGTTAAATTTTAGGTTATATATGGCAAAATTGAGACGAGCCCGTGAAATTACCTTTGGAGTGTGAAACTGCAAAAACAGGGATAGAGCAGGAGCTAACTGAAGCTATGAAATTATCTAAAGAATGTGCCACTTCAGATGATTGACTGGCAACAGAAGAATCAAAAATTCACTCACAGAACAAACACAGGCTATGCTTATTCAAACACTGTCCAAGGAACAGGATGTTTCCTGCCATCATCTTCCATTCATTTATCTATTCAGTAAGTATCTTTTGAAAGCCAGATCCTGTGCTAAGTTCTGGGGCTAAGCTTACAGGCCGGTGACGACCAAGACAAAAATTAACTATAACACAGAGTCTTGCATGCGGTGACATACGTACAGGGCTATGAAAGCGTCAAGTAGGATCCCAAACTCAGCTCTAAGGGAACTCAAGGGTGACAATAGCATTGGGATTTATCTTAAATCCAGGTAGTTAAACTTCTGAGTGTGTGCCTACCAAGCAATCTGATTATAACATATGGAGAACCCTGCCTAATACATTAAGTGACAATAATGGCTAGCACTGTATGACCATCGCTACAATCCAGTTTTAGAATATTTCCATCACCCCATCAGATTCTCCATGCCTGTCTGCAGTCACTGATCATCCCCACCCTCAAGCAATCATAAATGTGCTTTCTGTCTCTAAAGAATTGCCTTTTCGGGGCTTCCCTGGTGGCGCAGTGGTTGAGAATCTGCCTGCTAATGCAGGGGACACGGGTTCGAGCCCTGGTCTGGGAGGATCCCACATGCCGCGGAGCAACTGGGCCCGTGAGCCACAACTACTGAGCCTGCGCATTTGGAGCCTGTGCTCCACAAGAGAGGCCGCAATAGTGAGAGGCCCACGCACCGTGATGAAGAGTGGCCCCCACTTGCCACAACTAGAGATAGCCCTTGCTCAGAAATGAAGACCCAAAGCAGCAAAAATAAATTAATTAAAAAAAAAAAAAAAAAAAAAGAATTGCCTTTTCTAGGCTTCCCTGGCGGCACAGTGGTTGAGAGTCCGCCTGCCGATGCAGGAGACGCGGGTTCGTGCCCCGGTCCGGGAAGATCCCACATGCCGCGGAGCGGCTGGGCCCCGTGAGCCATGGCCGCTGAGCCTGTGCGTCCGGAGCCTGTGCTCCGCAACGGGAGAGGCCACAACAGTGAGAGGCCTGTGTACCGCAAAAAAAGAAAGAAAAAAGAATTGCCTTTTTTGGACATTTCATCTAAATAGAATCATACAGTATTGAATCTTTCACATCAGGCTTCTTTGACTTACCACGTTCTTTGGGTTGATCCATGCTGTAATGCACATTAGTAGTTTATTTCCTTTTACTGCTAAATAGTATTGCATTGTATGGCTCTATTACATTTTGTTTATCTATTCATCAGCTGATGGATGTCTGCAGTTTTTCCAGTTTGGGGATGTTATGTATAATGCTTCTATGAACATGTCTTTGTGTCAACATAGGCTTTCGTTTCTCTTGGGTAGGTATGTAGGAGTAGAATTTCTAGGTTGTATCATAAATTTATGTTTAACGTTTTAAGAAACCACCAAGTGGCAGGGCCGTTTTACATTCCCATCAGTAATACATGTAGATTTCAGTTTTTCTATATCTGCACCAACACTGAGTATATCTGTCATTTTGATTATGGCTATTGCAGCATGTGTGCAGTAGTATTTCATTGTGATTTAGTTTGCATTTTCCTAATGACTAATGATGTTGAGCATCTTTTCATGTGCTATTAGCCATTCACATATCTTCTTTATTAAAATATATACTCAAGCGTTTTGCCTGATTTTTAACTGGGCCGTATGTATTCTTATTACAGAGTTGTAAGAGTTACCTATATATTCTGTACACAAGTTCTTTATCAGGACTTGTATGATTTACAACAAACCCTATAAATGTAAACTTACATGATTTATAAATATTTTCTCCCAATCTGTGGCCTGAGTCTCCATCTCCTATGTGGTTTCTTTTGTATTACAAAAGGTTTTACTTTCAATGAGATCCAGTGTATTGATTTTGTTTTCTTTTACGGATCGCATTTTTGGTATCATATCTAAGAACTCTATGTGTAACCCAAAGAGACTTAAATGAGAACAACAGATCATTTAAAAAATCTATTCAATGCTATCAACCACACCAAGTTCTCTGAATAAGAACTCTTTGGTCTTTATATTTTTATTAAAACCCTTTATTTGACTTGACGCTATTCAACTCACCCATTTAAAATGGTTTTAAAGTCTGCAGAGGGTGGGGAGAGAGCAGTGTGAGCTGTGGAGCTTGTGCAGAGGTTAGCAGAGAGGAACAGAGTATGGGAAGTGGAAGAGGACGAGCTGGAGGTGGGCTCTCCATCTGATTCCTGTGCTTCCCACAGTAACCTGCATATGCATTCAGCACATATTTGCTACAAGATTAAGTGGCAATAATTGGTTCGTGTTGCAATTTAGCACTTCAAGTATATGACCACCGACAACAAGAGGAAACAGACTGGCACAAAGCCACAGAGAGAACAGGAGGCACCCTGTCCATGATAACCATTTGGTATACAAAAGCCTGGCTAGAGACTGAGCTTTACTGCTTATTCGTTGGTTCATTCATTCGAGAAATATTTACTGAGCTCTGTGTAAAGTTCAAAAGATGATGAATAAAATCAAAATCAGATGCCTGCCCTCAAGAAACTTAGGTCTGGTGGAGTAGAGAGGCCATCCTGTGATTATACATAGCTGGACAGTTTCTATGCTGAGAGATACAAACAGGCTGAGTGCCTATGAAAGGGGGCTTTATTGAGTCAAGGAGCTCAGCACATGTTTCCTGAAGAAGTGACCTGAGATGTAAAGGATGAGAACAGGGCATGGAGGGGAGCATTCCAGGGAGTGGACATAAAGAAGGGGAAAGGAACGTGCAAACAGCTGTGCAAAACAAAGTATAGTGTGATGGCAAGCTAGGAAAAAGAAGAGCAGCCTCCTACGTGATGATGGTGGTGAGAAGGGAAGCAAGACCTTGCAGGACCACTGGGCAAATTAAGGTACTGCCTTTATCTTAAGATCAATGGGAATCCACTAAAAGAATTCAAATAGGGAGAAATGACACTAAATATTTGAAAAAGATCAGTGTACAGAATGGGTAAGAGAAGAGCTAGCTTAATATTTCAACTGGATCTGTCAGGACAGTTTCATAGTTTCATGTGGGGAATAATGGCAGCTTAGGCTAAAGACACGGAAGCAACCTAAATGTCCCTCAATGGATGAATGGATAAAGAAGATGTGGTACATATACACAATGTAATATTACTCAGCCATAAAAAAGAATGAAATAATGCCACTTGCAGCAACATGGATAGACCTAGAGAGTATCATACTAAGTGAAGTAAGCCAGACAGAGGAAGACAGATATCATAGCATTTGACTTATATGTGAAATCTAAAAAAAAAAGAAAAAGACACAAATGAACTTCTTTACAGAACAGAAACAGACCCACAGACATAAAAAAAAACAAACTTATGGTTACCAAAGGGGAAAGGGAGGGGAGGGATAAATTAGGAGGTTGGGATTTATACATATTACTATATATAAAATAGATAACCAACAAGGACCTACTGTATAGCACAGGGAACTATCCTCAATATCTTGTAATAAACTATAATGAGAAAGAATCTGTAAAAGAATATACATACATATACATATATATATGTATAACTGAATCACTGTGCTGTACACCTGAAACTAACACAACATTGTAAATCAACTATACTTACAAAAATGGTAGCTTAGGCTAGGGTGGTACAGTGCTGTTCTGGAAGAGGGTGTCAGAATTTCTGCAGTGCTGTACAGCACACAGATGATCATTCACATCGGAAGTAAGCTGTCTTTTTCAACAATTTACGTGATAAAAAAAGTCACAGAAAGAGCAACAAAAATTCATATTCTCACGAAATCACCCAACATCCAAAATAAGGAATATTCTGAAATAATCGTTTGCTTATTTGTCACTTGGCACTCCTGAGAATTTAAATGAGTAAAGTTGCTAATCCCACCCACAGTATATATATATATTTTTTAAAAACTGAACTTTATAGAGTGCTTCGTCTGTTAGACATTACGGTGCTAGAGGCTTTATCAGTATTGTATCATTTAGTCCCCACTACAATTCCATAAAGTAGATACACTATGATCCCCATTTTAAACTGATGCTAAAAAGTCTGAGGTTCAGAAAACCTAAGATTCCCTTTGTAGGAGCAAGTCCTTAAATCTAGACCATCCAACCATCTAGACTCTATGTTCTTACCCACTCTGCTCTAGTGCCTACCAACTAACCAAGTGAATAAAGGAAATACATAAAGTACTATACTTTCTTTAACTACTGGAATTGGGCATAGTGTGAATTTTGGAGAAATAGGAGGTCTTTTCCCCCTAATTTAAATTTTAAAGAAACAAGTGAAATTAGTTCATCATAGAACCATATAAATATTAACAAATATGAAAAGGGTTATTAGCATTCGCCATAGGCAACAGCACCATGGTACGTGCAGTCTGATGATTAATCAAACCAGCCACCAGTAGCTGTTAGGAATGAGATTAGGTTATGTGTAGCAGTCAAAGGCTCAACATACCAAAGAGACTGGTATGGAGATCTCTACATTCCAGGATTTGCCTAGGTAGCTTAGCTGTCAATTGCTAAAATTATACGGAATATACTGCAAATTTAACTAAAATATCTTAGGCCATGAACTTTCAGTAAAAACATTTTGTTGTAAAATATGGGCTGCCGTGAATTAGCAAGCTAAATGTACAAGCTTCACATCAAGACCACAAAGGAAGACAGGAGACCCTGAAGAGGCGGTCACAGTGATGTGCTCTGCATTCCTTATTACAGGCAAGCTTTGTCATGTTTTACCTGTAGTGGTTTCTCAATTCACTCGATTTGTATATACTCCTTTTCCTTTTAAGTTACTAGTAGAACCTAAACTCATTCTAGGCCCAATTTGTTGATTTTCATAAGGAAAATCACTACCAGATCTTTGAAGATATATACCTGGACCCAAATCCTAGAATTTGAAACAGTGTCTAAGTTTTATGTTCTGGGTCTTTGGTAAAATAACTTCAATAGAACTAGCTCTTTGCACTTAACAAAACTGAAACAAAACAGACAAAGGACAAAAGTATTGGTTTATTCCTAATATAAGCAGGTTTTGAGATAAGTGACCTATTGGAACAAATCCAGTTCTTCGAGGCCATCAAGGATGGAAAAGTGCAAAACTATATACTTAATAAGGTACTTCCTAAGTACTTGCTGATTTGACAGTTGTCTAACCATTACTGAGTTAATGAAAGGACCCCATTTTCTGATCATGCATCACCAAGTCTTACAGTGAAAACCTGTTCTAGACTAGAAGCTAGAGAAGCTGGATCCCAGTCCCAGCACAGCTACTAACTAGCTGTCAGGGCATTTGGCAGCTCTATGAGAATCCCTGGCTGTGACATCACAGGTAAATCTGAAATAATAACACTCACAGCCCAGCGTGCTGCTAGGAAGATTAACCCAATACCTGTAAGTGAGAGTGTATGTGAAAAGGCAAAGCTCTAAATAAATATACTAATTAGTATAAAGTATCATATGGTATTACCACTAACACTAATAATAAATGCCATTATTCAAAGCTCAATGCAATACCTTAAGTTTGTATAAAAATTTCTAAACACTTGTTCAAACCTTCATTTACCTAGTCACACACCGGTAACAATTTATGACTGACATTCTGAGGAGCACTGCATCCAATGCCAAAATCCTTGTATTCCGAAATACCCATAAACATCTGTAGAGTACTCTTTGGGAGATACTTACATAGAGCACAAAGACATAAAGCAATATGCTCAAAGTCTGTTCCAAACAAGTATTGATTCAATCTACCAATGCATTATGGAAATTTCTAACCGGAATTAAAATGGATTAAAGCATAATATCAACACTTGGTTTCTTTCATGTAATACAGATAGGAAGATAGGAAATTTAAGACACTCACTTCAGGGTCTCAAGCGACATCTGTAAATTGTAATTGCGTTCCTGTTCAGGCAGCTTGGAGAACTCCACGAGACACGGGTGCTGTCTCTTATTGTCATCTCTAACCTGAAACAGAACAGGATATCGACATATAATAGTTTCTAAGGTCAGATACTAGCGATGGTAATCTAATTGCATGGAGGAAAGCGAAGGGGGAAGCAAGAAGGGAAACCCAGACCATCACCCCAGCTAAGCTGCCTCTGTCATCTCCCAGGCATGGCTAATATTCGAGGTCAGTGGTCAAGCCTGGCATTGTCTGGGCTTCCTGATGTCTTCCATTTGGCACCGTTCCTGCCCCCAGTGTCCATGCCCGCTCTACCCTGAATCCCCCATGCCCACTCTCCCAGCAACTTCCAGCATTTGCTTCAGCCCTACTTTCTCAATGAGGCTCACCCTGCCCGCCTTCCTAATATGCCAGTCTGCCCACCCACCCTACTTTTTTTTTCCCTTAACAGTTACCACCTGCGAACAGGCTAGGTCTTTATTTATTGCATCACTGTCTGTCTCCCTGCAACTAGAATGTATGACCAAAGGAACAGGATTTTGATCTCTTTTGCTTTTTGACAGTGTGTTCCCAACACCTAGAACATGCCAGGTACATAGCAGGCACGGAACAAATATTTTGTAAACTGAAATGAATTCTGGGTAAGAAGGCGTAGTAATCACTTAGTTTTGATGTGCAGGAGGTTTTACGTGTTTAGAGCCAAACAGATTAGAGACATCAATTAAGATCATGACTGACTGACACAAGCTCTTGGAGGTGGTTCCAGCTGTTCATTTCACCCCACGTAAGCTACTTCTGCTCTCACAAATCACTCCAGGGCTTTACCGAAGTCAGTTAACATCCCACAGCCATTTTTCATATTAATCCTTGAAAACGTGGATTAGCAATCAGAATAAACTCAATTCAAGATTTTAGGGATGAATTAATGAGAAAGATGTTCTGTACCCTTGCATTAGTAATTAGGTTTTTATCTTCTTAGAGACCTAAATTACACAGGCATTACTGCCGCGGTGACACCACGATCACAGCCATATGCTGTCAGGGAACAAATTACTCCATGGTAATAATTACCAGGCTTTATAAATGCCACATAAAAAGTAGCTGAACACGAGTAAGAATTTCTTTTTAAGTTTTCAGGAGTCGCCAAGTTAAAAACAAGGTAGTTGTTCCTTTTTTCCAGTGATCATTGCAAATGAACAGGACTTACACAAAAGCATATAGTTTATTTACTTATTCAAGTGTGTAACTTTGGAAATGAAATCTAGAACTACAAAATGTAACACTAAATTCTAAACATAAAGGTAAAAATGAACATGCCCAATTCCGGAGATAATTTAATCTGTGTTCGTGTAATTTCCACTTCCCCTCTATTCTCTACACCAGAGAGTAACTGACCCCATCATCCTCTCGGGTGTCCAAGCTAAAACCAGAAATCTACCCAGATTTCCTTCCCTCTCTTATCCACATCCCATAGTGGAACTTCAAAACATCTGCAGTCATGTCTCTCCAGCCCCACTGCTGGCACACAGTTGGGAAACTCACAACGTCTCACCTGGGCCACCTGAGTCCTCTCCCTGACCTCTTTTCCTGCCTCCAGGCTCACTGCTCTTCCACAAAAACAGCAGAGCAAATATTTACCACCTCCTGGAAGCCCTCCCTGATTTCACCAGAAAAGCTGTAAATATTCCTCCCTCATAGTTAGCATCTCCATCACAGTACTTAGCTTGTAACTGTTTGTGTATCTATCACTCAGCTAAACCAGAAGCTCTTAAAAAAGGCAAACTGACTAAAACAAGGTCTTTTCAATTTGGTGACCCCAGTACCAAGCACATCAGGCGTATACTAGGCAAAAGGGACACACAAATGCCTGAATGGACAGGCCTGATGTTATTCCATAAAACAGAGCTCTTACATGATGCTCCCGTGAAACACATCGCAAAGACATTTAAAGAAATTAAGTTCTTTCCAAAAAGTAAAAACAAACAAAAAACCCCCAATTTATTCAACAGTTCAAATTGCTCTACAGTAAAATACATTGGAACACTTCATTTAAAATGTCAAAGAATTTATGGAATTACTCTCAATAACAGGGATGTACCTAAGTCTAGACTAACAGAGATCATAAAGTCAGGGATGGTGGCCACTTAACTGAAAGGAGTTTTAGGAAAGCCCTTGTAAAAGAAGCAGGACACAAGGTCAATTATTACATGGTAGAACAATGTGAAATCTCCTCACGTGTCAGTTTGAGACTCTCCCAAATTGCTGGCCCTCTGATATGATACCTGGAGCTGTGCCTGCCCAGAATGAACCCTAAGCAAACAACCGTTTCATTCTATCAGCAAGTATTTGAGTATGTTCCTTGTCCCAGGAAAGGTGCCAGGTGCCAGCACTACAGCAACAGACTAAGTGCTTAATCTCCACCCTGGAGGCCCAATAAACATAAAGCCCAAGGTTGCTTTAACCAGCCAGGACCAGGTGAAGGATAACTGGCAGCAACCAGGATGGCTCAGAGGCACCGTATTCTCTTTCAGCATCTACAGACTAGCAGCATTAGAAGGTATGGTATTGAAATGAACTGGATTTAACTGCAAAAATAGATAATAGTGAGACCTTATATTTCCTCTTTTTTTAAAAGAAGAAACATAAGTAAGTTCACTACAGAACGTAATCATTTAGGCAACCTTTAGAAGCTTGCGATAGAAATCATCTTTCTTGAGCATAAGCCTGTTAAACAGTTCCTGTTACTGTACGGGTTTTTTTTTTTTTTTTTTTTTTTGGGGGGGGGGCTGTTATGAGATGTTTTTAAATCCTAGCCTGTACTTATCTTTCTCCAAATTTTGTCCATAACTTTTTTTTTTTTTTTTTTTTTTGGAGGGGAGCTGTTATGAGATGTTTTTAAATCCTAGCCTGTACTTATCTTTCTCCAAATTTTGTCCATAACTCAAATCTCTGCCTCATCTTGAATCTTGTGGTAAATTCTGTCAGTAACTCCTCTGGCAATTGACTAGGTACATCTTCATGATATCTCTCCTCTTAACGGACTTTAACTGATGGTAAATATCTTATCTAGCATTTATTCATTTCCTCTATTTTTAAAAGTCCATGAATACAGCACAAAACTATATACTTAACAAGGTAACTTTGTAAGTGCTTGCTGATTTGACAACTGTCTAACCATTACTCAATTAATGAAAGGATCCCATTTTCTGATCGTGCATCAGAAAGCCTTAATAGTGAAAAACAATTCTGGACTAGAAGCTAGAGAACATACATCCTAGTCTTAGCACAGCTACTAACTAGCTGTCAGGGCATTTGACAGCTCTATGAGAATCCCCAGCTGTGACATCACTGGTCAAACTGAAATAATAACACACAGCTCAGTGTGCTGTTAGGAAAATTAACCTATTACTTGTAATCGGGAGTATATGTAAAAAGGCAAAGCTCTAAATAAACAAACATACTAATTAGTATAAAGTATCATATGGTATTATCACTAGCACTAATAATAAATGTCATTATTCAAAGCTCAATGTAATAAGTATGACTGGCTGAATACACTCATTTCTATATTCAGTCAAATATAAGCAAGTGTTACAACCTTTGGGATACTTAGGCTATTAATATCATAAAAATGAAAGCGTTGCCACAGTCCTGCTAAAAACCGCTACATGCTACACTGGGATTACACGGGAAGTTGTTTTGGTTTTATTTCATCTAAATTTTATTGATAAAGTGTAAACTAAGTTCTCTGAGAAATAATCATTTGGAAGCGCATGCAGTCATCATTTCTCAGCCTCTCTTCCACTTAGGAAACCAGCTTGAATCTTTGCCAAGAGGACTTTACTCCGCTACGTACAACGGGGACTAAAAGGAGTGAAACGTCGGAGGAGGAGAGTAAACTGACTTCTTTCCATTTGCAGCTTTTCACTTTCACTTTCAGTTTTTTTCCTGAGTCCCTTAGAAATCAATGCCTACTGTCTGTATATGTTAACCTTGATTTAAAAATGTAACCTTCAGCCTGAAGACTGATAACTTTTCAACTGTCTAGGCAACTAAGCCATCCTTCAAGGAACCCGCCACTAATGTCATTCCCTCTCATAAAGAAAAAATGCCCAAAAACTAAAGTGTAGGGGGAAAAAAAAATCAATCGGATCGACTCATGTCACCACGTAGCAGGATGAGTGAGAAGAAGTTATGTTTTCAGAAAGATGTATTAACAGAATCTAAAAATAATTTACAAAATTAGGTACCGGACCATACTGCCAGCCAAGTTCAATTTTATTCATAACCCAGAGTTCATGGATATTCTCTGCCAGTTTTTCTCTTATCCTCTCCAGGTGGGGAGGCAACACAATCTAAAATTGGAAAAAAAGAAAAAGAAAACACATCAGAAAGAAATGCAAGAAAATGCAGTGTGAGCTGAACCAAATAAAACAGTCTCATCAACCATTAAAATATAATCATATAACAAGGTTCCAAACCATCTAATCTAAATTTGTAAAACTAGGTATCTAAGCAATTAATAGGTAAATTTGGGGAAATTATGAATGAAAGTTAGAAAGAAAGAAAACAGAGTATTGCTGAGGACAGCATCATTAAGAAAAAAGTCCTAATGGATTTGGTATAACCACCGGAATATGCATTATTTAAAAACAGAAATCATCCCAGAGGTCTTAAACCAACCTGGCCAGCACCCACCGGCTAGAATGAAGGCAATTCAGTGTCCAAAAGATAATCCGCTCGTTCTCTGTGTCTAGAAATATCTGATGGCAGTGATTTATGTTTTCCCTAACTCTGTTACTTTTAGTGGTTTCCAAATATAAGCCTCAGGCGAAAATATCTGAACCTGTTCCCATTAAAAAGGGGAAGTTTAGGGCTTCCCTGGTGGCGCAGTGGTTGACAGTCCGCCTGCCGATGCAGGGGATACGGGTTCGTGCCCCGGTCCGGGAGGACCCCACATGCCGCGGAGCAGCTGGGCCCGTGAGCCATGGCCGCTGAGCCTGTGCTCCGCAACGGGACAGGCCACAGCAGTGAGAGGCCCGCGTACCGCAAAAAAAAAAAAAAAAAGGGTAAGTTTGGGCCTCCCCGGGGGGCGCGGTGGTGGGAAGCCCCCCTGCCGATGCAGGGGACACGGATTCGTGCCCCGGTCCGGGAGGATCCCACATGCCGCGGAGCATCTGGGCCCGTGAGCCATGGCTGCTGAGCCTTCGTGTCCGGAGCCTGTGCTCCGCAACGGGACAGGCCACAGCAGTGAGAGGCCCGCGTACCGCAAAAAAAAAAAAAAAAAAAAAAAAAAGGTGGGGGGAGTTTAACGGCCTCTTCATAACACAAAATGGTTTTCCAGGTGACGGGTTGGCTGTTCACACCTGGCGATGCACTGGCATGTGCCCCACAAGCAGTCCCTCAACACAGAGAGCAGGCAACTGCCCACCATGCCCATGGATGCAGCAGAGTTTCCACAGGGGGCAGGCCATCCCTGTCTCCTTCCCTCCGAACAGTAGAGGTTATCCAGGGCTCAGGAAATCCTAAACGTGCTAGTGACAGCACAGAATCCCACTGTCCATTCCAGTCCATTTCCATCCTCCAATCGTGCTTACCGCGCAACTCTGGTAGCACCATACACACCCTGCCACGTTCCAGCGACAGCAACACAAACTCAATTTCAGCCATGAACAAAGCTTGTTTGTTTATGTTACTGCATCATATACAAAGCCAGCAGGGAGAGACAAGAAATATGGTTCAAGGAACCAAACAATGGAAGCTTCTGAGGCCTGCTATTAATTCTATTTCAGACTTCAGACATTTCTCTCATCTTCAAAAGCTAATGAACAAACTATGAATATCTAACCAACCGGAATGAAGTTACTTCACCATTAAAATAGAGCAATACTTAATTCATTGTCAATGTCAGGATACTTTCAAGTCTATGAAAGAGAAAAGCAAGAGTAACTGCTAACATTGCTTGGGTGCTTATTTGCAAAGTGTTGTGCCAATGTGTTATTTATTAACTATGTCAAACGTACTCTGAACATCCCAATAAATGTGATGAGTAATTTTCTCAAGTCCCAGAGCATACATTCGATCCCAGGCATTTTGATCATAATCCTAGAGCTCATGATCTCAATCTCTACCCAAGATAAAAGTCAGTTAAATCACTTCAAAATACCAAGTGTATCTAGATGGGAGAAGAAATTGAAAACTCCACCACTACCCTAGGTAAAAAAACAACACTCTAAAATTGTATGCATTACCTCAGGTTGTGGCCCATTAGTACATTATAAAGTCAATTTACTGGCTTGAAATCACCCTTAGAAAACAAAGTAGAATAGACTAGGCAAATGGCTAAGGGACATGGTAAGGGTAAGCGTTAGTTTACGAAACCAATTATACATAAATATTGTATTACTGTAAAATGCATTCGTGTGGGTTGCAGGCAAAAGTTTGAAAGCCACCACATATGGGAATGACTGCAATTCAAACGTTGCCATCACAGCTGACGATCTGGGTACCTGGCTGGTATCCACGGGGATCGGTGTGAAGGCGGCTTGTGTCAGGGAAACTGTGGGACCCAGGAGGTCCCGTGTATATGTCCTTTCTTGCTTGTACTCTCGGCTGTGCTCCACTTTCAACTTTTCTTTTGGCAGAACAGCTTCATAACAAGGAGCATACCCGGGCGGAGGAAGGAACTTAAATTCTCCATGTCTCCCCCCAAGCAGAAAGCGTACCCTGAAAAGGATGCATGTCGGGGTCGGTTATATCTCTGGCATACAGAAAAGTTTCCTCATCAACAGAATAGAGGAATAAATTATGAGTACAAAATTAGCTTTGTCAGAAGCCACATTTTTTTTCTAAGTACCACCATAATGTCAGTACATTAGAGATTAAGAGCCTCTAATCATAAAAGTAAAACCTGATTAAATTATGTTAATGGCTCAGCAAAAACTTATCACTCTCTGGAGAAATAATAAAAGCATATGCACTATATTCCTATGTGAATGAAATACCTGTTCATAGTATTTGGTCATTTAAGGTGTCAAGGTGCCCATATAATCAACAGAGAAAGAACAGACTTTCTAAATATCTGTATACTTAAAATTGCAGGGCTGGATGAGATCTGATAAAAAGAAAAAACAGTCACAGTCCGATTTCCCTGTGAAATTCCTTAAAGGGGACTCAAATGATACTACTACATACTAAATTATCACTTCAATTTCTCTTCCATCTGGTAGTAGCAAAAAAGCAAAGTGTTAGAGGAAACTACCTTGACCCAGCTGACCATACGCAGATAATTTACAAGTATAGCAGGTAGAGGATGACATGGAAATGAGTCATCTTGACCTGATCAACCAAAAAACATGTGGTTTCTGTAGAAGTGAGGGGGTTTGGAGTAGGGTGGAAGAATGTAATGAAAAGAAAAATTAATGAAAATAAATATGAGAAAATAAATGGTATTTTAATGCAACATTGTTTATTTACCCTTATTAATGAAAAAAGTGAACTTAAATGGACTTGAAATATTTCAGGAACACTGGATAGAAGGATAGTCAGCAGATTGCATATCTAAATGGTTGGATATATGAACAAAGGATTCAGCCTCCTGAGATTCTCCTCTTAGGTGAATCTTATCTTCACCCTTCAAGGAAGGGGCAAAATGCCCTGTGGACAGATGCCCAGGAGTGAGAGAGAGAAGGTTAGCAAAGCAAGTGTGATGGCAGTGCAGAGTCTTCCATGAAAGAATGAGAAGTGAGAAGGCAAAAAGACCAAAAAAAATAGAAATACTAACTTGATTCCTGCAGAGAAACTGACAACTGGAAAGAAGAGGCCATCAATGTTGAAATTCTCAAACATGCCTTGAACAGGTTGTCCATTAATTCGGAAGGAGATGCTTGGGGCACTTAGATCTAAACAGCAACTGATGACATCATCAGTTCTCAACAGATGCTGGTTTGGTGAGCTGACAGTACGGGCAATACAACCTATGGGGAAACACATTAAGGAGGGTAATGCATCTTTATCTCAGAGAATCATCTTCAGAACCTGAGTCAAAGATCTGAATAGGCAGCGACAATCACCAAACGGTACTGGACTAGACTAAATCTTGAATGCGTATTAATGTTATATGTCAAATCCCTTACCAAAAAAATTGTTGCTTTTTTCAGGAGCTATGCTGCTATCTTTATTGTAAAATGGTCCTTCTGACATGCAGAAATTTTTGCATGCAGATGGATGGTATTTGATGCTGATATCATCTTACAGCTGATAATATAATGATGTCAGGGGAAAATCTCTAGGGAAAGGCTTGAAGTCAAATTGCTACTTTATCACCTACTACTTGTATGACCATCAGCACATTATTTAAGCTCTATAAACCTTGATTTCTTGTAAACCAAATTCCATCACCTTGTAGAGTTGTTATGATGATTAAATTAATGGTTTATAAGAACAGTCTCAGACACAGCAGGTATTTATTTCAGTCCCCTTCCCAAAGATTAAATCCATTTTGTTTTGTAACATAAAAATATAAAGGGATAATGAAAGCAGAAAATGTGCTCATTTGTACATTGTTTATTGAGAGACAATACATGTCAACTGGTTTGTTGTTGTTCTATCATTTATTTCATACAAGGTCTTGGTTGGCTTCTTAAGTAGGATACAGCAGGATACAAGTTGAGGTATGAAAATGATATTTGATAAATGTCATTTCTTGCCTTAGCCAACCTATAACCTATTCCCATTCTTGACTGTGTCATAACTCCTTGGCCGATTAGTCCCATGGGCACAATGGAAAACAGGAAGGTAAGGTCTTCCCAAACACACATGCTCACAAATGCAAACATACAAAATTTCTCAACCAAAAATAGATTTGATGATGCAAGCGCTGCATTTTTTATAACACCTTTTTAAAATTTCTAGCATGCCAAGATTTCTACCAACAGCATATCTGAAATGCCAGTAGTACAGCATATCTACATTTTAAACTGTGTACTTTTTAAAAATTTTACCAATATTCAAATCTGCAAGCAATACATTCGTTATCAGGTGGTCCCTCTAGGATTCCCTGGATATAATAAAGGCAGCTTGTTAAAAAAAAGTCATACAAAAGCAACAGAACTCACAGATAAAGGTCTATATCCCTGTTTGCATCAAGATCTGTAGCTGATAATGTTATTAAACATATTTACTATAATCCAAATATATTGCTCAATCTGAGGGATACTATAATGCTAATACTAATGACCATGGTTAACTGTTTTGCAATGCCTGAAAGAAACAGGTAAGAGAGATAAGGTCACTAGTGACAAGCCTAAGTCCACAGTTTCAATGGCACTCACACTGCTGAATCCACTAGGAAGCATTTTAAGGTTGCATTTACATAAACTCAGATCAAATCCATATGAGAACTATATTCCTGTTCACTGCATTAGCCAGAAAAGAAGACAGCAGTGGTCTGATTCATAGGTCCTGTAAGAGAATCCTTACCCATCTTTCCCATACTGTTCTATGACATTCCTCCATACTTTTATACTTAAATTCTCCAAAAGCACCAAGGTTTTTCACACTTTTGGTCCTTACAAACACAGGATGTGGATGACCCAATCGAGGGGTCCCCAACCCCCGGGCCGGCATTGGGCCACACAACAGGAGGTAAGCAGTGGGCGAGCGAGCGAAGCTTCATCTGCCGCTCCCCATAGCTTCCCATCGCTCCCATTACCGCCTGAACCATCTCCCAACCCGCCAGCCCTGTCTGCGGAAAAACTGTATTCCACGAAACTGGTCCCTGGTGCCAAAAAGGCTGGGGACTGCTGCCCCAGTCCAATTCTCATTGGAGAACATAACACTGCTATGCAGAGTTTAAGTGGGGAAGAAGAAATGAAGACAGAGCTCAAAACTTTTGCTGATAAGCCAAATTCTCCACCCCCCAATCACAAAAACTTAAGTGTTCTCTCTCAGAAATCACAGATAGTTGACACTTTAAATTCTATTTCAACTATTAAAAAGAAAAGGAATAGGAGAGTGAACCCAAGAAGATTATGTGAATTACAGTGGATTTAACCACATAACTCAGTCAGAAGCCAATTAGTTTACATTTATCTTTGTTGATCCTGAATCTAAAATTAGCAATGGATCCCAGGGCTTGAGAGAACATAGCTTTCAACTATAGGCATGGTAGAGTGCATGTTTTCTTGCCATTTGAAAAAACAGTCAATTATTTTCTCCTGATACAAAGTTTCAAGATGAATTTCTCTTGAAATCCCACAATGTATCCTCTTTTCTGTGATACCTGCATAGATTCACTCAATATTTTTATTGCTCTTATCACTCTGTTTAAAAGATACTTTGCCATGAAAGGCATATTGCATACACTTTCAACTCCAGAAGCTCTGGGTTCTTCCTCTGTGTTGACAGAAAAAGCTTCAAACTAAATGCAAACATGAAAATGGTGAAATGGACGTTATATGGCTAAAATAATGAGATGCAATTCAGCATTTTTTTTTTTTTTACCAGTGTAATGTTTTGTTTCGTTTTTCCCCTAATCTCTGTGTAATGGGAAAACAAGTGAACACGCTTCATTCATTCACCTGAGGACCCATTTTGTGTGAAGTGATACTCGAAGGTAGAGAGAGGGGATAATATCTGAAGATAATAGTTATATTATATATTATACATGTATTATCAAACAGACATTAACCCTATTTCATCTTTGTCAGGTCTTCTGAAGGCAGGGCTCTTTGCCTTTGTTTGGTGGGTAGAAAAATTCTGGAACAAGCATTGTGACTCTCTGCTGACCAGCACAGTACACCTGTGTATAAGACACACCACTACAGCCTGGATCCCAACCAGTGCCCCACAGGTTAGATGAAATATCCAACATACAGCTTCATCTCCTCCAGGCTACTGAGCTATTGGCACCAAATAAAGGAAAAATTTAGTAAGTATAATTGTTTGATACAACCACATGGAGTGCTTTTCTTTATAAATTCCTTACCATAAACTCTTAGGTTTAATTAAATTTAATTTAAAATGTTCTTTTCATAATTTATGAGGCCTATAAAGCATTAACAAATGAATACCACTTGATTTGCCCATGAGAGGCAAAGTTCAGCTTTCTGTAATGTAAGGAACCTCTCTCTATTTTCTGTATGTTAAATGTGCTATAAAATATATCAGGTTCATTCTAAATGCAGCTTTATGAATACAAGCATATGTCTGCAGAATCCAAATGAATTCCAATATCCACATAACCAAAAGGTAAACTTTTAAATAGAGCCAATCAAAATACATGTTTTAATAAATCTGAAAAAAAGAGTACTATTTTTATTTTTATATATTACTCATTTTTAATATACTTTCAACCATCAAAGCTTAGCAGTGGTAGCTAGTGAAATGAACTATTCATTCATTTTTAAACCGTTCCACACTTCTGAAACAAAGCATCATTTTATTATGAGCTGACTCCTCACAATACACTTGACAAATTACCAATTCCTGACATTACATTACCCAACAGAAGATGGAACTTAGTCTATTTATTCCAATTATTTTCCAGGATTTGGTTTTGGTTCTTTTTTATATTGGAAGCTAAAGCTTCACACATACCAATTAAAACATGTAGGAAACATTTAAGTTTTTGCACTTGATTCATGAATCAGAAAGCCACTTCTGAAGTATACCATTCAAAGGCAAAGAAGTCTTTTGGAGAGGTACTATAATTGTAAGAGTTTTCTTTTTCCCCTAGTGAAATTCTCCTTTTTACTTAACACTCTCATCACTTCAGTGTTACATTTCTGAAATAAATGTACCTGATATGAACAGCACCAATACCAATAGCTTTTAGAAATGTCCAGTGAGGGCAAAAGATTTCCTTCAAAAACACTGTGAAAGAAAATGGATACTACGTACCTGACCAGAGGTGAAGGCCATCAAATCCATAGGAGAAGAGGTCATCTCCGACACCATTTCCACCCCACTCCTCGCCCCCTCCAGGGTAGGGAGAGTACCCCTCCGTTGAAGCCCAGCCCACTCGCAGGTGAGTGGCTTCGGCGGTCACAAATGGCTCGGTGTGGTCCACCATCAACTCATAGTACCATTTCCTATATTGCGCAGACCCTTCACTGACACCCAGAAAAATATTGGGTCTCATGCTTTAAAGAGATAGGAATAGCATGTGAGAAAATTTGAATAAACCTTTCATTGTCTTAACTTACATCGTGCTATCTTGAATTAGTCCTGCTTCTCAAAGACATATATTACATATTAAATATGTTTCCTTAAGTACAACGAATTATTGAAGCAATCACTGAAGTCTGCATTGACAGCCAACCTTACAGTTAACATTCAGAGACTGATGTTTGCTTCTGGGATAACTTGGCAATGTCACTCAAGGGTCTATTATTTTTTCTTAATTGCTCTTCAGCATATTTTATATCATTAATCATATTTAAGGGGAGGCACCCAGGATAGCACAGCAGGCCCTCGGACCTAATGGAGTTACTATTAATCCAGGACATAGAGACATTTTCCTAAGCTAAGCTTTGTGTCATTCAGAGTTTGAGGCTGAAGCAAGTCATATAGTCTTAGTGAAGGAACCAAGGTGATTAATCATCTTTGTTGTTCTCTATGCTTTGCTGTGAAAAGAATAATTTCTAGTTAGTTGTATTTAATTGCATTTTACGGAAGAACTTTTACCCTAAGTTAACACTAGGGATTAGTGAAAGTCTCAGAAAATACTGCTCATTAACGACAGGTCTATTATATAAAGAACCACAGAGGAAGTCTTAAATCAATCTTTAAAAAAATCACAACGTAGAAATATACACTAAACCCTACATTTCTGTTTGAACCAGAGTGAAGTTGCAAGTATTTTCTGGGCAGCTGCTAAACACAGTGCATTAAAGTGATCACTATCACATATAACATTTCCTTAATTATAAGCTGTATTTATTACTGTGGTTGTAATTATTATTATTATTTTGTATATGGAAGGCACTATGACATGGTGGGGAAGAGCTCAGTCTCTGGAGTTAGACCTGAGTTCCATTTCCAGTTCCAACATTTAAATCTATAAAATGTAGATAACAATAACACTTTGTGCAAACACAAGCAGCATAGAATACTTGTAAAGCACCTGGCATTGTGGCTGGCACAAAGTACCCAATGAATGTCTGATACCTTGGAAGGTACACCTAACTGAAAATGTAGTGTTATTGATTATTTGTAGAATTTATTATACTTTGGACATTTGAATTCAATGTCTTTATTATACATAGTAAGCACTTCACCATTGGTATTGAAAGATATAGTGTTTTTAGTTATGTTCTAAGAAGATGTAAAACATAATTATATATAATTATATCCCTGTATCATTGTCAGCCTGCTCCTGAGGGTGACAATGACAATTCGGCTACATATGAACGTGAATGAGAGCTCTTATACATTTTTTTGTAATAAATGTGTATTTTGCTTCAGTCATCTACTATTGTTATCTCATCTGATGGGTAGGAAAACTTCCTACACTATTCCCTGGGGAAATATGTAAAAGATTCTAATCAAACAAACAGACTATACGATGTTTTAGCGACAAAGCTAGAACGTGCATTTTTTGTTATGCTACCAATCTGGCGACGTGGGTTCGCTGAACCTACCTGCTGACGTGGTTCACAAGGCGTGTCTGCAGTAACAGGTCTCTTCCTGGCAGAAGATTGTCACAGATGAGATGCTGGTTAGAACGGACTGCTACCCCATGGCAAACACAGAGGGAGCATAAGACATCCAGAACCTGAAAAGAGAAGCCACCTTCAGACTCTCACTCCCTTCTCAGGTTCAAGTGTCAGCAGCAATTTGCAAAAACACACTTCCTCCAGTTACCTCTGACCCAGTCACTTTAAACATTACAGCCATGTGTCCACTTATTTTCCAACTTTCCTTCATACACAAATTGAGAACTGCTCCATCCTCCCATTGAGGCTATGCATAAGCACTAAGCAGTATTACCTGATTGGAATTAAAAGGTGAGAAACACTCACGAAAAATTTGACCCACCTTTTAAAAATTATCTTTTAAAAAAAAATAGTTTTAAAATTATTCCAGAATTTATTTCTGGCAATAAAATGGTTCACTTACCTTGTGATTTCTTCCATGCTTGTCTAAAAGTGAGATAATGGATTTAATATGGCCTTCTTTAATAATATTTAGAGCTTCTGGACTTTCTACTAACACACAGTGTAAAACTTCAAGAATACCTAAAGAGAAAACAAAGAAAGGGGGGAAATATGATTAACCAATCTACAATGATCAGTGGCTTTCCTCTTCTCTATGTGTTTATTCAGGTGTTGACTGAACATAATATAATTATTATGCGCTCAATGCATTTGGGCAAAATGCATAATATCACACGGCACCTGTGATAGGGGACAGACAGGTGGTGTTTGGAACACAAGGCTGATAACCAAAGATGATGTCGAGTGAGGACAAGGCAAAGATACAGTGTTCAGCTGAGTAAGCAGGTAATTCTGCCTGCAGAGAAATGAAAGAAAGCAACATTTAAGTGGGGCCACAGAGAACTCATTCATGGCCATTTTCCAGACAGGAAAAGATGGCGGTAAAGTGCTGAATGAAGTCTTGAATGCGCCTGGGGTACAAAGCCAATAGGGGATGGGACAGGTAGGTTAGGGCCAGCTTACGAAGCTTCTGGACACTGAAAACATAACTCTGCAATAATGCATCCTAACCCATGGAGATCATTACATTCTCCTGGAGGTTTATAGCAGAAAATGTTTCTTGGTTTGCACAACAAGAGAAATATACAAGTTAACACAAAAATAAATAGAAATATACAATATACAAAACCTGAAAAAGAAGGGTAATATTTTTAGGTATTAGCTATCAGAGAAGATAAAATGGAATACATCTTTTCTTAAAGTCTAAAACAGAAATTAGAAAATAAGTCTCATTATCAGAATTTTTAGTGTGAACTTGAAAAGCTAAATGGGTACACGTATATTTATTTTTTCAGAGCAAGCCTGCCTTGTCAACAATGAGAATGTAGTTCATTTGTAGCAATTAGACATAACACTTAGAAAGTGTGATCTCTGTCTGAGAGCTACTGTCTGACAACTCTTAGAGTACTGAGAAGGGTCCCAGAGGAACCTTGTAGAAAGGTTTATTCATTTCAAATGGAGATCACTTTCTTAGAAAAGAAATGTAAAGTGCTCAGGTTTACAAATGGTAGAGTATAGAAGTAATTCACTATTACTGTCACAATTGACACTTGATCCAAACCAAGACAAGGACTGTTAATACTCATTTCTTCACCAATGACTTAATGTTTTGAAATATAAATGCACATTCAATGAAAAGATACCCCAAAAGCTAAGTTAATTTTTGGTGTGGTTCAAAATCTGTTGCTGTATTCCAACAATCCGTGCCTGTTAAAAATCGAAGAGAGCAGAAAATAATAATACAACAGGCTGATGGATAAATTAAAGAAGATTTTTATATAAGGGTATGGAAACTATTTCTGCTATTATTAAAAAGGTAAGCAATAAAATAAACTCCATCATTCCAAGCTAAAAGAAATTAAAATAACAGAAAGAGAACAGCATTTTTTTTTTTTTTTTTTGGCTGTACCGTGCGGCATGTGGGATCTTAGTTCCCTGACCAGGGGTGGAACCCACGCTCCCTGCAGTGGAAGCGCAGAGTCTTAACCACTGGACCGCCAGGGAAGTCCTGGGAAAAGCATTTTTAATAGATTAGTCATATGTTATCCTGATGTTTTTGTTTTTTTTGTTTTCTCCCTATTACTTATTACTATAGAGCACATGGCTGCCTATGTTTATAAATAAAGTTGTACTGTGTTCACACGCATGTTTGTTCACATATCTTCTTGGAACTAAAGTATGACCCTGCAGCAGTGCATCCTAACTAATAGAGCTCATTTCACTTTCCTGGAGGTTTATAGTAGAAAATGTTTCTTAGTCTCCAAAACAAGAGAAATATACAAAATAATACAAATGGTGCTCTTGCATTAAAAAGGCAGAGCTGAATGGCTGCAACAACAAAGTCCTATAGTCCCACAATCTAAAATATTTACTATCTGGCCTTTTACAGAAAGAGTTTGCCAATCTCTGCTATAAAACATAATCATTAAGAAAAAAAGCAAGTAGAAGATCAAGAAAAATAAATCCTTCGTGTAAATAAACATTCACGAAAGCCCACAGCATTCATAAACCTAGATATAGCAGAAAAGATTAAAGACTAGATTTTTGGAAAGAACACGTATAACAAAATACAAGAATGGCAATGTGAAAATAAATCTCTGATTTTTCTCATATTCAGCCTATTCTAATGGATGGGTTTCAGAGTTTTGGGTTTAACATTAAATTTTTTTTTCAGTGGGACCAGGTCAGAGCCAACAAATAAACACCTAGATGAAAAGAACTACTGCCTCTAATGCCAACAATAAAAAGTCAGAGAAAACTATTTTTAATTTTAACTGTTGGAATAAACAGCAAATAAACTGCTTTTACTTTTTATAGCAAGAAATTCCTAAAGGAAAACAACTGGAAACACCAAAAGAGACATTTTCAAAAATTAAAACTAGCTAGACTGCTTTATGTATATATTTAAATCATACTGATATATGCCTCAAACACTTAGGTGAAAAAAATGAGACAGAGAAACAGTGCTTAATATTAAGTGGCCATAGTTGACTAAAGATGATTTGATATTTAAAATTTAAATTCACTGAGTGAGACCCAGGAATGGCAACAGTACAGAACACTTATGGTCAGATTCTCAAAGAAAAATTGTAAAACTTGGTAGATCATAACAGGATTACCGGAATGAAAGAATTATGAACATGCTACAAAGTGTAAAATAAAAACCCACTCAAACTAGTAAGACAAAACATTTTGATAAGTTTAATAAACTTACAGAAATGATTCATGAAATTTTAATGACACAGAAATGTATAATGTAAACTTTTAAGAGTAAATACAAAATTGGATATATATTAGGACTGCAACTATGTAAAGTACACTTACTTACATAGTTGCAGTCCTAATAAAAACACCAGAAGTTATTATATCAGGATGTCAGTGCTAGTTATTGCTCGACTATGAGGGAAACCCTTGAACAACATGGGTTTGAACTGCACAAGTCCACTTACACACGGATTTTTTTTTTCACTAAATACTTACCAGAGTGCTACGTGATCCAGTTGTTCAATCCGCGGATGTGGAACTGTGGATACAGAGCCAACTGTAAAGTTATACATGGATTTTCAACAGCCCAGAGAGTCGGCACCCCCAAATCCTGTGTTGTTCAAGGGTCAACTGTATTTCTATTACAATACTACATACATTCTATATGAGCACACCTAACTCTTAAAGTAAGAAACACTTCTAGGTCCTGGTTCAAGGTAATGACATTGGAGGATTCTAAACTCAACTCCTCCCAAGAATACACCATATCTACATTTATATATGGAACAATTTCCTCTGAAAGAAACTCAAAACTTTACTGAGTGAATCCTATACATCAGGCAAACACAACAAAAAACCCCACATTGAATCAGGTAGGAGAGGCTGAGACACAATCTCACTATAAACCCCACTCCCAAGCAGCAACCCACAATCAGCAAGTAACTCACAACCCCGAGCTTCTCCCTGAGTAGCAAAGGGCTTGGAACCCCATAGCTGGCACCCCTACTTTAAGACCTGCACCTGAGAGCAAGCGCCCAAAACATCTAGCTTTGAAAGCCAATGGGGCTTGTGTCCACGAGACCCATGAAGCTATAGCAAATTGAAAAAAACTCCCTAAAGGGGCAGCAGGAACTCACCTACCCCAGGGCCCAGCACAGAGGCAGCCAAAAGTACCCAGTCTTTCTGTAAAAGGCTTATTTGCTTACCTTAAAGCTTTGGCCTGAGGGGCAGGCATCTAATTTAACACAAATCTGGGGACCAACTGAAACTCTCTCCAGAGATGGAGGTTGGCGGGCACCACCTTTGTGCTCCCGAACTGACTTGCTTCAGCTCGTGGGTATTTCCTGGAGGGAGCTTCTGTGCATGACTGGTGCCCCAGTTTTACACCTAGTGCCCTGATGCACAGGGACGCCCCTTCATCACCTGGCTGTGAGGGCCAGCAGGGCCTGTGCTCGTGTGTTCCATGAAAGTATAACACCCTGCCCAGGGCACAGAACAGACAGAGACAACTGAAACCCACCCACAATTTTCTGTAAAAAGGCCTATTTGCTGTCTTGGAGCTTTGGCTGGAGGGGAAGGTTTCTGGTCTGGCACACATCTCGAGACCCCAAATCATCGGTGTCTCTGAGAAAGGAGCTTGTGTACATGTCTGACGCACAGGCTCTTATGGCTTTGAACCAAAGGACACATCCCTTGACAGCTTGGCTCTGGTGCCAGTGGGGCTTATGTTCAAGGCTTCAATGGGACAGTAGCAAAGAAAGAAACAGTTCTTACCTAGCTATCACCCCAGGATTTGACACTGAGAGAGCAGACAGAAATGCCCATCTCCCAGTCTTCCCCTGAATGAGGTACATTTGCATATTTTAAAGGCTGCTGCCTGAGGGTCTGGCTTTCAATCAGCCTGAATCTAGGTTCTGAGATCCTCCTCTTTTAGATGCTGACAGGTCTTGGCATACTCTCTAAAAATAAAGAAACCAACCCATCTATATGCTGCCTACAAGAGACTCACTTCAGATGTAAGGACACACACAGACTGAAAGAGAACAGATGGAAAAAGAAATTTCAGACAAACAGAAACCAAAGAAAGCTGGGATAGCTATACCTATATCAGACAAAATACACTTTAAGACAAAGACTGTAATAAGAGACAAAGAAGGTCATTATATAATGATAAAGGAGTCAATCCAACAAGAGGATATAATGTTTGTACATATTTATGTACCCAACATAGAAGCAAATGAATATATAAAGCAAATATAAAAAGACCTAAAGGGAGAAACAGATAGTAGTACAATAATAGTAGGAGACTTTAATGGCCCAATTTCATCAATGGATAGATCATCCAGACAGAAAAGCAGTAAGGAAAATTGCCCTCAAATGACGCACTAGACCAGATGAACTGAACTAACATATACAGAACATTCCAACAAAAAGAAACAGAAAACACATTCTTCTCAAGCACACGTGGAGCATTCTCCAGGATAGATAATATGCTGGGCCACAAAACAAGTCTTAATAAATTTAAGAAGATTAAAATCATATCAAGCATCATTTCTGACCACAATGGTATGAAACTAGAAATTAGTTACAAGAAGAAAACTGGGATATCCACAAATATGTGGAGATCAAACAACAGGTTACTCAACAACCAGTGGGTCAAAGAGGAAATCAAAAGAAAAAGCAAAAAACAGAGCAGCAAATGAAAATGGAAATACAACATACCAAAACTTATGGGATGCAGCAAAGGCAGTTCTAAGAGGGAATTTCACAGTGATAAATGCCTATAATGAGAAAAATCTCAGATAAACCACTTAAGTTTACACTTCAACAAACCAGGAAAAGAAGAAACAAAGCCCAAGTCATTACAAGGAAGAAAATAACAAAGATCAAAGTGGAAATCAATGAAATAGAGACTCAAAGACAACAGAGAAGGTCAATTTAACTAAAAGCTGACTTTTGGAAAAGATGAACAAAACAGACAAACCTTTAGCTAGACTCACCAAGAGAAAAAGAGAAGGGACTCAAATAAATAGAATCAGAAATGAAAGAGGAGATGTACAACTGATACCACAGAAAGAAATTGGGAAATATGTTAAAAAAAAGGAATTCTTAGAAACATAAAATACACCAAAACTGAATCATGAAGAAACAGAAATTGTGAGTAGACTGATTAATAGTAAGAAGATTGAATTAGTAACCAAAAACCTCCCAACGAACACAAGTCCAGGACCAGTTGGTTTCACTGATGAATTCTACTTAACATTTAAAGAAGAATTAATATAATCCTTCTCAAACTCTTCCAAAACACAGAAGAGAAGGGAATACTTCCGAACTCATTTTATAAGGCCAGCATTACTGTGATACCGAAAACAGACAAGGATACCACAAGAAAAGAAAATTGCAGGTCAATATCCCTGATGAACACCGATGTAAAAATCCTCAACAAAATATAACCGAAACAAATTCAGCAATACATTAAAAGCATGTCAGTCCCTCTTCTAGATGGTTTAACCTTCCTTTATTGCCTCAATTCCCACCAATTCCTTCTACAAAGAATGATTAATACATACTTGTACTTAAATATTGATCATAAATATTTATTAAGTACCTACCAGGCACTGTTTCAAGCAACGGAACAGGGATGAGCAGCAAACAAAGCCTGCAAAGCCCTGGTGGAGCTTGTAGGATCTTTCTCACCTTCAACCCTTCACACATATTTTTTTTTTTTTTTTGCGGTATGCGGGCCTCTCACTGTTGTGGCCTCTCCAGTTGCGGAGCACAGGCTCCGGACATGCAGGCTTAGCGGCCATGGCTCACGGGCCCAGCCGCCCCGCAGCATGTGGGATCTTCCCAGACCGGGGCACGAACCCCTGTCCCCTGCAACGGCAGGCGGACTCTCAACCACTGCGCCACCAGGGGAGCCCCCCTTTGCACATATTAATCTCAGATTTCAACACAGTTTCCTTTTCTGAGACTGCAAAATCTGAACCATCTTGCAAAGGCAAAAAGTCACCTCACTTGGTGAGTCTTTACTAACGTCCGGGGATGAATTATTCCTTCTTTGCAGTATTGATCACATTTTATTAAAATTATTTAGTTTCATTTCAATCTCCCATGAGACAATGAGCCCTTAAAGGCAGGGACTGATTTAACTGTGCCTAATGCAAAATTGAGGGGCAAGGCATTATACGTATAATACAAGCAACATTCAGCTATTTGCCTTAAAACTTTTATGGCTGTAACTTTCTGAATCATTTATATTCTAATGAGCAAGAAAAATCTCTGAGGATATAACAAAATGGCTGGAAAGAACTTAATGGTAATGGAAGCATTCAAGTGCTGGGATGGTAGAGAATGTTCCTCACCTTGTTTTCTGTAATCAAAGTACAATGGCCCAGTTTGCTTTTTAACGATAGACCTACACGTTTGTTACCTGGCTTCCAAAACTGGGGAAGCTCTCCATCTGGGATCAAAGTTGACTGTGCTATTTTCTATTCATGGGTCATGCCCAGGGCTGTCCACAGTTGGACAAAATTTGTTGAGGGTCTGTAGGGAAAAACTGGAAACAAGCCACAGAGCAGAATTGCTGTATTTGGTCTGACTTTACCTACCAGGAGGAATCTGGTCTGGGGATTTCACCTCAGACCAAGTAGGCACAAGCTCCCTGGTGAACCTTGTCCACTTGAGAGAAGGAGTGAATAGACTCAGACTTGGAGCCACTCCAGCATAGAAGGCCAATGAGAAGCTAGAGCAAAGCCATGGTACTTGTGCTCCCAGTGTCCTCACAGGACAACAAAGAGAACCAATTGACCTGGAAAGCACAATGTCAATCCCCCCAGGACATTATTTTCTCACCGATGGTCACAAGAGTTTTGCAAAATAAAACAAAATTAAAATAATCCCAGAACACCAAGGTAGATGTAGGTTTAGATGGAACCTAGTTCTCAATGCATTAGGGGTAACATGAGTGTGATTCAGATTTGAGAGAAAGGAATTATCACTTACATCTCTACTGCAAGCAACTCCAGAAGGAGTCCATGGCCTCAGCTGAAGATTTCAACATGGAAACCCCTTGGGCTAAGCTAGTGGTGAGCAAACAGGGAGGCTTCAACCTGGGCGCTAACTGGTGTGAATCACACTGCTCCCCAGTTAAGGAAACACTGGGGATAGGGCACATGCAAAACACACAGAAGGGTGGTATCCACTGCAGGATCTGTGACAGTTATAATTAGAGAAACCATGAATTCCAAATTATTCCAACCACAGCCTGCTTTTTTCTTTTCTCTCTTTCTAGGAGTTAAGATTTTTTGCAACGTTTTGGTCAGACCTTATTATTAGTGTCCCCAGGGCTCACTGAAGGCAAAAGGAAATAAGGAAATTTCTATTTTCACCCTGGGTAATGAAATTTAAACAAAGTGACACAACAAGTAAAAAGACTGGGGGAAAGACACTGGGAAATGACAGAAAAAAAAAAACATGAAAATGCACAAATGTGAAACAAGCAGAGCAAAGCTATCTATAGAGGTTATGGGAGATTGTTTCCGGATGCAGTAACAAGATATGCAGTAGACTGCCATGCTTTTAACAGAGGGACTGGTCTACTCAATATTTACAAGGCTTAATGAGGAAATATAATAATGAGATACCGTTATTATTCTGCTGTTTTATGTACTGGTTACAAACACAGTCTAAAGCCAACGTGCCCAGATTTTAGTCCTGGCAGATTTTAGGCACACTACTTAACCTCTCTATGCTCCAGTGTCCTCGTCTCTAAAATGGGGACAATAATGGTACCCACCCTGGGGGTCTGTTGTGAGAATATGTGGAAAGCATTTAGAACAGGGCCCGGATCCGAGCAGTGCTATATGATCACCTGCTATTGTTTTATGGTTGTAACAAAATAGCACAGAAGACAAATAAAGTGAAATAAAAAGGTTCAACAGGGAAACATTATAAATATGCTTCTTTTTAAACGGAGGCTAAAAATTTAAAAAATAGGAAAAGGTAGGGAAATGCCGAATGGACAACACTGATCAGAAGAAAAATTCAGGGAAAATATTTATTGATCAGCAGG
>NW_006779738.1:355032-363136 GCF_000442215.2 Lipotes vexillifer
CAGGAAGAAAAGGTTAGTTATTAAAATAAAATTAGTTAAGGTAGTATATCTGGGACTGTGGTAAGAGAGCAAGAAGAGCAAGTAGACTCAACGGCAGAAAATTTTTCTTTCTTGAGACAGCAGGACTGTTGGGCCAAAAATACAGTGAAAGATTAACCAAGTAGCCTTACAACCTTACGAATGCTAAGATAAGACATAAAGCACTCCTGGTGGACAGGAATCCCTTCTCGTGATATTATTACCATTATGAGAAAAGAAAAATATGCAAATAATCACTGGTTAGAGAGAGCAGAAGACAAGTCCAGCTAGCGCCATGTTGACTAAATGTCCGAGGAGTCTGGGAGGTTTTTTGGGGTACACACCAAGTGTGAAGCCATGAAAGAAAGAATATGACAGGTGTAAAGGGATGCATTTATACCTGGGCCTGTGCATTTGAGAGGGTTCTGTAGAGACACACATCTGTTGTTTTGTTCCACTAATTTAAACTAAACTGCCAATGAGTCACAACTCATATATCCCATCCAAGCCATCCTTTTTTCATGGGTGGGCACGAACATGGAACTAGAAATGGCAGAAGATTCTAGTTTGAACTGGTTGGGAGCTCAGTTGGCCCTCACCCAGAACAAACAGCAGGAGTTGAATAATGAACCAGTATTTAGCATAATTACAACACATCTTTTTTAACATTTACAGTGAATTTTGCAGGTTACAGATTGAAGCGCTGAGAAAGGAATAACTTGTTATTATACCGTTTTATGGGTATAAATTTGAATTCAAGGAAACATTTCAGTTTCAGTATGAGATGAACTGCTAAATTTATTTTTTTCACTTTTTAAAACAAATAGAGAGGGAGAAAAGAAAAAAAAAGTAATACAAATTTTGTTTTCTTTCCGTAACAGAGGGATAACTTGTGAAATAAATAGAAGTCACCCTAAATAGGGTTTCTGTATCTCACTCAAATAGAGAAAGAAAAATGAATTAAATTGACATCAATATTAAAATATATAAAGGCTTAAAAATAATGATCTTAAGAGATATGGTCACAAGCCAAATTGGGAAAACACATAATGGCATATACTTATAATTTATAATAATGGTTTTGAGGCTAGAGAAGAAAATGGTCTCATTAAATCCTGAGCTAACATAAAGCTGAGAGGGAGAGAAAAGTGACAGGAATGAGATTCAAATATAACAGAACTTGACAAAAATAGGAAAATGAGAGGAAAATTAATAAAAATAGAAGTTAGTCAAGGTAAAGGTATTGTTGCACTGTTATTTATATACAGAAAGGTAGAATATTAGGAATGCCTTAGCAAGAAAAACAAAAAAGTTGGACCTAGGGCATTTTCTTGGAAGGTAAGATGAACATGAATCAAAAGTTTCCCATGGTAAATAAGCTGAAATAAAACACATAAAATGAGTAATGTAATTATAATGTACCATCTTGACTTAGTTAGGCCTATGATGGTTTGCTGCCTTCAGTTTAGGGAGCAATGATTTATAAAAGATAGACAAACTAGAGAAGTTAAAGGATAGCTAAAAGAAGAAAAGAAAATGTCAATTCAAGGCAGTTTATGATACAACAGAGTTAAATAATAATGTTAGAAATTTTATGCTATATAAATATATGTTTGTATAAATTGTCATGTCTCAAGGCCTATGAAGTGCTGAGCGCCAGACAAGACATCATCAATACTTTAAGACAATCTTACCTTGCTACTTTTTTTTTCATTTATTTGTTCATTTATCATTGAGTACATAAAATGGGCCATTCTCAGTGTTAGGTCCTGGGTATGAGTAAAGTGCAGAGCAAAACTTGATACAAGCGCTGCTCTTGTCAAGTTTACAGACCATGCAAGTTCAATTCTAACTCCATTACTTTGTTTGATCTTACAAAAATTACCTCTGAGCTTCTTATCCTCAGATTCTTCATTTATAAAATGGAAATTATAATGGAACATACCTTATAGGGTTACTGGGGGAATCCAATGAAATAATACATATGACATTCTCAGCACAGCGCCCTAAATTAAGATTTCCTTGGCCACACAATACAGTCATTAAAATGTATACAAATCCAACAACTGTGTCTCTCTGTGAAATATTAGTATCTATAGAAATTCTGGCAGATGTAATTAACTGCTCTAATGCCTTTTAAATAAATATTTAGAAGATCTACACATTTCGGCATCTTCAAGATGGATTTCTCCAGGACAAGAGAAATACAGATTAATCAACTCTTCAAAAAGATACTTGCCTCAAAGCAGCAAATATTTATTGAGAAAATTATTTTGAGCAGAAATGTAAAATGATCATAGCATCTGCCTGAGCTTTATGTCAATCTTGAAAGCTCTCTTGCAGCATGAGGACAAGTCAGGGGCATTCTTTCTGATAAGCACAAAAGAAACAAATACAAAGGGACAGAATAAACTAATTCTGACGCTTGGCAAGTGTGAAAAAAGGGGAAGGAGAAAAGTTACATGATACATCAGTTAATGAAAAACCACAATTTCAGATAGAGTGTTAAGTGCAGAATGGTATACAGTCCTGAGATATATCAATATGCACGGAGTAAAGAACAGCTTAAAAATGCATTTAAAAGTGGATACAGTTTTAGGAGGGTAAGCAACTGCCTCCGACCAGAGAATATCAGAAAGTACTGGCAGAGAACTTCAAAATACTTAGTCACATGATGGAGAGTAGTATTTTAGATCATTCACTTCTAAACTGCATTGTGTAATGTGATTCAAGAGAGCAAAAGAAAGAGGGGACACAGTGCATTGATGCCCAAGAAGGCTAGCTGGGTTAAGATACCCCCCCAAATCACTTCCACCTCAGAAATTCCACGAATCTCTGTCAACTGAGCTGGTCTATTTATATGAAAGGGTTATTATTCTCCCTCATGGTATTAGAACAGTACAATTGCACATAATCATTTGCTTCCCCCCACCAGAGGGGCATCTATCATGAAGGGAAAGAGCATGAAATAGAGCCATACTGCAAGTGACACAGTGTAATTATTTCACCAAAGATGACGCTAAAGAATATTTAATAACCAGAATGGCATGAGCAAAACTCAAACAGACGAGACACTGGCATTAAACAGTCATCTATCAGCAGCAAAGCAGAAGAGCTGATGTAAATCAATTATACTCCGATAAAATTTTTGAAAAAAACGAGAAAGCACTGAAACGTCAGTTCTGTCCATGACAATGAGACAGAAGTTCAGTACCTGAAGAGGACTAGAAACCAACCAGGTGAAATGCAGAGATCACTGTGGTTTTGTTTTTAATAAGCAGTTTTTCTCAAGTGAGCCCTCCCTGGATAATACAGTTTCTCTGAGACAAGACTTCCTCTTTTATTCTTCTCGCTAACCAGGATTTTGTAGAATGTCATCCTAAAGGGCTGTGTGCTGAGAAAAATACAATAAGTAAAAGTGGGGAACACTCCCATCTCCAAACCAACCATGGAGAATCTAAGGAAGCAGGATGGAAACATGAATTCCAGGAACCACCCAAGAAAACCCCTGGGAGACAAATGCTCTCTCCAATTGGTGGGAGGTGGCAACTGCAGCATGGATGGAGACCAGGCACCCAGGACAGGCGAGACAAGGGTAAGGCTGCCATAAAACAAGTGCTTGCCCTTGGCTGCAAAATAGGCAGCAGCAGCCCAGGCCACTGGGGCCAGTGCGGAGTAATGTCAGGAGAGCACTACAGCCCTCCAAGGTCAGGGAAGTGACCAAAACAGGTGCCAACTGACCCCTGCCCTTGGGCAATCAACCTTTCGCATGTTTCTCATCTAAATATTCAGGTGGCTGGTTAATTAAAGCCTAGGGAGACCACCTCTGTATATTATGTTCCTTTCTGGGGTTTAAAGCACTGGTCTACAAAGCCATCTCTCTATAAAAGCCAGGGATGCTCTCAGCCTGGTCACTTCTGGTATCCTTCACACTTTAATGTCTACTGCTAGAAATTAGTAATGTGGTTAAATGGTAACTATGGAAAATGATTATAAAATCAATTCTATGTTGCAAAGCACTAAACTTTTTTCCTCAAATATGAGACAGTCGAAGATATTTTTCAAGAACCATTTTCTAGAAATGTAATTTGCCATCAATCCCACACATGGATTTTTAGAAAAGATTCTGAAAAGGACACAGATTTTGGATAACCTAGCGACTTGGATCATGTTTGCATTCAGAAAAGAATGTTCTCATTTATTTGGACTTTACTTTGCGGGAATTCTTTCTTCATTTTTCACTGGTGAGATATTTCAAAATACAGGAAGCCCTCCAAATCCGGACCTCTGTCCCCTCTTTTTTCTTTCCAGCTACAACTTAATGTTTTACTGAGAAAGGAAGAAGTATGGCAGTATACTAAGTTTTCTAGCATCATTCAAAAGTGAGTAATTTTGACAAGGGTCTTAACTAACTTTTTTTTTTTTTTTTGGCTGCATTGGGTCTTTGTCGCGGCATGCGGGTTTTCTCCAGTTGCCGCGAGCGGGGGCTACTCTTCGTTGCTGTGTGCGGGCTCCTCATTGCGGTGGCTTCTCTTGTTGCAGAGCACGGGCTCTAGGTGCGTGGGCTTCAGCAGTTGTGGCACGTGGATTCAGTAGTTGTGGCTCGCGGGCTCTAGAGAGCAGGCTCAGTAGTTGTGGTGCACAGGCTTAGTTGCTCCGCAGCACGTGGGATCTTCCCAGACCAGCGCTGGACCCATGTCCCCTACACTGGCAGGTGGATTCTTAACCACTGTGCCACCAGGGAAGCCCCTTAGCTAACTATTAAATTAGTAACCTTTAATTTCTAATACATGATTTCAAACATTTAGAGGGGATATCTTTGAAAAATGTATTCTCTGCTTCCCTGTCTTAAGTGACCCATCAGCATTAAACATAATTTACATATCCTGATGACCCAAGATCATTATTAAAAACACCAATCATTGTAATGTGCTCTAGGTGAATCTCTGGATGCAAATGGATGATTATGGTGCGGGGTTACAGAGTCAAACACATATTGATCCCAACAGTTATCATAAAAGATTTTCTTTAAAAGGTCTCCAGTATCATCATGATTCTGATTTAGTGCTTCTTATAAAGTTCAGGTACATAAACTCCTGGGTTTAACATAGCTGACTTTCTGCAAAATCAAGAGCTTTCAATCAAGAGCTAAAGTTGCCTTCTCCGTGGCTATCTCCTAGAACACTGTCCCTTTCTCTGTTAGCATTAGTGTTGTATGAATTGTTGGTATCACTTAAAAAGGTTAGCTGTGATTTCTGCATCCCTAACAGTAAGATCTCATACAATATCCTGTGAACTCATATTCTTTCTAACTCAGTTGCTCACACCTAAGTATATACTAAGGTGGAAGAGTTTCCTACACACAAGATTCTGGGACCAATTATTCCACTGGTTACAAATTTTTCCCTTTGAAAAATGATGAGCTTATGCTTTGCAAGAAATAGCTGTGCCATCTTTGGAAGCTTTAAACTATCATGTTTCCAGGTAGCAAAAGCTGGATTGGACATGAGCGCAAAGCTCTGGCAACTCACGACCACTCAAAGCCCCTTATCCTGCTTAGCCCCAGAGGGAACTTCATTCATGGCACTTGCTAAGAGGGGGAGGAATTGGCAGGCATCCCTGAGAAGGCCATTTTGATCTCTGCAAAACTATCTGGGGGAATAGACTGTGTAAAAAATAAGACTTAGAAAAAATATGCAGCCTCCTGACCAGCGGACTGTTCTTAGCCATCTCTTGAAATGCTCAAAAAGCATTTCAAGGGTTAAGAACATCCTAAAGAAACACCCAGCCTTCAGAAATACATCAACTCAATCAGTGTACTTGCTCATACAAGTCTTTTGTCTTTTCAATTAAATTTGGCCCAGAGACATAGTCACACATGAAGTCTGGGCCAATGTCCGATTTATCTCCCCTCCCCCACAAGAAATTCATAGTGGCTGCTCTTAAAAACTGATCAGATATTCTAAGAAGGCTTTATGCAGCAGCGATACTGGTCAACTTTAGATAATGCAGAATGTGAACCAAAAACTCAGCTGCCTCTTTATATCGTATAGTGAAAGAGCAGTTGGCTGGGTAGCAGATGCTGCCGGGGCCCTGGTCAGACTCTCATCCTCTCCATTCAGTGAACAATGCCTGATTTCCAGCTGCCAGCATCTGCATTTCTTTGCTTCGAGATTTGTTGTGACCACAGTGGTAGCCGGAGGAGCCCCAGAACTAGCGTCTCCAGCGGGCAGCACCAACCAATGAGAAGCTGCTTACTAACACTCCAACCCCCTCGCCGCTCAGGTGGGATAGCTCTAAGGCACGGGTCTGCAGAATCACCCCGCCCCCAAGTAGCGCCAGATTCCCACGGCGGTAACCTGCTTATCAACACACCCTCTCTGGCCCCTTCTCTACCTTGGCTCATGTCCACTCACGCCCCAGATAAACTTGCCCTTCGACCCTTGTCTCAAGGTCTACTTCTGGTGGAACCCAAACTAAGGTAAGCTTTTTCCCTAACACATCCTTTTGCTGACTCTTTTCACATCTTCATCAGATTTCTACTTAAGTTTGCACCAGTTTATTTTGAGTTTTGTCCATTGCCCTTTTCTGAAGGCAACTGAGAGCTCGTAGACCCCCAGCTCTGCTCTGCTGCTCATATACAGACACAGAAGCTACTCATACAGCTGGGAGATTGACAAGCAGAGGAGAGTGGGTATTCAGCAATCCCAGATAGAGAGAAACGAAGATGATGCATACGGAAGCACTCAGTAAACAATACAGCATGATTGAAATACATTTATATTATTTCTGTGTGTGCATATACATATATATGCACGCCCTTATTGTTACTGTCTCTTTTAAAAACTAAGCAACATTCTACTTCCTTTAGGGAAAAAACGCAGTTCACTAAAAGAATAAATGTAACTACATCAGAGAAACCTGTTCCGTGAAAAAAATTTTAGATACTTAAAAACTAGGAGGCTACAAGGTATAGTGAACATACCTCAAGCCTGATTGTGAGGGAGCTGGTTTTCATCTTGGCTGTAAGAATTAATTCTAGCATCTCAAAGCAGTCGTTTCAAGGTTCTATGCCTCAATTTTCTTCCTCCAAAATGAGAATGTTAGGTGAAGCATTCTCTAAGGGTCCTTCCTACTCTTGACTTTCACCCTGCTCTCTCAGGGCACAAGCCTTCTATTTTAAGTAGAAACGCCTGCAACCAACACCTGGCTTGGGAAATGATCATAGCAAGTAGCGATTTGTAGCCATTGGAACTGTGCCTATAACTGACTAAACTGAAGACTGTAAACATTGGACTCTGTGTGGCTGAGCTTGAAACCATATGCAAGCCTCTGTGTCCCTGTCCTTTGAAGTAAAAGGCTTTTGCTTTAGTCTCCCAGGCCTCCCTTAAGTCTCAAAAGGCTAGCTCAAGAGTTAAAGATTAGGAAATGTGAAGATGCAGAAACAAAGAACAGCCTTGGGCCCAGAAACTAGTAACAATGTAGACTATAAATCTGCCACATAGCAGAATCACAGAACTCCCAGTTCCCTGAAAGATACAGATAAAGGCCCAACACACATTCCTAGATTGTTTTTATAGGAAGCAGACCCCAACCAGACGAAAACTGCTGACCGCAAGTGCATACACTCAACAGTGTTTGAAACCAGAAGGTTGATGATGCTTGAATCTTCACCTTGATGCCAACCAATCTGAGACCCGTGCATGAACTGATCACACACACTGCAGCCCTCTCCCTTACAATGCCTTCCCTGAAAGCTATTGGGAAGCTTGGGTCTTTTGAGAGTGAGCTGCCCGTTCTCCTGGCTTGGTGTCCTGCAATAAATGCTGCACTTTCCTTCACCACAGCCCAGTTGTCGGTAGACTGGCTTTACTGCACATCAGTGAGTGAACCCAAGTTTGGTCCTGTAACAAGCTTAAAGGATGCTCTGCTCTGTTCTTTCCTTCTCTCTCTCTCCTCTTTTCCTTTGAGCTTTTTTTGCTGTGCATTTTTTTTAAAGTGAAGCAGATGATTTGTCCAGAATTCATACTGCATCCTGAAGGTTGCTCTGTTCCTTTCTCTTTCCAGATACTCCCTGGGCCAGGGA
>NW_006779738.1:363217-363503 GCF_000442215.2 Lipotes vexillifer
GAAAGAGACCAGCATACGTTTTGTATCTACTGGAGCTTGCCAACAATTCTAGATGCCTTGAACCAAGAATTTATCCATTTTGCAATTCCTGCCATCATCTTACTACTATTTGATCACTTCCTCCTAGTAGCTATTCAGTTTTTCCTTACTAAATATATTCCATATTGATTCACAGTCATCTCATTCATGCTGTGATACCCTGAAAACCCTTGTCTCATAATTCTTGCACCTTTTTTACCTCAACAATCTCCTTTTCTATTTTTGCCACCCAACAATCCAGGAATGC
>NW_006779738.1:363513-377286 GCF_000442215.2 Lipotes vexillifer
GAACTCATTGCTACTCAAATTTCTCTTAACTTAGATTTAAGTTCCTGAATCTTAAACTTTGAAATTTCACTCTGTGACTTAAAAGTAACCTCCTTTGACCACAGCTATCTGTTCTTCTACCTCTCTATCCATTCAATTCCAACAAACCTGTCCCTGAATGGGTCTTCATCATGAAAAGTCATGGAATTATTTCTGTATTGACAGGTATATTATTAAGTGAATTCAAACTGTCATTCATTCAATCAACAAAAACTATTAAGCCCCTACTAAGTGCCAGATGGTATGGCAGGTCCAGAGAATACAAAGATCTATAAAACCGAGGCCCTACCTTCAAGGAGTTCACTACTAATGTAGGAGATGGAGAGGAAAAATAAATAACAGAAATGGGCAGTAGTGCTATAGAAGGGCAGCTAATGGAACACTATGCAAACAGATGGAGGAGCAATAGATTCAGTTTGGGGTGTCCCTGAGGCAATCTGCGGTGCCAGAGCTCAGGCAGGCCTGGTAAGCACAGGTACATCTCCACAACAATGTAAAAGTAACATACTTGTTAGAGACAGATGTATCAGATTTATTGCCTTTAACCATTTTACAATGATGCAGACTGTTTATTGCTATTTATTAAATCCCTTTAAAATAAACTATTGTGCTACATGATTTGGAAAACTAATTTGTTTTCCAAATCTGTCCATATAATCATTTAAAGACAAGTTAAAAATGTGAATTCCAAACCAATCCTTTTTTTTCAAATTCAATTCACTTAAAGAACAAAAACAATTCAAAATTCAAAGAAAAACAATTCAAAATTCAAAAAACAAACCAATCCTTTTATCTGTGTGGTACTGTAATGTACTAATGTATTAGTACATTAGGAATAATTGATTTGAAAAGTAATGGGAATTCTGGCTCTTCAGTGGCTTTCCAAACTTCATTCTTTTTTAAATGTAAATGAAGATACGGTTAGACGGCTGTTCAGAAATAACTAATAAAAATACCAATGATTTTAGCAATCAGAAAACTTTCTAACCTAGTAAAAGGAAAACGTTTATATTGCACTGAATCTCAGTTTTTAATGTCTTAAGGGACATAAGATAGAAAAAAAAAAAAACAGGAATAATATATCATAAAAAGGAGATAGTGGAAAACATACCAGAAGAAGCTTCCAGTCTTTCCAATCGGCTGATTAACCAGTCGAGGGAGCCAGAAAATTGAGCACAGTTTTTACGATTTCCTCTAATTAGAGCCGCTGAAAAACAAAAAGCAGATTTCACAGTTACGTCATTTTCTAGTTCAAAAACAAAGTAAGCTAATAGTAGCCATAAAATGTTGGATCGAAAACAAAATACCTTTATTTTATACCTAAAATGCACACAAATACACACATATATACATACACAAAAATTGAGACATTAAAAAAAGAACTGATATTTATTAATGGAGACTGAAAAAAATACTGCTTATTAGCAGGACTATATTTTGAGAAAGTAACATTTCATATTGGAAAGTCATATTGAAGGGCAATGGAAAAACCAGTGTCCTGGGAGTTTCCTCACCTGGATTCTAATACTCCTTTCTTTTAATTAGCTGTAAGACTAAATTATTTAATTTCTCTAGAGCTCAATTTTCTCATCTATATAATGAAGATAACATCAGTTTACCAGAAAATGTGGCACAAAATACTAGGTGATAGAACTGTTAACTATAACAGACACGCAAAGAGATATCATTAAATGTTACAGGAAAACGAGGGTGGGAGGGCAGATGGCTAGTAAGTTTGAAAACCATTTTTCCCCCTGTATCTCTTCTTTCCATTTAGAGATTCACAATTCACATTAAAGACTCTAAGAACTAACCCCTGCAATAAAGTCATCTACTCTAACTTTGCTTAACCTAGTGTTTTTCTACACTTCTTTGACCAAATAACCCATCTTACATGAAATTCCTATGTGACCCTTAGGATCTCTTTCAACCCAACTGATATACTCAATTTAAAACTTTTATTGTTTCTAAATCATTCACTTCTTTCAAAGCAAATGTGGTAAATATTTTATGTAAATTCTATTCTTACACCCATAAGATTGTTCAGAAACTGTATAACTGTTTATAAAGGGCTGATGAGGTTTTTATATAAAAAATATGTTTAATGTGAAAAAGATGTTGCTATAAGAAAAATCACTATTTAAAATCTGGTAGTGCTAGGAAACAGTTTGAAGAACTGAAGTTTGAGAATACCACCTGTTCATCTCCTTGTTAAGAGCAAAACAAAGGAGATCCTGTAGCAACAGAGTTCAACTAAACTTAAAGACTTCCTTCACATTTCCTCTTTCCTCCCCCAAAAAGTTGTTACCTGGCCTGAAAGTAAGAAAAGAAATAATGACAGAAAAGACAGGAAGACTTCAGTTCTTGCAACTGCATAAGAAAAGCTCTTTTGTGAATGGAGCCCCCATAACATTTGTACAAATATTACAACATGATGTATTCAATTACTTAGGCTCTCTTCCAGCTCTGGGACCAAGAAGAACCAGCTACACACACACACACACACACACACACACACACACACACACACACACACACACACACACACACACACACACAGACAAGTGTGTCAAGGATGAGGTGTAGTAAAGGAATGAGGAGTCCTATATGCTCAGTGGGACTTCTAATTTTGACCTGTAGGAACATCTGCTCCTGACTTAGAACAGCAGCAACTGGGGGAAAGTATACAGTGAAGTTTCTGAATCTTCATAGAGTTTCATTTGTTTAAAATTTAACCCACTCCTTTAATTTTGACTTCTGGTTTTTAAAATTAAAGATATTAACTATTTTCTAGAGGTCAAATGTTAGAGATAACGTAATTCTTGAAGAAACTAATAACACACAAATAAACCCTTTTAATAAACCATGGAACGTTTAAGAAAATCATACAGTAAGCCACAAAGAAAACTTCATTAAACTTACTACAAACAGAAATGATGTACAGACTATGTTCTCTGGCAACAATGTAACGAAATGTGAAATTAGTAAGAAAAGCAGAAACAAAAATAAAACCTACATAAAAATTTAAACTCTCTCCTAAATAATTTTTTAGTCAATGAGGGAATCAATACCACAATTTTAGAATATCTAGTAAACATCAAAAATAGCAATGCTACCTTACACAATCAATGGTCGATGGTCAAAACTGTACTTAAGGAAAAATAAACACTTTAATCGCTAAGTAACAGGGTGAAAAATGTTAACTAAACACTCCTTTCAAAATATACAAAAAGAATATCAAAAATACTAGTAGAATAGGAAGAACAGAGAGCAATAAAAGCAGAAATTAATATGTTAGAAATAGTAGAAGTGATCTATGTAGTAAATTGAAATATGATTGATCAATATGGTCAAGAATTCTTTTTTTTAAATATAAGCTAAATACCAACAACATTAATCAAGAAGAAAAGAGAAAAAGAACAAAGTTAAGTAAAAGGAATTATAAACACAGCCACTTTATATATCTCTGTACTGGAATTTTTGAACATTTAAGGAAAGAGGATGGCCTCCAAATATATCTCTTTTCACCATAACTGACCAAAGAAGAAAATCGAAATAGAGTAACAAACCACGAGTAATAAAGAGAAGTATGTCAAAGACCAAAAACTATTTTCTACCTTCAAGAATTAAGTCATTTCTATAATAAACTGTTCCAAAGTAAAGAAAGAAAACCTCCCTACTTTTTTACAAAGACAGTATAACTTTGATATCAGTGCCTACCCAAGACAGTATGCATATAAGAAAACTAGAGGGAATGGGAAAAGAATCTAAAAAAGAGGGGATACATGTATATGTATAACTGATTCACTTTGCTGTACAGCAGAAACTAACACAACATTGTAAATCAACTAGACTCCAATAAAAATTTTTTAACAAAAGGAAAACTAGAGGGAACTCTTACCTATGAAAGCAGATCCCAAAGTCTTATACAAGGCTGGTATTTACAAACCATATTCAGCAGTGCATTAGCAGCATTAACTCAAGTGGGGCTTCAATACTCCAGTGAGACAGAAATGTATTAGGAAATCTGTTAATAAGTCACGTGAAACAGATGATGATCTCAGTAGACGCTGTATGTACTTCTAATCAAAAGAAAATTGAACTCAGTCAAACAGAATGCCTCCTGAACACTATGAATGTGTGTGTGCATGTGTGTGCACGTGCAGAGTATGTTTCTCAAATAAACAGAGTGTGTGACTTATTATAATTCAGCAAGTTACCCATGAAAAAAATCAGCTGAGTTTCTAAAGTAATGGAAAACTATACAGAGAAATACAAGAAAGCTCATCCTAACACTATTTATAATAGCAAAGCACTGAAAACAGCTTGAGTGTGGGCTAAATAAATGATGACACATCCCTTCAGTAGGGTGGAGTACATCCACTAAAGCCTGATGAAGGTTTATAGTCACTGCCGAGGAAAGATGTCCACAATACAGAAGTGAGTGGAAACAAATGCTATAAAAGAATACTGAGACTGCGATCCCATTTTGGTGAAGAAAATGTATATACTCGATATGCACATGTACAGAATGGAGAAACTGAGTTTTTTAGAATATTTCTTAGAGAAGGAGAGATGACTTTTTGAGAAATAGATCATGATAAGTTGCTGGGATAGAAACAGACCTTGAGGAACATTGATAAGGGTGAGAGAGCTCTCCCCAGGTCAAAAGGGGAAATTTTCTTATTCTAAAATGGGGGGTGGGGGGAAGGAATGAATGGAGCTGGGAGGAAAAAGGGTCACCCTCTGTGATACGATTCTTCACAGGGACCCTCTGAAGCCACAATAAATTCTGTAAAATAAATAAACAAGCAAACAAATAACTCACAAAGCCTGGATAAGAATGGAAGTTTGTATGAACCAGTGAGGAGGTGACGGTCTGCAGCAAGATATTATGTAACCTCAGAGAAACATCAGATAATAAGGAAGCAGCATGCAAGTGGGAGACAGTGTAACCAAATAATGCCCCTAAGTGTACAGACATCAAATGGAAATCTTAAGTCTGCCCCACTCCATGAAACTGGAACTTGGACCGAGTCAACTAAACCTTCAGGGGATCAGGCCACAGCTAATGTCCACTAGCAGGGATTTGCTATTGTTTATGTATGTATGTGGGTGTGTGAAATGTTTTACGTGTACTTAATGTTATATTTAGAGTCAAAGAAATATTTTTTAAAGGTTATACACCAAAATGGGTGGTTACATTTAAAAGTCGTTTCTACCTTCTTTTTTTGGTCAATTATCTAAGTATTTTATCATGAAGATGTATTCATTTTTAAGTTAAAGAACACAATAAAGTTACTTTCTTTTTAAAAAGAGAAAGGAAAACAATGCCATTAATACTGACAGTGGCAGCAGCTATCAGATGGCTCTGAGCGCCAATCTCATGGCCAAAGAACAATGGCAACTTTACATTGTACCTCAATGTACAGAAACAAACTCAAGACAAATGTTATTTCATGCATGCTATACCTTAAAATACTCTGTTATTGCTGCCTAATTGTCCTGGAAGAAAGTTAAGACCTTTCACCCGCCAAACTATTTTTCCTCATTTATTTAAGAAATATTAACGTTCATGCATCAGGCACTATGGTTGGCCCTGCAAATATAAGCTTGAATAAAGTGTGAATATAATACAATGGTTTGCAGGTCTTCTTCTAGCATATTCTAAGCTCCTTTAGATCTGACGCTCTGTCTTATTACACTTTTGCACATTGCCTGAAACTTAGAAGGTATGTTATTTCTTAAGGAATAAATAGTATCCAGTCTCTTACGGAATAACATCGGTCGTAAGTGCAAAATTTATTTATATATTTTTTAAAATAAAATTTATTTATTTACTTATGGCCGCAATAGGTCTTCATTGCTGTACACTGGGCTTTCTTTAGTTGCGGTGAGCAAGGGCTACTCTTCGATGCGGCGCACGGGCTTCTCATTGCGGTGGCTTCCCTTGTTGTGGAGCACAGGGTCTAGGCGCATGGGCTTCAGTAGTTGTGGTGCGTGGGCTCAGTAGTTGTGGCTCGCAGGCTCTAGAGCACAGGCTCCGTGTTGTGGCACACAGGCTTAGCTGTTCTGCAGCATGTGGGATATTCCCGGACCAGGGCTCAAACCCGTGTCTCCTGCGTTGGCAGGCGGATTCTTAACCACTGCACCACCAGGGAAGTCCCAATTTAAATACTATAAACACATTTTGAACTAAGCGCATATGATGGAAGTGCTAGTTCAGTGAACCAAACTTCTTTTGGTGTTGAGTAACTCATTAAATCCTTAAACTTTTATCAATCAATACGAAATGCAAGTAATATTGGCGCTTAATTGAAAAATCATTACTGTTAAAAATACTCTATTCTGTATTTCTTACTAGTATCATAACATCCCCATGTCTTCATGCTTTTGTGTTTTAAACTCTGACTCAAAATTTCTCAAAATACTAACAGAATCAGAAAATTACAGATGGACTGAGATATAGGGACGTCCAAGATAACTCTCACTTTTAAAATTTATTCAACAAATAATGACTACCTGCTTTGTATCAGGCACTGTTCTAGGTGCTGGAGACACACAGGAAATAAAACTAAGTTTCCTCTTGGAGTTTACTTTCAAAGCCTAGAGATACTAAGTGAATAGGCCTTAAACAGCACAGACAAATGAGAAGGCAACAGAACTAGAAATCCAGAAAGATATTTATAATATTCAGATTAACAAGTGAACACTCCTAAATCTTTAAAACCATAAAAAACAAAAACAAACAAAACAAAAAAACCCCTCAGAATGTTGTTGAAGGATTTAAGAGTGTAGTCATTGGGTTCCCAGAGTAGCCTGCCCCAAAATGTGCCTCTATGGCATATTGAGTATTTTGAATTAAAGTTACTTAAGAAATGGCCAAAGCAAGAGGGACACTCTGACCCTCCTTTCTGTCTCCCTGAAAGCAGGAAATAAAATCTCTCACATGAAAGATTCATTTACATTTCCTGCATCTGGAGGTATAAGGACAAGCTTACCACCAGAAACAGGGAGTCTGGGTCAAGAAACCTTTGTAAACAAACCCTGTTACTTCTATAATTGACAACCCAAAGCCCAAACTCTGCTTATATTCTTCATTAGTTGGGCACTCAAAACCCAACTTTCTTTGTCCTGTCAATTCCTCACAAGTTTATTGTTTCTTTGCCTAAAAGGTATAAAAGCTGCCTGCTTTGGCCACTTCTTAGGTCTCATTTCTATGACCTCCATGGGCATGAATTAAAATCTATTTCTCTTTCTCCTGTTAATCTGTCTCGTGTCAATGTTATTAAGGACTCAGAAACTGGTAACTTCTCCCATCCTAAAAGAGTAGCTGTCTATCCTGTTTGTTTCATACTTCAAATTTTCATAACATGAGTAATCACAGGGACAATCTGCCAAAGAGCATTTCTCAGGACATCTTTAGAAAATCATCCTGGCTCGCAAGCCTCCTGTAGATTAACTGTGTGGATGTCAGAAAAGATGTATGAAAGCATGCCACAGCGATGCGTTTCAAACTATGAACATCGGTGTCTATGAGATCCTTAGGTCTTCCAGATGGCAGGCTCATAAATCTGCTTTTGTCATTCTCCACTTAAACACATATTAAATATATCCATGTCAAATTTTCAAATTGTTACAGATTATCATTCCCACCTTCTCCCTTTTCTCTCCAAGCTACATAAACCTGCTGAAGTAAAAGAAGACGGTTTATTTCACATATAACCTCATGAAAGAACCTACTTACTGTCTACCTTTTTGCAAGAATCGGGAGGAGGCTTAATAAATTTGAAGTTAATGATACTTGGAGCAAACTTTCTGACAGCTAGGTAAAGAGGGGCAATGAGATATAAATATCACACTGAACTCCAAGTACTGCTCATCTGAGACTTCTCCAGCCAAGGTGAAATATACACTTATGTATACATGTCTACCTATCTTATGATTACACCGACTTCAGTAAAAACTACTGGTGTCAGATGGTTCTTCAGTCAACATAAGATTTTATTCACTATTTTTTTCCTGAGCATGAAATCAGTGCTCACTACAATAAAAACAGATTATCAAGAGTGGTCAAAGGAACATTTAAGCCACAAAATCTCTCATAATTCTATTCACCTGAAACAACCATTATTAAAACTACCATGTATATATTGAAAAAGATTCTCTTTATATGCGCTGACATATTCTATTTTTTAACTCAACTGGAATGAATATATTAACTTTTCCTTTCATTATCAATTATCTAGCATTACACATTTCTGTTACCTATGTTTTTAATTCTAAAAGTAATACATGTAAATAGGTTAAGAATAAATGTTCATTAGAACACACAGAAAAATAAAAGATCCCTCCCCCAAGAAGCAGCCACCTAACTGCTTTCTGTGCATCCTTTCAGAAATGTCCAATATATATACAAGAATGTATATGTCTCTACATACTTTTAATTTTATGCAGCTGGAATCTATCTATGCATACAGTAAGCATCTTGCTTTTTTTTCCCCCCTTAACCCTGTATCCCAGATTGCCATACTAAAAAGACCAGAAACCGAGCCTGTTTCATACAGTTTTCCAATGGTATACTTATCTCAATTTTCAAAAACACAGTTTTACAGGAATAAAGACACAGACTACTGGAGAACAGACTTGAGAATATGGGGAGGGGGAAGGGTGACTGTGATAGGGCGAGAGAGAGACATGGACATATATATACTAACAAACGTTATGTAGATAGCTAGTGGGAAGCAGCCGCATAGCACAGGGAGATCAGCTCGGTGCTTTGTGACCGCCTGGAGGGGTGGGATAGGGAGGGTGGGAGGGAGGGAGACGCAAGAGGGAAGAGATATGGGAACATATGTATATGTATAACTGATTCACTTTGTTATAAAGCAGAAACTAACACACCATTGTAAAGCAATTATACTCCAATAAAGATGTTGAAAAAAAACAAAAAACAAAAAACAAAACACAGTTTTACACTCTATAGGTATACTATTACTTATGTAACCAATCCCCTGTTGATAGAAAAATTGTTTTCAATTTTATGCTACTTATAAACAATTTTTCAGTGGACATCCTTTCCACAGTTGCACAAATATATCTCTAGAATACACTTCTTAAAGTAGAAATTCTGAGAGTAAAAGGATATATACATTTAAAGTTTTACGTGTATTGTTGACCGAGGTTTGTTTGGTTTTTTTGAATTTCATCAATTTATACTCCCACCAAGAAGATGCTTTGCAACATTTTCACCAATGATGGGTATTACCATTTTTTTTGTCTGTGCCAATCTAATAAGTTAAATATGATCTCTACTTATTAGTTTAATTTCCATTTCTTTATTTGCCATGTTGAGAATCTTTTATTATTTTATTCATTGTTCTGTGAACTACCCGTTGCCATCTGTTGTCTGTTTTTCTATTAGGCGATATTCCCTTTTCTTATACATTGATGAAAACTCTGTATATTACAGAAACTAGGCCTTTGTCTTTCATATAGATCGAATATTTTACAAAATTCCCATCTGTTTTTTATTTTGTAATGATATTATTTATCCTAAAAGTTTTAATTTTCATGTAGTCAAATTTATCAGTCTTTTACTAATCACTTACTAACATGATTTAACAGTAACATGTACTGAGATGGTTGAGGCAATAACTGTACAGCACTGTGGCTAGCTTTGCTATTTACACCACCTGTCTTTCTTACTCAACCATAAGCTTCATGAGAGCAGGGACTACATCCTGCTAACAACTGCACCTCATTGCCCAGATTACGGCATATCCCCTAGCAGACACTCAATTAACCTTTGATGAATGGATAAAGCTTCTATCAAAACCCAGGTCCATTGGACTCCAAGCAGTCTCTGTTATGAAGGATGCCCCTTCAGGAGACTATACAAGCGATTAAGAAGAAAGCTATTTGAGAAAACAGATAAAAGAGAAAAGGAAGCTTTTCTGAAGATATATATATCTCAAGTGTTTTGCCTCATATATATATAATACATATATAAACACACACATACATACTCGCACACACACACACATACACGGGGGTAGGGGATTAACAAAAACCCTCTGAGGAATAGCAGTGTGAAACTATAGAAGTTAAAGTTAAGAGAGAGAGAGAGAGAGAGAGAGAGAGAGAGAGAGAGAGAGAGAGTGTGTGTGTGTGTGTGTGTACACGTGGAAAGTACATTCAGAATTTATGTCTCTCGTTGCATGAAAAAATTAGTTTAAAAGCCACAAAGCATTCATTACCTGAAATCACTGTGTGCTCTCTTAGTGACATATATCGTTATTATGCTATCTTCCATTATGATGTGAGTTCTAGGGGGTCCTAATTATGTCAATTTTAAGTAATAGCTCCCTTAAATCCTTCCTTAATCAAATGGGATGTACATAATTAAGGAAATATACTTAAGAAATATATGCTGTATGCATACATACACACTTAATATAGAATACATATTTTCAATAGAAATATATATTTCCTGTATACCAAGTCTCTGATATAAAATAAATCTAGGCAGTCTGGAGGGATAGTACTGGATTGGAGGTAAGGACAGGCAGGACATAACGCCGAATGGCGAGAGATAAATTGGCTGAAGTCACAGGTGAAAAGGAAGGGATAGACCAGCCATGGGGCTTGAGTACTCCGAAGACTAGAACAAGACGTTATACACCAAGTATCAGAGCGTCAATGAAATGCATGAGGAAGTGTGTGAGGGCTTCCCAGAGTCTAAAATAAAGATTGGTGGAGAAAAGAAGTGGAAGCGCAGAGATTAACTGGAAATCTCACAATAGCCAGCTAGCAACACGGTCTCAGGTGTTTACATCTCAAACATCTGCTGAGCACCGTCTACGCACCAGAGATGGAGGCTACCAATGTATGAGGTGTGTGATGCTGGGTTCAAAGAATGGGTGAAGTAACAGAATGTAGCATTTCAGCCCGGAGGCAACTACGAAAGAAACTTTGTTCCTCCATTTCCTGATGAGGAAACCAAGAGGAGGGTGTATCTGCAATAATCATGATGCTACAGCTTTCTATCAGCTAATCCAGAACTTTCCTTGCTATATCCAACAGTTCCAACTAAAGTTCCTTTTCTAAGACATATTTAAAAGGCAGAAACAACAAGAACAAAAACAGAAGTGGAAGAAGAAAGCATGACTATGTTAACGAGGGAGAAGATGACAACGGAAGTATCCAAAAGAAGTGGGCATATATGATAAGAAGAACAATAATATGCTAATGTTAAGCCTCTGACGTACATCATCACATTGAAGCCATCCAACAACCTTATGAATGTCTGCAAAGCGTGAACAGGAATGCATCATACAACTGCAATTTTTGCTGAGCATATGCCAAGCTACCTAGAAGTTGCAGATACAGATCTCCACCCTAGATGACTCGCCCCCTTTAACCAAAGGCAAAACTACTGCTCTGGCCACCTGTCACACTCAGAGATGGATTTAAATACTAAACATCATTGACTTTAGTGCAACTGAAGTAAAACTTGAAAGCCTCAATTAAAAAGCATGTTATAAAGCTGCTGTAACTGTTACACGATCATGTTAAATAGACATAACTCGGGTGCCTTGAAAGCCCAATCATACTTCTTACCCAGCAACTCATACAGAGAATTCAGAATCGATTTCCAAGATTCCCCTGCTTCTCTCCCAGCGACATCCGCAAAGTGTGCAGCGCTGCTGTACACGTGCAGCCTGTCTATACACTCGAGCACAAGGTTGATCATTCCCTGGAAGGGTAGAAAAGTCCCCATCAGAAACTGCGATTCTGCTCACAGGGAAAAAAAAATGCTAAGCTGTTTTTTTTTAAAAAGCGTGGCGCAAAGTAAGTCTTAATCATAAAGAACATCGAGCTCATTTACTCAAAGGACAGGAAGAAACACACTTGCATGTGAAATAAAGTGTTCTTGAAATGATTCGAGTGGTTTTTAAATCCTGAGTGCTATTCTCAAATAGAAGCAGAACAATATAAAAATATGTACTTCATACTTACATTTGCAAGGCTTAACAGTAGAATGATGAATCCAGCATAACAGTATTTTACCGGAAGTGAAAGGGTTCAGAGTGTGCCACCCCAAAATATGCCACTTTGGCATAAGGATTATTTTGGGCTGAAGGCAATTGAGAAAAAACGGACACGAAAAATTCCCTACCCTTCTCTGTTCCACCAGGAAGGGCAGGAGGATGCTTGAGATGATGTTTGATCTACACATCAAACTAGCCCTTACTGTCCACTAGTTTCTCCCATATATTTCCTTCCCACAGTTTGTTGCCCCTCCAAGCTCAAAATTCCTTTCGTCTTATCACTTCCCTACAAATTTATTATTCTTTGTGTTAAGATGCTATGTAAACCTGAGTTCTAACCACTCCCTGGAGTTACCCATCACTGAGTACTCCCATGTATACACATGGTACACACATCAATAATCTATTTGTTGTTCTCTTGTACATCTGTCTTTGGTCGGTCTAAACTGCAGGGCCCCAACCAATGAACCTGAGTAGAGGAAAATGATTTTTTCCCCTAGCCTGCAAAAGCATAAGAGCAGATCCTTACTTTTAGGGAGGACACCATCATCATCATCATCACCATCAATCATTCCTTTTTAACAGTAAACTGAAGATATACTAAATTAATAAAGAAAAGCTCATGAAAACATATCTTTAAAGCAAATCAAAAATTCATTACAGAACTTTGTAAGAAGCTGTCTACTTTTCAAATTATGCTTTTAATTATGCTTTTACTTTTCAAAATATGCTTTTTAGATCAAGGTTGTCAAAATGAGGCAAAGCCCATGAAAGGAAGAGCTATAAAGAGTTGACAAATTAAATTAACTTACTTTACACAAAGAATGTAAGAGGCATTATGACCCTAAGAACATTTCTAGGTTCCCATTCAGATTGTCTTATATGAGAAATTGAGAAAAACACTAGTCCAAGTCAATATTTTAAAATTTCACAGCCCAATATTTCATTTTATTTTTCTAGATATTAAATAAGTGTAGTATACCTAACAGTTTGGCATGTACAAAAAGAAATGATCCCAATAAACTATTCCATGTTGCTATTATAGGTTTGTGTTGACATTTCTTGTGCTTTCATGCCATTATGAGCTCTAGACAGGTCATTTCTTTTGTACACAGTGAAAAAAATCCTCAAAACTTAATGTACATTTCAACAGCTTTTGATGGAAAATTAGGAAACAGTTTTAAAACTAGAAGAACATAGATTTAGGAACTATGGGAACTCAACCATGTCCACTAACCTTTTCTCTTAAATACTTTTTACAAAGATACTTTCACTGAGAAAAATGCATTAATCCACATACAGGGAGCACTGAGGAGAATGGGATCACTTGCTGATCTGGCCTGATTTGCCAGCTCAACTCTGACAGCCTCCCACTGAAATTCTTGAATACATGGTACTAGTTTGGACACTAGCATCAGGACCATTAGATGTATCACTTGGTCCTTCTGTTATTCTGCCTATAAAATATGTACTTGAGCTCTTTTTACCAGGGCAACTTCTGGAAAATAAAATCATACACAGAATCTTAACATATGCAAAAAGAAAAAATGGGGGTGCTCTGTCCAAGCAGGGAGTCTGCGGCCTGCCTCCCAGGTGGCCCTCTCCCAGGCAACTTCCATCCCCAACCCAAAGCTCCAGTGGATCCTGAAGCATTTCCAAGGAGCCCCAAGGAACCTGCTGA
>NW_006779738.1:377352-394564 GCF_000442215.2 Lipotes vexillifer
TGCTGAACACTTCGAAAAGCCTGTATCCATTTAGACGCTTTTGAGAGTCTGTTTTAATATAACGAGCATAAAGCAAACTACTGTGCAACAATGATCAGAGTGGAAGCTGAGCAGAGAGTAAAATAAAACGTCTTTTGCCAGAGAAGCGAAGAGTATCATCTTTTAAAATTAATACTTACTGAGAGAGAAATAAAAACCGTTGCAGGATTCCCCCAAGGCCTGGTTCCCTCGTTCCCTTGTAGAGTAGTACACCTGCTCATGTATATCTCAAAATGCAGATGTCAAATAGATAGAGAATCTTCCCCACCAAGAAGTTGTTTCCCCAAGACAACGACAGAAAAGAAACGATCACTGGTAGAAACTCACCTCTTCCTGAAAGAGATTCTGCCGATTTTTTAGAGCTCGTAATCTGTTCTGCTTATCTTCATGCTCTAAGTGCTCATCTGGTGGGTGGAAGTAGCCAATCAGGTCCTGCAGACTTAGACTTACAGACTCTATAGGTAAGTCTACAGTGGAAGCCTTCGCTTTTTTGCTGAGAGCATCAAGGCCCCTAAAATAAATAACAAATGTTTCTCCACATCAGTGATTCACAATTTTGTTTTATTCTTTTTTAGTCTATAGATGACTGAAAGCTTTACTCTCTCTCCCTATATGCCCGAAAAAGGAACATATAAGAAAGGCCCTAATTTTCCTCAAACAAAAACAATGACTATATTCAAATGAGAAATGTTATATTCAGTCAAGTATATATAATGCTATATTTAAAACACCAGTATCAAGAGAAACTCATCTAGAAGAAAATCTAAAGCATCTGGAGAACCAATGCCTACAAAACCAATGGTCTAAATATTTAGAAACCAACTGATTTTCATTTTAAAACACAATATACTTCACTGTTTGAGATGCAATTTCCCAGGCTCATAATTCTGACATTTACTTGTTCTGTTTTGTTTTTGGCATAAACACCGTTAACTGCTATGTATCACTGACACTCACTGCCATCCTGCCTAATTCCTGCCAATTTAAAGATATATCGCAATGATAATAATTTAGAAAATTCACTTATTAATCAGAAAACAATATATTAACATGCTTTTCCATTGTCTGAAAGAGATGTATTTAAGAAGCAGATTAAGAAACAGCATCGAGTTGCATTTTCTAACTTTTAAAGAAAAGCATATGACTGGCATGTAAATGTGTTAATTTGTTGGTCTTCTGAGACTCTGAATTTTAAAACTCATAGCTTTGTATGTATCTGGAAAGAAACACTTTAAAACATGTTTGTAAATCAAAATTATTCCAAAATAAAAAGCTCAGTAAAAAAAATACGCAACAGATACCATAAAAGAATGGGAAAATGCCTATACTATAGTTGATATAGTAACATTCATATTAGCCATGACAAAATCTGATGCACAAAATATTATACTTCCTTTTCTGCCCTCTGCGTTGGCAAAATTATATGGTAATATTTTATTCCAAGGAAATATTTCTTTCTAGTTATCTGCATTACAATTTTTATTTTAAAAAAGAATAAAAACCTTATAAGTGGAAAATTAGCTTGTCTTTGAACTTTATGATGCTATTATTTAAGATATATCATCATTTACATAAATATTACTAATAATTTTGGACTATTATACTTCAACTTTATAAACAGTTCAAATAGTAAAACCGCATGACTATCTTAAAGTTTCTACCTGAAATTCCAAATCAAGTACATCAATGAAATTCATCTATTACCTTGTCTTGCCATCTCTACAAGGCCTTCTATGCCCAAAAAGCAACAGCAATGACTTGTCAGAAGAAAATTATTTCTCCCTTTCTAAAATGAATACTCATATGCAATGTAACATTGCTGTTCTAAACATTTTAACCCGTTAATTCTAGTTGAATGATAAATATAACAAAGTCAAATTCAAATCCCATCATGCAAAAGTAAATAAAATTCAAAAGTAATTCAAATATAATATCTACATTTTCAAACCTAAAGAGAAATAATAGCAAATGTCAGTTTTTAGGTTATTAGGTTGAATATATCTGCTATCAGAAATGTAACCATTCAACTGCTTTCCAGGAGAAGTCTCTTGTCAGACAAATGCTACCCAAGACTCTTAAAACTGTTAATGATATTGCAGCCATATCTTTTTCAATCTGTCTCCCAGCATAATGGAAATTTAAAAAAATAAACAAATGGGATCTAATTAAACTCAAAACCTTTTGCACAGCTAAGGAAATCATAAACAAAATGAAAAGACAACCCACAGATTGGGAGAAAATATTTGTAAATGATATGACCGACAAGGGATTAGTCTCCAAAATTTACCAACAGCTCATGAGACTTACTATCATCAAAACAAACAACCTAATCAAAAAATGGGCAGAAGACCTACATAGATATTTCTCCAAAGAAGACATACAGATGGCCAAGAGGCATACTGAAAAGATGTTCAATATTGCTAATTATTAGAGAAATGCAAGTCAAAACTACAATGAGATATCACCTCACACCAGCCAAAATGGCTATCATCAAAAAATCCACACACAATGAATGCTGGAGAGGGTGTGGAGAGAAGGGCACCCTCCTACACTGTTGGTGGGAATGTAAATTGGTACAGCCACCATGGAGAACAGTATGGAGGTTCCTTAAAAATCTAAAAGTAGAGCTACCATACGACCCTGCAATCCCACTCCTGGGCATATATCTAGAGAAAAACATGGTCCGAAAGGATACATGCACCCCAGTGTTAATTGCAGCACTGTTTACAATAGCCAAGACATGGAAGCAACCTAAATGTCCATCGAAAGAGGAATGGATAAAGAAGATGTGGTACATATATGCAATGGAACATTACTCAGCCATTAAAAAGAATGAAATAATGCCATTTACAGCAACATGGATAGACCTAGAGATTGTCATACTGAGTGAAATAAGACAGAGAAAGAGAAATATCATATGATATCCCTTATATGTGGAATCTAAAAAAGAAATGATACAGATGAACTTATTTACAAAACAGAAGCAGATTCACAGACTTAGAGAACGAACTTATGGTTACCAGAGGGGAAGGGATAGTTAGGGAGTTTGGGATTGACATGTACACACTGCTATAGTTAAAATGGATAACCAACAAGGACCTACTGTACAGCACAGGGAACTCTGCTCAATGTTATGTGGCAGCCTGGATGGGAGGGGAGATTGTGGGAGAATGGATACATGTATATGTGTGGTTGGGTCACTTGGCTGTGCACCTGAAACTATCACAACATTGTTAATTGGCTATACTCCAATATAAAATAAAAAGTTTTAAAAAATGTTAATGATTCTAAGTTTTAGGACTCTCCAATAAAGAGACATTTTTCATCTTAATTTATCAAGGACAAAAAAAATGAAAAAAAAATAATTAGGGGAAATCAAAGGTGGTAGAAGCATGCTATGTCACAACAAAAATTAAAGCCATGAATTCCAGCTCTACATTTTATAATCTGAAGATTAAATCACATTACAAACATACATTCCTCCCTTATCCCATTTACTTCAAGAATACATTTATTCACTAATGTGTATAAAATGGATAACTAATAAGAACTTGCTGTATAAAAAATAAATTAAAAAATTAAAAAAAATTTTTAAAGAATACATTTATTAATATACCTGGAGGAAAAAAAGCTAGACCTTTTTTTTTTTTAACAGTGCAGAAAAATAGAACCCTTTCCCCTATACATGAAAACAAATGCAAACACACACACACCCTCACACACACCCCACCACCACCACTACCCTAACCTTGGGGAGAGAGACAAGAAGGGTCACAGAAAATAAACTGCATAAGAAAAATACAAATGAACAAAAACAAAATAGATCTCAACTTCCAATCTAAGTAAAAAAGAAAGGTCTGAGTTTACATTTTTTAAATGAGTCTCTTAATAGTATATAAATCTACATTAATAAAATGAATACTTAAAAAATTTTACTTTGAAAAATATATGGATATTGTAAAATATTATAAAGATATTGAGGTTTTAAATACTTTTAGTGCTTTTATGAAAGTGATAGAAGGATCAAACTATGTTACTTAAAATAACATACACTTTACAATGTTCTGTAATTATGTAAAACTTTTCAAAGTTTCTAAGCTATATTAAAGAAGCTATATTAAATTTCATTAAGCTATATTAAAGCTATATAAATTCAGGAATTCAAATAATTCAGTAATATTAACAAGCACATAAGTAAAATCCATATATATAGAAATATATATAAAAATGATGAATTAAATAATATAACCAGCGGGTGAGTATTCTAGAAAGAAAAGAAGAGAAAAAAATAAAGCTAAATTAAAATTTAATTTTTGAAAAACTAATACATAATTAAGGTCAGTTAAGTGTACAAAAGAGAAACAGACTCATTATCTTCATCCATAGCATCTGTTACATGATCCCAGGAAAGAGACACACTTTTAAAAGGAGATGCTGGAAAACCAGGAAAAGATGGTAGTTTGATGATGGGCTTGTGATTAGAAATCTGAAGGAGAAAAAAAATACCAATATAGAACTAGCAAAGATTAGACTACATTTGCCAGGGGAAACATGGAATCGCATCTCAAAATACGAATTTCATGTGTCAACTACATCTGAGTTGCTTTCAGCCAAGATAAAGTGAAACAACCCTCCTCCCCCTCCAAAACAACACAAGACAAAATATTTGGAGAAGAACACATTTCAAGACACTGGACATCAAGAAATAAAGGACAGATATGATAACAACCAAGGTGAGTCCTACAATGGCTCCACTTTGCTTTAGGAGAATTTCCAGGCTATGATACAGGTATGGGAACCCAGGCGAGGCAAAGAAGACTCTCTGAGTTGAGGAGACATTGCTGAGAGTCTGGGAGACCAAGGTTGCTAGAGTTTGCAGGACACAGTACCAGAGAGGAGACCGCTACACAGGAGTGGACTCTAGAGAAATACAGAGGGTCCCCCTCAAATATTCAGCAGAGGGTTGATCAACACATACACGTGAGAAAACTACCCAGGGCAGGGAACAAAGCCTTCTGAAATAATTAGAGAAAAGAGTAACCGATACTCACACGGGATGTGAAATGGTGCCTCTTCGCATCAGTCAGATTGGGAACCCTCGTAATTCATGGGGCATCAGGTTGAGTATACAGATGGTCTTGCCTCAAGAGTGGGGAATAATGAGCCCTAGATTTAACACGGATCTGCACCCACCCCAAAAATCCTAAAAGCAAATTCCAGAAGAATCAAACTTAACCAAGTAACTTAACTGCCTCCCAGAAAAACTCAAAAATATTAACAGGAAGACAAAAATATCCAGTACCCAACAAATTTACAATGTCTGACAACTAAACAAAAATGACCACATAGGTAAAGAAGAATAAAATATAATCATCAATAAGAAGAAAAATCAATGAACCAAAAGAAAAAAAAAAGTCAGCCTAGAATGTTATATCCAGAAAAAAGTCACTTAAAATGAAGGTAAAATAGGACATTTTCAGACATACAGTAGCCAAAGTTTCCATCTCCAGGAGACCTGCACCATAAGAAATGTTAAAAGAAGCACTTTGGGAATAAACTACCCATTGGAAATGCAAATCCTCAAAAAAATAATAAAGATTAAAACACCTGAAAGGGTAAATATATGCACAAAATATTAGGTGCATTTGTTATTATTTAAATCTCTTTGAAATCTAATTGACCTTAAATAAAAATGATAAAAATGTAGTGTGGGGTTTATAACACCTATAAAAGCAAAACGTATGACAAAAACATCACAAAGACCGGGAGAGAAGTATACTATTGAAATGTTCTTATATTACTCACAAAGGTAAAATGACCTGAAAGTAGGCTGTGATAAGTTAAAGCTGTATGCTAAACATCTTAAGCAACCACTAAAATAACCAAAAGAGGAATTATAACTAATAAGCCAACAAAAAAAGGAGATAAGATGGAATTGCAGAAAATTCTCAACCTAAAAGAAGGTAGAAAAAGAAGGAAAAGGGACAAAGACGAGAAGGGACAAACAGTAAACAAATAATAAGATGGCAGGCAAACTTATATATCAATAATCGTATGAATATAAATGGACTAAACTTCACAATTAAAAGGCGGTGATTGCCAAATTGGATAAAAAATCAAAACCCAAGTACATACTGCCTAAAAGAAATGCACTTTGACTCTAAAGACAATAGTAAGTAAAAAGTAAAAGATTTTTTAAAAAATATACAATGCTAGCACCAAGGAAAACAAGAGAGCAGAAATGCTATATTAACATCATACAAAGTTAATGTCATAGCAAATATCACTAGGGATTTTAAAAAGATGATTTCATAATAAAGGGGTCAGTTTATTATATCCTAAATTTTTTGATGAAGCTAATAACAGAGCTTCAAAATACATAAAGAAAAAAATGACAACTGCCAAGGAGAAACAGAAAAATCCAATTATAGTCAGATTTCAATACCCTTCTCTCAATAATGAATAGAACATACAGACTGAAAATCAGTAAGGAAGCAGAAGATCTAAACAACACTATCACCCAACTAGATCAAACTGACATTCTTTAGCACTCCACCCAATTAAAGGAGAAAGGGCACATGGAACATTTATTTTCCAGTGCACACAGAACATTTACCAAGGCAGAACATATTCTGGTAGAGCAACTAACAGAAAACATTATGAAAATGTCTGAGAGGATTTGTAATTGAGTTGATTAGTATGACCTTGGCTATGAAGGTAACAGAAAAGGGACCAGTGCTTAGACTGAGTTATAACACTGTTCCTGGTTCAGCGACAGAGTAAGGGCTGTAATTTGTTCAGGCTGCCTCTGAGTAGCCATGCCTGTCTCTCCATGCAACCTACATACATCCTCCTGTGCACCTTAAACCATCTCTAGATTACTTATAGGACACAATACAATGTAAATACTATGTAAATAGTGGTAAATACAATGGAAATGCTATGTATATAAACAGTTCCCAGCATGCAGCAAATTCAGGTTTTGCTTTTTGGATCTTCCTGGGCCATAAAACATGTCTCAGTAAATTTAAAAGCATTCAGTTTTACAAAGTATATTCTCTGACCATCGTGATATTAAATTAGAAATCAGTAACAGAAAGATCTTTGGAAAAACCCAAACACTGGGAAACTGAACAACCTATTGGTCAAAGAAGCAATTAAAAGGGAAACTGGGGCTTCCCTGGTGGCACAGTGGTTGAGAGTCCGCCTTCCAATGCAGGGGACACGGGTTCGTGCCCCGGTCCGGGAAGATCCCACATGCCGCGGAGCGGCTGGGCCCGTGAGCCATGGCCGCTGAGCCTGCACATCCGGAGCCTGTGCTCTGCAACGGGAGAGGCCACAACAGTGAGAGGCCCGCATACCACAAAAAAAAAAAAGGGAAACTGAAACACAGCACAACAAAGAGTGAGAGATGCCACTAAGGACAGATATTTTAGCACTAAATGACATAAGAAAGGTCTCAAATCAATGATGTCAGCCTTCATCCTCTGAAACCAAAAAAAAAAGAAGAGCAAATTTAAACCCAAGGCAAACAGAAAAACTGATTAAAGATCAGAATGGGAATCAGATTATCTTTTTAAATGATCATCCCTCCCTCAGTATCTACTGGGGGTTGGTTTCAGGACCCTTCTCAGATATCAAAATCTGTGGATGCTCGAGTCCCTTATATAAAATGGACATATAACCTACGCATACTCTCCTGTATACTTTATACCATCTCTAGCTAACCTACGTAATACAATGTAAATGCTATGTAAATAGCTGTCATCATGCTTCAAATTCAAGTTCTGCTTTGGAAACATTCTGGAATTTCTTTCCTAATATTTTTGATCCATGGTTGGTTGAATACACAGATGCAAAATCCTTGGATACAGAGACCTATAACTATAGTTAAATACAGGTTATATAACTAACCTGTTTTATCAAGGTAAGTATAATAAATGAATTTCATTCAAATAAACCCAAACAAAAACTGAATTTCAATATGAAGCAGCAAATATGTAATTTAGTAAAAGTACTTTTGCCACAGAATCCAAATTTCCCATGTTTGGTTCTCTATCTAATCAATCAAGCAAGTGTTAGATTCTAAAATTAAGCTTCCAAATCACAGACACTACTTTTTTAAAAAAGATATGATTGGTCTTGAGCAAAGAACAAATGTGCAAAAGCAAATCACATCCATGATGAATTATCGTTATCTTGATCAACATACAAAATGCCATTTAAGACATACCATCACTACATTAAGTCTAAACACAGATATAGTATCTTTCTGACAAAATATATTTTAAAACAAATAATCGGTTTTTTCTCTAGTATTAATTTAGCTCTTGCTTGCCAAATGGGATCTCCATAGTGCCTCTGAAAATACCACACAAGTCACAATGTAATAAAAATTTGTCTTTTTCTAGTTGAAGAAGTCAGTACTGATGTATATAATTACATAGAGAACAGACTATTTTAAAGATTTATGATTATTTTCCTCAATCCTTATAGAACCGATTAGGCTGTAGTCAAAAAGAACCATGGAAAGAACAAGATGGAAAAAAATCTAGGTTGAACTGATCCTAAAATAAGTTATAATTTCAAAGTCAAAAACTTATTTATTACAAGAAATAAGTACCATAAAAAATGATAAGAATCTGATGCCTACCCCATCTCTAAGCCTTACTCCATCTAAAAAGGGTTAGGGTTTAGATGAGGCAGAGAGGTGAGATGAATACTAAGGATATGATGAAGCCGAATGCTGTGCACATTCTTTGATTTCATGAAAGTATGCACACACACACAGTGGGATGGTTTATAAAAGAAGCAGAGAATAATTAAGTGAATATTTATATAATCTGGGGTGGCAAAGGTCTTTCTATATATGCTGATTTATACAGTAAACTATGATGCAAAAACACTTTAAAATCTTTCCAAACCAGTAAGTTGGGAAAATATTTGCAATTTATATATGATTATAGGAAATTAGTATCGCTAACAGAACAAAAGCTCATAACAGCCTAATAGAAATATTATCAAATAATAGGGTAAATCACAAAGAAAAAAATAAAAAAAATTGGTCAACACCCATTTTTCACAATTCTCACATAAAAGCAAATTTTTAAAATAATTATAAGTAAATAGGTACCTACTATAAATAAGTACATATACACATATATATCACTTTTTCCCATCAAATTGGTAAGCTTAAAGAGATACATCATATCCATCACCAACCAGAGTATATATTGGTATAATGTTCCCAGAGAACACACTGGACACAAGTTTGATTTAGTTTTGTAGATATGCAATTGTTTCCATTATTAGGGTGGGAAAGGTTACTTATTGCAAGAATCATTTTTTGAGTTCAAAACTCAAAGTATGTAGGCTGTACTACCTCCAGTGTGAAAGGGCTAGCAGAGGGATATGTTATAGAATAATTCTGACATACACCTATCAATTATAAGTTACACATATAATTTTTAAAACCAGTCTTTTTAAAAAAATTCATTTCAAAGAAAGACATAAAATCATCTAACTAGCATTTTCTAATGGGTTCTGCAGAACTGCCAAATTGTACAAGAATTACCACCATAGTATATTTTAGAATTGTTTACTTGTAAATCTGATAAGAAAATTAAAATAAAATATTAAACAACCACCACAACAAAGGACAATGTACCTAATAAATCTATTGAAAAGGAAGACTGTGCTCCGGATGACACGCGCTGTCCGTGATTCTTCATGCTGAGATCTGGATAAATTTAGGCCATCATCCATGTGACCTTCATGATGCATAATAGCCTGCAAGAAAGCAGAAATAACACCAGTACTGCCAATATCTCTTTTTCAAATGGGTGTTAAGAAGTAGGCAACTCAAAAAGGTGAGCCATGACAGTAAACAGAGTCAAAAGACAGGTGAAGGGAACTGTAAGCTGTCAGGTTCAGGTAAAATAATATGCACAGGTCCCTGTACAAATCAGTCATTCAATATATTTATTCAGCTATTGTTTTAAAGATGAATCAGCTGTTGTTTTAAAGAACCAACCAATAAATATATTGATTTGAAAAACAATCACTAGAATGTTTTCACATATCTATGTTCAATGATTCATCCACAGTCTAAGCAAACTCTGAACAAAGAAGCAAAGGAAAACATTACATGGGATCCCAGTTATTCGGTAGTTCTGAACACAGCTGGGTTCATTAATAAGTACTGAGCAATGCTTCTAAGGCACCTCAGTTCTTTAAAAAAAAAATGTGTTTTTATTTTATTAGTTCTTTTGTTAGCTTTATGTTTTTGAACATTCCTGTTGAAAGAACAACAGGAAGAGATAAGTGCAAAATATTAAGTGAACAGCTGAGCCAATTTCACAAAGTGAACAAACCACGTAACTAACACCCAGATCAAGAAAGAGAACAATATGGTGCCTTAAAACCTGCCCTGGAGCTCCCTTCCTGCCCCATCCACCACAATGTTCCCCATCTTCATGACTTTCAACAGCAAAGGTCACTATCTGTAAATGAACCATTTGTGCCTAACTTCCTTCACTCAACACTAACAGCAAGATGTTTCTAGAACATTTAATTAGGTATACTGAACTAAAATTAGCAGCCAGAACTAAAATCATAAACTACCTAGAAAGCAATGTAAAGAGGAACTCCTAATACCAAAATCAATGAGACAGATACATCTGTATTCAAGGTCAATTTTGTAGCCTTAAATGCCTTCATTGACAAAGAAAAAAATGACTAAAGTAAAGGAACGTATTACTCACTTTAAGACTCTAAAAAAGAAAAACAAATTGAATAGAAAAGGGGAATTAATGAAGATAAAAAGAGAATTTAATGAACTAGAAATCAAATAAAACACGAGAAAAGGATGAATAAACACGAAATGTTTATTTTTTGAGAAGATAAATAAAACAGTTAAACCTCTCACAAACCAGGCTAAGGATAAAATGGAAAGAAAGAAAAAAGCACAGAGAAAAGAATATAAGATACAAAAGACATTAAAATTATAAAATGATAATAAGACAATGCTATATGGAACTTAATGGCCAAAAAAAAATTTGTTCTTAATTTAAGAACAAAACTGACTACTCCAAAGGACAAGGATGGCTTCCCAGCAAGTTAAAAATCATCAAAAGGAATCCACCCAACGAAGCAGAAAATTTGAGGATACCAATTTATTAAACAGAGATTGGAAAGGAAATTTAAGACCCAATTTTTAAAAGATTATAGGACTAGACAGTTTTACAAGTGAGTTCTAATGAACCTTCAAAGAAATGATACTCTTAATGGTAGACTAGTCAGTGAACTATGACAGCTGCCTATTTTTATATAGCCTGTGAGCTATGAATGGTCTACAATTTTAATGACTGAAAAAAGATCAAGAAAAGAATATTTCATGAAACCTGAAAATTGTATGAAATTCAAATTTCAGTACCCATAAACAAAGAAAACTTAATAGATAAATTTCATATATAAAGTGAATATATATGATAATTCTAGATAAATTCTAAATAAAACATAAATAGAATAAGATTTCAAAAGAATAATAAACTAGGTCAAACTGGGTTTAGTTTATGAATGTAAGGTTTCTTAAATACCACGATGTCTATTAACCTATTTATCAACAAAGTAAAAGACACTAAAACATGATCTTTTTGTCTCTTTAGCTGATAAAATTTAGCAATCATTGCTAATTTTTTAAAAAGTCAGATAAAATAGAAATAGCAGGATATTATTTAAATATATAAACTATTTCAATTGTCCACAGGATGCAAGAAGGCATAACTTCTGTGAAAATTCGCAATAAGAAGTCATACTGGGATGAACAACCAGAATAGATGAAAAGACAGCAAGCTGAGATAAAAAGTGACCTGGGTGAGATAACGAAAAAGACAAGAAAACTAAAATTTCAAAGGCATGGATAGACATTAAGGAACAGAACTGCATCAAAGAAAACAAAGTGAGTGATTTGGGGGGACACATTTGAGAAGCAAAATGCAGAGACTGGGTAAGAACGATAGGAACGCCAAAGGGGAAGACAGCTGACCTGGAGGAGAGAAACTAGCTGTGCTCCTGAGAAAGAAATCACAACTGTAAGAAAAGGAGGCCAAAGATACGCTGCACAATTCTCCTCTCAGTTTTAAAAGACCTACGTGTGCTGATTAAAAATCCTTGGGGACACAGACATAGAGAACAGACTTGTGGTTGCCAAGGGGGAGAGGGGGTGGGGAAGGGACTGATTGGGAGTTTGGGGTTAGCAGATGCAAACTACTATACAGAGAAGGGATAAACAACAAGGTCCTACTGTATAGCACAGGGAACTATATTCAATAACCTTAATGAAAAATGTATGTATATGTATAACTGAATCACTTTGCTGTACACCAGAAACAAACACAAAATTGTAAATCGACTATACTTCAATAAAATAAATTTTAGAAAATCCTTGGTGACAGATGCATTTCATAATTCAGAGTTTTCAGGGTTTTTTTGTTTGTTTTTTGCGGTACGCGGGCCTCTCACTGTCGTGACCTCTCCCGTTGCGGAGCACAGGCTCCAGACGCGCATGCTCAGTGGCCATGGCTCACAGGCCCGGCCGCTCCGCGGCATGTGGGATCTTCCCAGACCGGGGCACAAACCCGCGTCCCCTGCATCGGCAGGCGGACTCTCAACCACTGCGCCACCAGGGAAGCCCCCTCAGGGTTTTTTTTTAAATGTAATACAATGTATAAACTGTACATGTGGAACACCCAGTACGGCAGGTGCATCACTGCATAATCAATGAATTTATATTTCTGCAGCAAAACATGAATATCCACACTAAGTGGGATACATAAAACCTATGAAAAGTGATTCAGACATTTTTTTAGTTAACCAAGGTTTTATTCATATGAAACAACAACAGAAAGTCAGTTTCAAATATGTAAAGATTTGGCGAATATACCACCAACATGCTTTTCTCGAAAAATAAAATGATTTGAAGATACTAGCTAACTGGGAAGTGTATAAAAATTAGGAGATCTAGACTGAGAAGTCCTCACCTGTCATGACCACACTGAGGTCTCTCAATAAAGATTTAATGTTAATAGATGGTTCTAGAAGTAGTAATACATTTACAGTAGAGATCGCATTAGATTATCTCTTCTATGGCCTATAAAGTCTGTTTCACATGTTACTTTACTAATGTAAATAAGACTGGTTAGCTTCTCAACACCCCTGTCAAATTCTTCTATAAAGCAAGCTCTTTGTTAGCCTATGATGTAGAATGTAAGTCCCACTCTGACTTTAATCCATGGTTAAGGAATAAGAGAGTGGACTAATAATAATGACAACAGGGTGAGTGATAAATGAAATGAGTGGAGATCATTGAAAATGTTGAAGGTGACTGATGGATGGATACACAGGATCCACTGTACCCTTTTGTTCTCTTTGCATATATTTGAATTTCCATGATAAAAAGTTAAAAACAGCGAAGCTCAGTCATGGGACAGAATGAACGCTATACAAGTACTGAATACAAACACATTTAAATTTATGTGCCTAGATCAAAGACCCCAAAGACAAGCAATCATATAACAACGATTATACGGGTCTGCAGGAGAGTTGTCACAGGCTCTCCAGCCGAAGCTCTGAGGAAGGTGGTACAGGGATGCACTTAAGCCCAACTCCATCAAAGCAGGATTAGCTTCCCACTCCACTAATATCAGCACTGGTCACTCTAAAAAGATAGCAATAACCTTGAACAATCCGTACTGGAATGTGTATATGTTACGATTAGGAAATCTACTGAAAATAAAAATGTCTTCCCCACTACCTCCCTTCCAAGGTCTATTATAGAAACAATAGTATCCCATTATCTGATTCTGTGTACTGTTACATGGCGGTGTAAAAACATGAAATGTGAACAATCTAGTATCAGTGCTATGTACTTGCCATAAAGAAAGCTCACAAATTAGAGAGAGAGAGAGATGTAGCCTAGTAAATAAAATAGCACAGAGAGTGTATATAAAATTTAATAATATACAAATATTATGAGAACACAAAGGAGGGTGTACTAGATGAACTTAGATAGGAAGAACATCTAAGATCATCTTTAAACTTAACCCCTGGGGGATGGATAGAAACTGGATGGAGGAAAACAAGAAATTTAAAAGGGCATTCCAAACAGAGGAAACGGTATGTGCAAACGCACAGATGTGGAAAAGCCACGTTTCTTTGAGGCACTGGAAGGAAGGTGCTGTAAGTGGCTGGTGTGCTGGGGAACCTGAAGACACCTAGAGACTGGACAAAGAATAGGAGAATGGGGCAGAGACAGATGGGAGGCAGGTCAGGAAGGGCGTCACATACTATCAAAAGGCGTAACTGTCGTTTTGTAAGCGATGGGATGTCAGTGAAGGACTCAGAGGTGAGTGTATGAGCACGTCTGCAAGTGAGTTTGGGGAATAAAAGAAACGAAACTCACAAACACTAAACATTTCTACGCATGAGCATTTTTGAGCATTGTAAAAAAGATACTGTACACACAATCCCAGCAGCATCACAGAGGACACAGTGAATTAGGCAAACCAAGCTAGGATCCAGAAAAGAGTAGTGTATTTCTTCACTTAGTATTTAAATAAGTGATATAACATCCAGGGCTGTTCACTTACAAAAACCAGAGAGTTTATTAGGGTGGGACTGGACCTCCAGCATGTAAATTACAAACATTAGCAGGTGGCTGAAAGGGTCAGCTGCTTCTTTTTGTCGTGCATTTGTGTTTTTCGTTCATTAATAACGACTGCCATAAATACTGTTTTGAAATACTCTTACCTTACGTTGTATGGATCCCATTCTCACAGATTTCACATCCACAGACTGGTAAGTTAGCCACAAGCCCGTATTGATATGCTGTATATAGCATACTGAGTCTCCATATTTTATTTCAGAGGTTCCCATGCCATCAACTTCTTTTCTCACCCCTACATCCAATTTTTCCTAAGAGACAGAGAAAAAAAAGATAAGGTTTTAAAAATACTAGTTTATATCGAAAAAACTTTGCCTTGTTGTAAATAATGTCCTTTGAAAAATGCAACTCTCTGCCATCCTCCGAAATAATAATGGTCAAATGTTCCATGCTAGCAGTTCAACCTCTACTGGAAACTGAAGTAGGAGATTGCAGAGATAAATAACATATTCCTGAATTATTCATACTGGCAGAAAATTATTTTGGCCATAACACAAAATTTTATATTGCTTCATGGCAAACTCCAAACCAGAGATCTTAAAATCAGTAATTTAGGCTTCATATTCTTTCCAGATTATTATTTTTCTGATTGATGACTAAGAGCATATAGGATTGAGGGACAGAAAAGCCAATTTTGAGTCCAATCTCTGCCACTTATTACATCTGTGACCTTAGGATAAGTTAATTAAATGTTTTAAGCCTCCGTTTTCTCATCTGTAAATACAGCTAACAAGAGACTCTCCCCCAGAGTATCGGAAAACATGAGTTAATGAATGCAAAGTTCTCAGCACGGTGCCTGAGATAAAATAAACACTTCAATAAATTCTAATGATTTTGACCATGAAAATGGTATTGATAATGGTGATGATGATTTCCTTCTTAATAAGGATGTTAGACATAATGATGATTTCTTTCAAACTAATCAAGGCGATAATTCAGTTTCAACTACTTGCAGTTTCTAACTCGGACCACAGAGGTATTCACTCCTAAAGGGATGCCATGCTAAGCTCCCTATGCTATGAAGAAGCAGTCAGTCCTCTGAAACCAACTAAATGTTTCTTTTAAATCCTTATTTATTTTTTATAAAATTATTTATTTATTTTTGGCTGCGTTGGGTCTTCGTTGCTGTGTGTGGGCTTTCTCTAGTTGTGGAGAGCTGGGGCTACTCTTCCTTGCGGTGCACGGGCTTCTCAATGCAGTGGCTTCTCTTGTTGCAGAGCACGGGCTCTAGGCACACGAGCCTCAGCAGTTGTGGCACGTGGGCTCAGTAGTTGTGGCTCATAGGCTCTAGAGTGCAGGCTCAGTAGATGTGGCGCACGGGCTTAGCTGCTCTGTGGCTTGTGGGATCCTCGCAGACCAGGGCTCGAACCCGTGTCCCCTGCATTGGCAGGTGGATTCTTAACCACTGCGCCACCAGGGAAGCCCCTAAATCCCTATTTATTTTAATGCTTCTTCCTTCAATTTTCCCTCCATGCTTCATTCTGAACTTTAGGAACTCATTATGTCTTGAAGTTCTGTAGAGTTCTTAAAATAACAGCAAAAAACAAAAACAAAACAAAAAAAACCCTAATGTTCTTTTGGTTACAATACCTCCTTTTGTGGTTTCTTATTCTTCTTGGTCTAACTTTCCTTGTTAAATTTACTAAGTTTTGCCTATTTCTTTGGCTATTTGACTGTCGTGTGAAGTTAGTACCAGTTACACAAATGTTTTTGAAGATTAGGTTGGAATAAATTTTATGTCTGTTACACAAAAAGGAACAATTCAAGTACAACAGATTTTTTATTTCTCATGGTATTATTGCACCATACTAATAGTTAGCAACTCCAAAATGATTACGGACACTCTGCCAACAATTGAAAATTAAAATTCAAATGAGTTGCAATTCTTAATGCAAAAAGGGTCAAGGTCATATTAGAAAGTAAATGCAATTATGAGTTAAGTTGATTTAACCATTAAGCAAATAACTTGAAACACTATTCTAAGAATCTGCAATAAAACAGATACCAAACCATTCCAATTTCATTCTATCAAACCAGACAAACTACTAATCTACTTATACCAACCCTATAAATAGGAAAATTAAATTCTAGGGAAAATATATAACAAGGCAATTATCTCCTCAAAATAAAACAAGGAGCCTGTAACATTCTTTTTGTTCGTCTTTTATCCCAGGAAGTGAGTATGTAGTCTATGTATAGGCTTGTGGATTGTGCTTTGAGGAGCCTCAGTTACTAAGTGCAAAGGTATGTGCTGTGTTTGCTTTTTACTAAAGTAGTTCACATCTCTCTCTGGATTAGAAATTTTAATTGTGAAACTTCATGATGACCAGGTTTTCATAATTACTCTGATCCTCAACTCAGGGAAGAGCTGCTAAAATGACATTAGAGAAGAAAAAAAGAAGTGTGATTATTTGCTGAAGAAACACAAATAAAGGCCAGTCGTGCTCTTTC
>NW_006779738.1:394574-422640 GCF_000442215.2 Lipotes vexillifer
CTCTATTATTTCCTGTCATTTTCCGTAGCTCAGGCTTAGGAGAAATTCAGGTGAAAATCATCTAGATGCTGTGACCAACCACCAAGTCAAGAAAACGTGACAGCTGGTAGAAGCTTCTAACAGGTAATTAGTCTGTATTACTAGAAATAAAGTGTCCAGCTTAGGCGAATAGTAAGTAATCTTCCTAAAACCGTATATTAGCTACCCTATATCTAAACTAGTGGCCTTTAGTTTCAGCATAGCTTTGATTTCTTTTATAAATCATCTAGATTTATTTTTCTTCTGAGTTATTCTGGCTTTGGGAAATGACGGCGTGGTTTAGTTGGGCTAATCCTCCCACAGATAACAGAAAATTTGGAAAAAATATTTTTCAGAATCTACTGGAAGACACTTAAGAGGGACCAAAAGCAGAGAGAAAGTGTACAGCAGACTTCTCTCCAAAGACAGAGTACCCAAGTGATTTGTAAAAAGCAGCCTTTGCCTTGGGGCATGGCCCGCCCAATCTGCCTGGAGCTCAGGCAGAAGAAAGCTGCTGCTGTATTGATACTTGAGGTATCAGAGGACACAGTTTGGGGCTCACAAGCAAACAGAAAATTAGATAAGCTAAATCCTGGATAAGAAAAGTAGCCACAAAATCTGTTTATAAAATTTGCCCCAGGGACTTCCCTGGTGGCGCAGTGGTTAAGAATCCGCCTGCCAATGCACGGGACACGGGTTCGAGCCCTGGTCGGGTCAGATGCCACATGCTGAGGAGTAACTAAGCCCGTGCGCCGCAACTACCGAGCGCGCACTCTAGAGCCCGCATGCTGCAACTACTGAAGCCTGAGCGCCTAGAGTTCATGCTCCGCAACAAGAAGCCTCTTCAATGAGAAGCCGCCGCAACGAGAAGCCCGTGCACTACAAGGAAGAGTAGCCCCCGATCGCCACAACTAGAGAAAGCCTGCATGCAGCAACGAAGATCCAATGCAGCCAAAAATAAATAAAATTTAAAAATTGCCTCAATTCTTGCTGATCACTATACTATGCATGCGCAGGGCAGGCCCAGTTAATGGCAGCAGCTAGGAACCGAAATAACTGAGCACCAATGAGTGGTACAAGCAACAGCCCACTGCCAAAGAGAGAAAGAAACCAAAGCTCTACTCGAGCAAGGTTCACTGCCTGCCAAAACCACAGTCACTCTTCAGAGAAAAACAAAAAACTACTCCCAATCCTAGCTTTCAAACAATCCTACTCACGAATGCTTGGCAAATCTAATTTTCAACTGAGTATCAAAATGCTTCCAGAAGTAAAAAAGATCAGCCCGAGAAATAATAAGTGATATTTTGGCATTGGGTACACCAAACTGGCTCATGACTAAGTCGAAACCACTTCTGAACAACTGCCTTCGTTAAATGCTACATACGCATTGGATATACTCATTGGATAAAGTAGGCTCATTAAGAAATTTAACCTAGTCCCATAGGATTATGTTTTTATTATATGGACAAGCTGGTTCAAAGAGAGTCTTCTAGCATTAATTGAAATCTTCCTTAAATGTCTCCAAATTATTCTGTCAAGTGGCTGATAGGAAGAAAACAAAGGCCTTTATCCTTAGATGATGGAGTGTTTCTTTTGGTAATAGCCAGTTCTCCTTAGGACAAATAATGGCTGAAGTTAGGACAGTTAAAAGGTCAAAAATTTTTTATTTATTTGCTTCTTTATGGGGCCACATTTTGGCACAGAATAATTGGTCACTGTGAAATATGAGTCTAAAAATGCTACACAGTCAGAGAAGTTGCTGGGACTGACAGACCAGGCCAAGCTTAGCCCATCCAGGGCAGAGCTGCAAAAAAAACAGACAGCTTGCTTTAGCCCTGGTGTTCAGAAACTTCATGAGGAGACACTCTGGTGGGTGAGTTTGTGGCCAGAGGGCTTTAAAACTTTTCTTGTATTGGGAGGTGTCAGCAGCTTTTGGCAGGAAAAAGCTCTTTGCAGGAAAGAGCTCTCTACAGGGGGCCCCTCTGTCTTGTCACTAACCTTACACCAGGTGCCCCCCATGCTCTACTCATCTCAGGCTCTAGCACCCCTTTCACATCTTTTGACCACACGGTACCTTGCCTAATCCGTTGGTTCTTTCCATAGATCAACGAAGTAGAAATGAAGAATAAGTAATTAACAGATGACCAGATCTCTTCCCCAGCTTCCCCTTCAGTAATCTCGCCAACGAACGGTGTGAACAAGACAGCATCCAAAGAACGATCACGAGGAATCAACAAACCTGCACACACGCCTGCACGCAGTGGGGCATGGCGAGGACTCTGACCCCCTACCTCAATGACTCACTGAGATGACTTCCCTGTTTCCCTTTAAAGGCTTCCACGGTTGAGCAGAATCTTCAGAGGTAGTTTTTGGGGGACACTGAGTCCACCATCTCCCCAGACTGTCAGCATTCTGATTAAAGGCACCTTTCTATCAGCATTTGTGAGTATAGATTTTGTAAGCAGTGAGCAGCTGGACCTGATTCAGTAATGGAGGGTCTTTGAGGGGCTTCCATGGGGCAGTGAAACAAGTTCACAGAGCCTTAGGAGAAGCCCTCTCATACCTTGTACTATACTTCCCTCCTCTGGAGTGTGGGCGGAGCCAACGAATATGTTGGGCCGTCACTCCTGCAATTAGGTCATGTTATATGGCAAAGGTGAGAAGATCTTGGAGATGTAATTAAGGTCCCTATTCAATTGACTTTGAGCAAATAAAATGGGAGGTTCTCCTGGGTGAGTCATACTTAATCAGGTGAGGTCTTTAAGGAGGGTTTAGGCTTTCCCTGAGCTCAGCGACTACAAACAGTGCGTCCCATGGCTTCCATTCTGCTTACAATCTTCCTTTCCAGGCCACTTGCACTACGGACTCCAGGCTTACTCAGCCGGCCTCATAATCTCAGAAAGCGAGTCCATGTAACACATCCCTTCATGTACACGTATCTCATGCTGGCTCTACCTCTAGTTAAACTCTGACCCATACACCTCATCTTTTTTTCATTTTTGTTTTTTTGTTGGGTTTTTTTTTTTCATTTTTAAGGACATTCATTGCTTTCTAATTTTACAAGCAATAACATGTTCACTGCAGACAACGAAAGATACCTAAAAGTATAAAGTAAAAATTAATGATCACCCATAGCCCATCCCTCCCAGAGATACCCATCATTCGCATCTTGATGCATTTCCTCCCAGTATCTCCATTTTCTAAAAAAATTGAAGTATAATTGGCCTACAACACTATGTTAGCTCCAGGTATACAACACAGTGATTCAATATTGCTATACATTACAAAATCATCACCATGATGTCTAGCTACCATCTGTCACCAAAAATACTATAATATTATTAACTATATTCCCCATGCTGCACATATCATCCCCGTGACTTATTTATTTGTAACTGTAAGTTTTTACCTCTTAGTCTCCCTAACTTGTATCTTAAACATTTTTTGAGCCAAGAATAAAAATCTCAAATAAAACAACATACTAAAACTATGTCCTAAAAATATTTTGTTTTTCTATTTTTGCCATTTGCTCCATAATCCTTGTAATCTCATTGGCAGTCTTATTTGAGGTTGGTATTCCATCATTTCAGCAGCAAAAGGTTTCTATTCATGGGGCGTGAGAGGGAAAAAACTGGAGGAAGTCACCCACAGAGGAATATTTTTAGGGCATTTTAAGTTAAAAAAAAAATGACACCTTGGGGGTAGTATAATACATGGGTGATTGGCAAGACCTACCTTATGATGAAAACTGACATTTCAACACACTAACGTAATGGTTAAAAATTCAATGAGTAGAGAAAGTGAAGAATAGGTCTAAGAAAACCTGCATGAATCAAATTGAATTCTTCATGATATAAAATATTTTCTTTAAGAAAAAACCAGCATAAGCATTTTGCAATATATATGTGCATCAAATCATCACATAGTACACCTTAATTTCATACGTTATTAAATGTCAATTATATCACAATAAAGCTAGGGGAAAAAAGAGGACCAACATCAGTGATCTTATAAACTGTCTTCCACTTTATTCTGTTTATTCTGAATATATATAGTCATCGACAATTGTTGATTATTCTGCAAATCCTGAATTTGACATTGGCTATTGAGTGTTCACGTTAGCGCAAAGATATCCCAATGACAATCAAAACAATTGCTCCTTATATTAACTAGTAGAACAGGTTTTTAAAGCTATTCTCATAATTTTAAGTAAGAATGATCTTAATGATTTGTAAAACAAAAAGGTATGTTTCAAGAATATACTTTCAAAACAGTCTCACACAATCATAGGTAAGGGAATGCTACTGTAAATGTAAGGGTTCTTTTTTTTTTTGAGTTTGACTTTCTTTTGGTTGAATTTTCTTTTATTTATTTTTGTATACAGCAGGTTCTTATTAGTTATCCATTTTATACATATTATACACTAATATGTCAATCCCAATTTTAAAAGTTAAATTTTTCATCAGTAATGAAAACTTGATTTGCAACACAGTAATCATGTCAATCAATAGTCATTTATTAATTGTATACTCAAAATATACCAAAATTGAAGAAATAGCTTACACACACAAGTCTTTGCCTTCCAGAAATATAAGTACTCATTATTTTCACTGGAAACAGTATAGCAAAGATACATAAAGATATGGCAAGCATTTTCAACCTGTCAGTGGCACTAAGGGAAAAAAAAAAAGAATCAAATACACCTTTATGTAAATCTGATTATTTATTTCAAAGACCAGGGGCCATGACCAAATGTGATGATTAACAAAAGGATGAAAGAAACTGTTTAGCTATACTATCTTCTCCAAAATGTTGACAGTATAAAAACTATTTTATTTTTAAAACATACAATTTCATCTATAATTAAGGATTGTACTTTTATTCTAGTTTAGTTGGTTCTAAGTTCAATGCTTTTATATTATATAATTGCACTTTTCATCATGAATAATTTTTAATTTTAATAATTAGCCCTATTAGTATCAAAATATGTATATATTTGTTAAAAACTGAAATACACACACAATACAGTTGTTTCTGAGTGATGGATAGTACATGATTTTAATCTTCCCCTTACCTCATTTTTGCAGTATTCCCTTTTAAAATCCTCTAAAATGACTCTACATTACATATAATGAAAAAGTAATTTTAGAAAGAAATAATAGAGTTACTATCTTGACTTCATAGGAAACACTTTATTACCTAATCTGTCAGTGATTTTAAAATGAAAATTCTTTGATTTTAAAAATAAGATGTCCTCCAAAAACTAAAAATATAGTTGTCATGATCCAGCACTCCAACTCCTGGGCATATATCCAGAAAAAACTCTAATTCAGAAAAATACATGCACCCCTATGTTCACAGTAGTACTATTCACAATAATCAAGACATGGAAACAACCTAAATGTCCATCAACAGATGAATGGATAAAGAGGATGTGGTATATACATACAGTGGAATACTACTCAGCGATAAAAAAGAATACATGCTATTTGAAGCAACATGGATGGACACAGAGATTATCATACTAAGTGAAGTAACTCAGAAAGAGAAAGACAAATACCATATGATATCACTTAAATATGGAATCTAAAATCTGACACAAATGAACTTATTTACGAAACAGAAACAGACTTGCAGACATAGAGAACAGACTTGTGGTTGCCAAGGGGGAGGGGATGGGGAAGGGATGGATTGGGAGTTTGGGATTAGCAGATGCAAACTATTATATATAGGATGTAAAAACAACAACCTACTGTATAGCACAGGGAACTATATTTAATATCCAGTGATAAACCATAATGGAAAAGAATATGAAAAAGAATATATATATATATAACTGAATCACTGTGCTATACAGCAGAAATTAACACAACATTGTAAATCAACTATACTTCAATAAAATAAATAAAATAAAAAATAAAAATAAAATGTTTTCCTGGATTTCACTTCCACCTTCACGACTCTCAACCATGTTATATACAATTATCATAGTGGTAACTGACAGTGGGTTATTAACAACCTGTGTATTACAGTGGTTCCATAAACGTGAGGTCCATGTAGGAGACTAGTTTTAAAGAAATCAAATAGTTCATTAAAAGGTAATGTTGGAGGGCTTCCCTGGTGGCACAGTGGTTAAGAACCCTCCTGCCAATGCAGGGGACATGGGTTTGAGCCCTGGTCCAGGAAGATCCCACATGCCACGGAGCAACTAAGCCCATGCACCACAACTACTGAGCCTGTGCTCCACAGCTACTGAAGTCCTCGCGCCTAGAGCCCATGCTCCGCAACAAGAGAAGCCACTGCAATGAGAAGCCCGCGCACCGCAACAAAGAGTAGCCCCTGCTTGATGCAACTAGAGAAAGACTTCACGCAGCAACGAAGACCCAACAAAGCCAAAAATAAATACATTTTTTTTTTTTTAAAAAGGCAATGTTGGAATCCTAGGTCTCTGTACTTTCAGTGTAACCTATGACATTACACAATCACCAAAAGCCAGAAACAGAACCTCTGAGGCGAGACCACAGAAGGAGCTGGTCAGTAAAAATTCTTCAAAAGCAAACTGTACTCTAACACTGACAGAACATAAGCAGAGATATTTGGGGGGAAATGTTTCAAAAACTATTGTTTTGGGCAAGAACCATTATCAAGAGATTTTGAAAATATTCATAGCTTTTGAGTCAGTATTTCTGTTCCTAGGTCTAGCCCTAAAGAAATAAATTTAAACTGTGCACAAAACTTATGTCCAAGTATATCAGTACAATGGATGAATTTTTTAACTGATTTTTTTGTTACAAAGGAAAAATGACTATCATAATAGGCAAAATAATCCAGAGATTTTTTTTTTTAAACTTAAAGAAAATGCTTTCCCCTTGCACTCATACTCTCATACACCTTCCATTTTGATCTTTCTTTTTATTAGTTTTATTTTTTTATATTTTATTGAAGTATAGTTGATTTACAATGTTGTCAATTTCTGCTGTACAGCAAAGTGATTCAGTTATACATACATATATATACACACACACACATTCTTTTTCATGTTCTTTTTCATTATGGTTTATCACAGGATACTGAATATAGTTCCCTGTGCTATACAGTAGGACCTTGTTGTTTATCCATTCTCTATATAATAGTTTGCATCTGCTAATCCCAAACTCCCAATCCTTCCCTCTCCCACCCCCCTCCCCCATTTTCATCTTTCTAAAGCAGCCAAAGTTAAAAGATTAGTGTAGATTCTTCCACATCTAATATATAATCATATATAAACACACACACACGGATCTTTTTCTTAAGTAAAAAAATAATAAGATTTTAAAATTGCATTACAATTTGTTTTTTTTCTTCACTCAACAATATTATGATGGGTATCTTTCCAGATCAATATATTCTGATAGCTAATACCACTTAGCTCTCAAGTCTATTCGTTAAATATTTGAGTCTACCATTTTTTTTTGCCATGACAAAGAATGATAATGTGCACAGTTTTATTTTATTTCTGTAAGAAAACTCCTCTCATTAAAAATACATTTATATAGAAGACTGCTAGATCAGTGGCTGCATGTATGCAAGAAAGAAATTTTTGAAATATGTTCATACTTGTCTCTTTTGCACTTACATTTCCATTGGAATAATCTAGCCCATTTTGCTAGAGGCATCCATTTACCTCCTGGAGAATTAGGATTGTCAAAGAGTGAAAAGAGAAAGATCGTGTAGGTATTCACCTTTCTATAGCAAAATAGGATTTTTGGAGACCATGGGAATATGATTGTTACAGAAATAATGAAAAGAGAAAGATGAACTCAGTATTCAGATTTCTCCAGCAATAGCAGGAACTAGGGAGACCACAGTTAGACAATATTGTCAGGCACCTGCCCGGGAGGCCCTACATGAGGCCCTGGTGTACCTCCAGGCCCCTGGGGCAGCCCTGACAGCCTGGGGGTGAATGAATGACTAGCCAGTCCAGGGTTCCAGGCCTGGAAGTCAGGCCTGGTTACTGAAACCCACCCTGGCTAGTGGTTTGGAGCAGAGGTAACCTCATGTTCACTGGATCTTCTTATGTGCTCAGCCAAGTGACATGGACAAGTGGCTCATCTCTCCTGCCTTTAGTTTTTCCGTCTGTAAAATGGGGATCCTGATTCTCAGAGAGATCAGTTATGGAGAATATTCAGCTCATTGGCAGACTTACAAGAAACAGAGAATGGTAGCAATTATTATCTTTAAAAGGCCAAGAAATTAGGGAAGAAAGTGTCCTGCTTCCCAGTGCCGTCAACAAGCTTTAAGAGGGCACGCACTGTCAGCATGTTCCCAGCTCCAAGCCAAGGTCAAGTCAGCCCTTAAATATTCTTGGGTGAATAAATGTCCACTTCCCTTCTTTCACAAACCTCCCCTCTCTTCCACCACCTTACTTTATAGTAAATTTTACTACAATAAAAATATTGTTTAGTGTTTGGCTTTTTACTGATAAATATCTTATTTGTTACTTGATTCGGGAGTTTTAAGAAAATATTACTTGACTTTTCACTGCTTCACTGGAAGCAATCAGAGCACCTTTCATTTTTCCTCTTTCTCCCTCCAGTTTTTGTTAGATGTATTTTTCCTTTTTAAATGCCATATATTGAAATTTTTTCTAACATCTTTCATTGTGATATGGCTGTTCAGCTTTTTCTACTTCTTTGGGATTTTATTTTGGTAGATTACATTTTGCTGGGATGTCGTGCATTTCTTTTCACTTTTCCGATTTCCTACCATTAAGCTGTATGTCATCTTACGCTATCTTTTTTACTTGAAAAGGGCTTCCACCATCAGATAACTGATGTGTCTTTGGTGGGTTGAATTTTTTTTTTCTTTCTGGACTGAGGTGTTATCAGTGGACAAACTAGCAAATTCCCACCACCCTGGTTCAAGTCTTGAGGAAGAAGCCCATCAGCACCAAGTTTGTTCACAGTGCGAACCGTGCTTTCCAACTACAGACACAAGGAGCAACTAACTGCCCACCTGAGGTCCACCCAGGTACCCTCTCCAGAGCCCCGCTATGGGTCCCTACAACAAATTATAGATGCCAATCCTGTCTCAGATTATCCACTGGAGTTGACCAGCTTCGTCTGTTTTCACCATAAAGGATGGGGACCTACACTGGCTGTCTTTCCAGGAGATCTCGGGAGAATACGTCAAATCAGAAGCATCTTCTACCATTCTGTGTCCTCCAAAGCAAGAAAACTGAGAGCGTGGCACTAGGGATGTAAACTGAGGCTTCTGCCTTTTTAGAGTTACTTCTGGTCTTGCTCAAACTTACCTTTATCTGTAACAGGGGTGTAAAGTTTTGCATCTCTGAGACAAAAAAAGCTAACCAGTAAGTTAATACCATTCCTATCATGATGCCCAAGTTTCACATTCTTCATTTAATTAAGAACAGAAATACACAATTATCACAAAAATGCAAATAATCGATGCTTGGCATGTGTCAAATGAAGTGATTTTCAACTATCCCTGAGATATTTCACTATTCAGGACATCTACTGTTTTCCTGAGGCATTGTTAGCAATCCACTGCACTGTGGGGTTGGTGAGTTACAAATTTTTCATGAGGTACTGCGTGGGCCTAGCTGTGCTACAGCACCAGCATTCCAACTTGACTTTGATGTGTATTTTTTTTTTTTTTCTATTCTACTCATCATCTAGTTCAGAGGGATTCTCATGAAAGATATTAAGGATTCTCTTAGAGGTTCTGTTCTTACAAATGATTCCAGAACGTAAGAAGAACGGTCTGTATATAAGAGCATCTGTGTGAACGTTCTGGTGTGCCCATCACATTGTTATACAACAACAGCACAAGGTCTGCGCTTACTGCACTGTCAACACCTAAGAAAACTAAAAGGGGCTGGATGGATGTGCTACACGTAAATAACCAAAGAACTATAAGCCAGGTGCAATACCTGGGAAGGTGTTAGTGGTTTAGGAAATAGGCTTTACTGAAGAGGAAGGCATCGAAGAGAAAATGGGAATTTGGAAATACATGTAAAACATACATCATTTCTTTTTGCATTTCTAACATCAAAGGAAATGCAGCAGGGATGTACTTAAAGAAAATCGAGAATTATACATTTCTGTCTTACCTTGGAAGATCGGAAGGTAAATGCTGTTGATTTGACATCAGCTTTTTCTTTGTCCATGAGTAGAAGGCTTTTGTCTTCCATGAGGCTCAAGTATTTTCCTGTTGTGACATGGCGTAGTCGGAAAGGCTGGCCCCATCTTATGTGGCTTCCACTCCACCTAGCAAAAACAGTTAAGACTTGATCCAATAGCAAATACAGTGACAGGAGAAACAGCAATTAAAATGTATGTGTCAGACAATGAACAAAGGTGCTTTGCATACACTGTCTTCTTTAATGATCCCCCAAACCTTATGATGTTGGTGTTATTAATTTCGTATCACAAATAACAAAATGGTTATTCAGAATGATTAGGTAATATTCCATGTCACAGAGCTAACAGTAAGTAGAAGCGAAATTTAACTCAAGGTCTTCCGAAATTAAATGTAATACCATCCACACCAAACACTACTCCATGCAAAGACGACCAAGAACTTGTGTACCAGGTTAACCTCTAATCGCTAGTCACAGATACAGACATTATAAGTTTAAATGATACCTTAGCATTTACTAGTTATTTTTGGATTTGCACAGACTTGAAAACTAGTGATATTAGAGTCAATGCCTAATTATGATTAACTGGAACTCATATATATAAACTGAAGTATGTATTTATCTGAATAAAGAAACCTCTTCCTATGCTTTAAATTTTAATAATGTGGAACAATTATGTCATTAAAAACCAATGAACAAGAAAGAAAAACCAAGAATATAAATTCTAATAGAGTCAAGAGAAAAAACGGGAAAGCAAAATTGAATGCAACACAGAGAAAATATAAACTAAGATTGCAGAAAAAAGATAAAAAGCAAAGTTGTGATCATTAAAGTCTGCTTTTAAAAATAATGACTTTCAGATAGGGTAGAAAAGAAAAATTAAGATACAGACCATCCTTGCTTTGCACAGTACTGTGTTAACTGAAAGCCATCATTATCAGAGCCTTGCCCTTACTACAGTACAGAGTGGAAACAAGGTTCTGATAATGGTGACTTTCAGCTATCATGCTAGTGTGCAAAATGAGGACAGCCTCTTATCAATGATGTAAAATCAAATTTAAAAAATACAAATAAAAAGGGTTTACCATGCATACAAAATCAAAAGAAAATAGTGATGGTAAAGTTGATCGTAGAGAAATTAGAATTCAAGGCAAAAAAGTATAAAGGGGACACTGTCGGGTATTTTATAATGAGAAAGATATACTCTAAAAAGAATGTACTATGTTATGAAGCTTCACATGTCAATGGCAAACAGAAAATGAAACAAAAGAAACACAAGGATAATTTTTTAAAAGACTATTATAGTGGAAGCTTTACCACTATGTAAGGAATCAAATAAATAAAAAGTAAAGGTACGGAGGATTTCAATATGATTTAATTAATAAACCAGTTTTAATTAAGAAGCATTATAAACTTTTATATTCTACAAATTAAGAACACTTTAAAAAGAATTCACCAATCTTAGTGAACTATAAGTCAATTTTATGCTGTTTTCCCAACCTGGATTTCTGACCTGAACTTTTAGCCTGGAAAATTAACAGTAGAATGATATTGTAATAAGTTCATTTTTACATGGATTTGTTTATAAAGACAATTACTTTGGAAAAGTTCTCCTACTAAATTAATAATCATGTACCAATAAACCCTGATAATAACACGGTATTGTCTTAAAAATGAAGTCAAAGTTCATTTACCGACAACAGCATGTTAAAGCATTTCTAGTCTGGTAATAGTGTATACTTTTTACCAGAATTTCTATACGGTATTCTGGATACCATGTTCAAATCTATTTAATAGGGCTCATATACAGAAGCACTCCTCTCAAGCCACTGTTAGAAATGGAATGAATCTGGCCAATCGTCAGCCAAACTTTGTGAAGTCTAAACACATTTTCTTTAGCTCACAGGTCCAAAAGAAAAGAGGAAAAGCCCAGGAGGATCAAGGGCAAGAAAATAATATTTCAGTAAAAACTGAAAATAGTTATAGTAAAGAAGTTATATAAAGCAGCTTCCTATGTTATTAGAAAACTGTTCCATATGTATTATCTATATTTACTTGTAATTATCTCAAAGAAATGAGGAGCATTTGGTCACCTGTCATGATATGTTAATTTTTTAAAAATTTGTAACACATAAGAAAGTGAAATTTTACTTAAAATACAAAATGCATATTTATAATTGCAGTGATCATGCTCATTACAGAAACGAACATATATCCTACTTACAGTGTTCTGACAACTTTGTACTGGGGTACAATACAGGAATGTGTTTTCTATTACATTTGACTCCCAAAATTAAAACTTACCTTGTTAAAATGTTCATAATACTGAAAAACTTCTGACAACATTAATGTTATGTAAGTAAGCAATATAAAATATATAATTACTGGACTATATAAATTATAACAAATACATAGTTTGGGGCCTCATTGGAGGGAAAAAAAACATATGGTATCCCAAAGTTTATAATATAAACATTGACCTTTGGAAATAAAGTTCTGTCATAAACATAAGCAGGATCTTTGACTATTACTTCCTAAGTAATAAGAAAAATTAATTATGTGGCCATTGCATATAATAACACATGCAAATTAAATGCAATCTAATTTGTAAATTTACAGTGAGGCCAAAGTAGGTCAAAGATGCAACAAAATCTAAAAAACAAATTTGTTTTAAATAATTACATTTGTTACATATGAACCTCCTGCTTTCCTACTGTAGATATACATCAAGGGTCATAGAGTAGAATCAAAACACCTCTCTTTAATTTTTTAAATGGTTGAAAAAGTCCCTGATCCGCTGGGGGGGATCAGCCCCCTTGCTGTCATCTGGATTCTGAGAGGCACAGCTACAAACACACGGTGATAAAGTGCCCCCTTTCATCTCCATTATTTGAAAAAGGCCCAGGCCCTTTCTATATATCAGTCAACCAAATTCAAAGTTAAAACAAACTCCAAACTTCCCCCTTTCAAACTTCAAACATTAGTCAACAGCAGGGGAACAGAATTAAGACCACGGGATAGAAACACGTGCTGAATAATGGGATTTATGTAATTGCAGTTCATCAACAACATTGTTGACAATAAAAAGGAACTCTTGTTGGGCTTTCAGGAGCTCTCATCCTTTTTTTTTTTTTTTTAAACCTACAAATTGAGACAGATTTAGGTCCTGGTTTCCTCAAAAAAAAAAAAATCATTTCTTTAAGCATACAATTGTGAAGGGTAGGTAGATCTATAAATGTGAAAACACATCTGGAGTCTGTTTTTTAAAGGCAACAAAACTTCTCTAGATTTCACTTTTTTGGACTATTTCATTTCTCTAATTAAGCTGTCATTTTTATAATACACAAGGCAAATTATAAAAATACATGTATATATTTGAAATCCTTTTCCCTAAATTCTCTGAATAACTTATGAAGCACACGAAAGCTGTTGAGTTTTCTTCCCTTTCCTTTATAAGTCATCTCTTCTTTTTCCATCACATTAAGAGGTGCACTTCCCATAAAATTTTACTTTTAAGTTCAATGTTTATCAAAAGTTTTAATATTTCAGTGCATTTGATCAACTATGACTTTATACAGAAAAAATTTAATATCAATTAATTAAGAATTAATGGGGTTAATATAGAAGCACTTTTTAAAAGGCACAGACTTATAATCAGAGAAAATATAAAAGATAAATTTAATTTACATGCATTTTTTTTGTTGAATAGGAGTATGACACAGTGAGCAGAAAAGTCTTTCAATCATAAAAAAATCCAATTGGGGTACTATTCTGTCATGGGAGAGTAAAGGAAATATGATTTCAATAAGATGAATAACATATATTTTTTCACTGTTAAAGAGACCATGTTCAAGTATTTTTAAATAAACAAAAGATGGGTATTAAATCACAGCAGAACTTAGAGACAATGGGATACTTTTATAAGAGTGGTGTAACCATTTTATCTTAAAATGTCACTACTTAAAATACACTGTAAGTTATATTCTATGCAACTATTTAAACTGATAATGAAAAACTTTCTATGTCAAGCCTAACAATGATCAAAGAAATACAAAGTTTTTCGAAATCATTGTATGGGATATGTAAGCAAAAAAACCAAAAAGACAAAAAACTGAAGACCACTGAACCATTTTAATCATCATTAGATAAGCATTAATCTCAAAATATCAGGTTGACAAAGACAGCTATTCCATAATAAGATAGTTCCCTACAGCCATCCATGAAGTCTGTTACCCTAAATCAATAATTTTTTAAAGTGTCATATAACAGGGAACATACATTGAAAACTTACTGATTTTTAGGTAAAGGACTAAAACTTCCAAACTTTTATTTTTAATTTAACTGATATTTAAATTCTATTTAAAACACTTCAAAATGACACATTTACCATCAGTATTGCATTTACATAAAGGAACTAAAAGTCAATCTCTGGACAGCTTTTTGAAGTCACCAGGAAAAAAAAGGTCATTGCTTCTATAATGAATACACAGTGACTTGTTTGCAATCCACATTCCTCACTCAGCTATCAAGCTATTTGTAAGTAAAGATAGTGACTGCCAGTTATGACTGTCACATCTCACTCAGGTTCAAGTTTTCACTGTTTTACGTGTGACTTTACAAGGTTAAACCCAGACCTGAAATGTGCGACAGGGTTGCAAACAACTTGTCCTGTCTCCAAACCTTACATCACTCTGCTCTGGGAGCTCTTCCTGCCAGGAGATGCACAGACTGGGGCAAGACGATATTATAAAAACAAATGAGGCTAAATGCAAAAGCAGATGGTATAAAATTGTTGCTTACTACCTGGTGAATGTAGGCTAGTGAAAGATAAATAAAGGCAGGTGGAAGGTAAAAGAGGAGAGACTCTCCATATTCTCAGGGTTTCATTTGCTTGCTGGTTGTTAGCATGACCATCTCACATAAAAGCACAAGAGCACTTGATGTACTTTGTACCCGGAGCGTCAGGCTGTATTTAGAAGTTCTACTTACGCAACTCTTAGCGTCTCTAGTCTCCACAGGGAACGTGCGTGAACAGATACAGCACCACCTTCGTAATGAACAGTTCTGTTAAAAGAAATAAAAAGCCCAATTTTAACGTTGCATTCTTGGACTCAATTTTTCAAGCCAATTCAAAGAGAAAAGTAAATGGGAAGGCTTTGGAGAAACAGTAAAAGCTACTTTTTGGTCGGAGACAATATAACTGGAAATAAAAATAACACCAGTGACCTGAATAAACATTTGATTTAAACACTTTCCTTCGTCTTTTACTCCCTCTCATCCCCTTCATCCCCTCTCCCTCACCCTGGCCATTTTTCTTTCTTTATCCCAGTGAATACTCTCACCATTAAACTTAAGTCCATAAACGTACTCCACTATGAGTTTAGGTGTAGTTTAATATATTTCAACACATGCATATAATTATTTGCAACTCTAAATTCTTTCTAGACATTTAAAACATTTTAAAGAAATGTGAACACACATTAATTTTAATGTTTCCATGACAATCTGTTAAATGATAAGAGGAAAATATGAACATCAATAAAATGTAAATATCAACAAAAAAGTCACACTCACACACACACACACACACACACACACACACACACACAGAGAAATTTCTTTGGATGTACATCACACATACCAAAATTCCAAAGCTCTTGTAATAACAATTTGTTAATATGCCAGACGTGATGCTAAGTAATGTGTATACATTATCCAAATTGGTCTCCATACCATCCCCTTGAGATTGGTTTAAGGAAACCAAAATTTGTTTCCTGTTTCTTTCCCAAGTGCTCACCATCTCCCTCTCCACTGGGTCTCTTCATCATCCAAACACACATAACCCTGTCCAGTCACAAACATAATAACGTGTGACCATATTTTCCTCCCCTGCTTCCCTTGCTTTTCTGCCTCATTACCACCTCCTCTTAATCCTCAGTGCACTCAATCCTGTCTGCAGACCCACTTCTCTACTGAGACAGGGTTTAGCTGAGGCCATCAAATGACCTTCATGTTCCCAAATCCAGTAGACTTATTTTTTTTAAACACTTTGGAAAACCCTACTGCTTTGACAGTTTTCCTAACACCATTCTCGCCTGCATTCCTCTTACCTACTTAGATATTCCTTCTCATTCTATTTTTATTGTGGAACTTTTCAAAGACACACAAAAGTAGAGAGAATATTATAATAAACCCCAATACACCCAGCACATAGTTCCAACAGTGATCAATATAGGGCCAACCTTGTTTTTCCTATAACCAGAAGTTACCCTTCGACATACAACCTCCACATAAAACAATACAAAAGTATTTTTCTATACTTGATATACATATATATAAAATTTGTTTTTATTGGGCTTCCCTGGTGGCGCAGTGGTTGAGGGCCCGCCTGCCGATGCAGGGGACATGGGTTCGTGCCCCGGTCTGGGAGGATCCCACATGCCGTGGAGCAGCTGAGCCCGTGAGCCATGGCCGCTGAGCCTGGGCGTCCGGAGCCTGTGCTCCGCAACGGGAGAGGCCACAACAGTGAGAGGCCCGCAGACCACAAAAAAAAAAAAAAAATTTGTTTTTATGAAATACCCATTCACTGTTCCAATTTTCCCAATTGTCTCAAAAATGTCTTTTTCAGATTGAAGTAATGCCATTTGCAGCAACAAGGATGGACCTGGACATTATCATACTATGTGAAGTCAGTCAGACAGAGAAAGACAAAAATCATGATATCGCTTATATGCAGAATCTAAAAAAAAAAGATACAAATGAACTTATTTACGCAACACAAACAGACTCAGAGACTCGGAGAAGGAACTTATGGTTACCAGGAGGCAAGGGCTGGGGGTAGGGATAGTTAGGGAGTTTGGGATTGACATATACACACTACTATATTTAAAATAGATAACCAGGGGCTTCCCTGGTGGCGCAGCGGTTGAGAGTCCGCCTGCCGATGCAGGGGACACGGGTTCGTGCCCCAGTCCGGGAAGATCCCACATGCCGCGGAGCGGCTGGGCCCGTGAGCCATGGCCGCTGAGCCTGCGCGTCCGGAACCTGTGCTCCGCAACGGGAGGGGCCACAACAGTGAGAGGCTCACGTAACGCAAAAAATAAATAAATAAATAAAATAAAATAGATAACCAACAAGGACCTACTGTATAGCACAGGGAACTCTGCTCAATACTTTGTAATAACCTAAATGGGAAAAGAATTTGAAAAAGAATACATACATGTATATGTATAACTGAATCACTTTGCTGTACACCTGAAACTAACACAACATTGTTAATCAACTATACTCCAATATAAAATAAAAATTTTTTCAATGTAGCAAAAGCCATAGAAAACAGAATGATCAGGCATCCTACCGAGAAGCATGAGGTAATCATTCTCAGGTTAACCTGCTTTCAAATTTTATTCCTTTTTAATAATGAATCTACTTTTATCCATCATGTCACAGGATGGGAAAAATCTGAATAAATTGTTCTTCAAGGAAAAAAATGTCTTTTTCTTTCTGTTGCTTTTTCAAATCAAGGTCCAAATGAGATGCATAAATTGGTTTGGTGTCTTTATTTTATTCTAGAACAGTTCTCCCTTCCTCTTCTTTTTTCCTTCTTGCCATTTATTTGTTTACAAAAAAACTGTATCATTTGTCCTGGAGTATTTTCTACATTCTGAATTTTGCTGATAACATCCTCACAGTGTTTTTTAACATCTGCCTCTACGTGGTAGATCTAGAAATCTAGAAACTTACTCAGGTTCAAGTTTGTGATTCTTTGGCAAGAACATTTCAGAAATTGGTGTTTGCCTTCCTATTACATCACATCAGGAGGTAATAATGACTACTTGTTTATCTTTTTACATTAAACTTGATTCAGGATCACCCTGATCCATCCATTATAACCTAAGAATTTTAGGAACATCAATGACCAGGGTCCTCAGTAGGGGCCTTTAATGGTGGTTGTGAATATAATCATGTGGATAGCTTTTAAAATCCTGAAACCTTGCCCTCACCACTGGCCAATTAAACCAAATTTGGAGTCAGGTGTTTTAAAAGCTCCCCAGCTGGTCATAAGGGGGAGCCAAAGTTAGGAAACTATGGTCTATACCCGTCTCTAAACAATAGCACTACTGACACTTTGGTCCAGGTAATTCTTTGCTGTGGGGGGCTGTCCTGTGCACTGTAGGATATTTTCCACATTCCTGGCCTCTACCCACTACATACCAACAGTAGCCATCCAAGCTGTGACCCAAGTTGTGGAGATATATATATATATAAATCTTAATATATAGAATATATGTTATATAAAAATACATTCATATATATGTGTGAATGTGTGTGTGTGTGTGTGTGTATAATTTTATAGAAAGAATTTACTATAAGGAGTCTGCTCATGCAATCATGGAGGCTGACAACTCCCAAGATCTGCTGGAGACCCAGGAGAGCTGATGATACAAGTTCCAGTCCAAGCCCAAATGCCTGAAAACCAGGAGAGCCAATGGTATAGTCCCATTCCAAAGACTGACAGGTTCAAGATCCAAGAAGAACTGATGTTTCGGTTTCAGTTCAACGGTAAGAAATAATTGATGTCTCAACTCAAAGGCAGTTAGGCAGAAAGCGGTCCCTCTGATTCACGAAGAGTCAGCCTTTCTGTTCTATTCAGGCCTTTAGCTGATTATATGAGGCCCACCCACAGGAGGGAGAGCAATCTGCTTTACTCAGTCTATAGATTTAAGTGGTAAGCTCATCTAAAAACACACTCACAGAAATACCCAGAATAATTTGATCACATAGTCTGATCAAATATCTGGATACTGTGTGGCCCAGTCAAGTTGACACATAAAATTAAACATCATAATAACTGAGAGAAAGTCCAACTTATCTATTTATATTTCTAAATCTGGAATTAATATCTATATTGTGAGTGACTTTTTTTCTCTCCCCAAGATAACTACAGATAAATTCAGTGTTTCAGAACACTTGGATCATCCCAAAAACGTTAGTTTGATCAGTGAAGCATGAGCAAAAGAACTGTCTTACACATGAATTACAAAAATAACAATTAGGTCATTTTCAATTTACTTTTGTTTCTTCAAAATAAGGAAGCCTTAAATTTAGTATATTATTTTAACACTGGACAGCTCATAGTCAATTATTACTGCAGTACCAGAGACACCACCTTTTTTTTTCCTCTAAGTGAACTATTTCTTTTAACATTTACCATATGACCTTAAAGTAATGGGGATAAGGGATGTTGTCATTAGTGTTCTACTTTTTGAACACATACTGGTTTCTTTCTTGCCCAGAGAGAGGCTAGAGTGTGTAACAAATGCTGAAAAACAAAAGAGGGAACAAAAATAATACAAGGAAATTTAATCAGTCACATCCAATTTTGATGATGAATCAGTTACACAAGTTAAAAATAAAGAAGAGTAGTTTACTGGCTTCTAAAGATTGCCGTGCCAATTCAAATGCTTATGACACGTTTATGTAGAATTCAGTAGGGACAAAAAAAGTCCTATCACTGTATTTTAGTTACTGCAATGCAGGGCAGTAAAATAATATCAGAATTCTTCATTTTTCCAAACCTGATGTTCAATAAATGAATGATGGGCCACAGAACTAAATTCTCTCTCTTTTTTTTTTTTTGCTGTACGCGGGCGTCTCACTGTTGTGGCCTCTCCCGTTGCGGAGCACAGGCTCCGGACGCGCAGGCTCAGCGGCCATGGCTCTCGGGCCCAGCCGCTCTGCGGCATGTGGGATCTTCCCGGATCGGGGCACGAACCCGTGTCCCCTGCATCGGCAGGCGGACTCTCAACCACCGCGCCACCAGGGAAGCCCTAAATTCTCTTTTGAAAATGTTTTTTAAATCCTAACGAAATAGATTTTAAAAGTCATAATTGGTATCCACAGGAACTATCACTACTTTTTACCTCAAAAGAAATGTGCTGCTTTAATACATGTAGCAAAAATGATTACTTTTCTCCTTTTGTACACATAAGTTTATTAATTTAAAGTATCACTGAACATTCATAAAATCCATCACATGCATAGGCTAAAGAATAAAAACCATGTTATCATATCAATAAATGCAAAAAGCATTTGACAGAATCCCACATCCATTCACAGTGAAAACTCTTAGAAAACTAAGAATAGGAGGGAACATCCTCAACTTCATGAAGATCATCTACAATCAACATCATTCTTAATAGTGAGAAACTAAATAATTTCCCCCTAAGATACAGAAAAAGGCAAGAATTTCCCGTCTCACCAATACTTTTCAACATTGTACTAGACGTATTAGCTAATGCAATAAAACAAGGAAAAAAAGGTATGTGAATTGAGGAGAGAAAAACAAAACAACTGTTTTCTTTTGCAGATGACATGACGGTCTACGTAGAAAATACCAAAGAATCAACAACAAAAATAAAACTCCTGAAACTAAGAAGCAATTATAGGAAGGTTACAGGATACATGATTAATGGAAAGATTAATGGACAAACTCAACTTTCTTATATACCAGTGATGAACAACAGAAATTTGAAATTAAAACACAATACTATTTATATTACCACCAAAAGGAAAAGAAAGGTCTATTTCTTACAAAATATGTACAAGATCTATATGAGAAAAACTACAAAAGTCTGATGAAAGAAATCAAAGACTAAACAACTGGAGAAACATTCCACATACACAAAGAGGAAGACTCAATACTGTCAAGATATCAGTTCTTCTCAACCTGATCCATAGATTCAACTCAAACCCAATCAATAACCCTAGGAAACTAATCAGTTACCTTGAAAGCAATTCTAAAGTTTATACAGAAAGGCCAAAGACCCAGAATACCCAACACCATATTAAAGGAGAACAAAGTTGGAAGAATGACACTACCAAACTTCAAGACTTACTATAAAGCTACATTAATCAAGCTGGTGTGGTCCTGGTGAAAGAGCAGACAAATAGATAAACGGAACAAAACAGAGAGCCCTAAAATAGGCTCATACAAATATAGTCAACTGACCTTTGACAAAGGCACAAAGGTGCTCCACTCCTTTCAATGAAAAAAGGATAGTCTTAAATAGGTAAAGTACAGGAGAGTTTTAAGGCACTGAAACTATTCTGTGTGCATTACAAGGGTGGATATATGTCATTATACATTTCTCAAAACCCAGAAAATATACAAAACTAAAAGTGAATCCTAATGTAAATAACGGACTTTAATTAATACTAATGTGTCCATATTGACTCATCAGTTGTAAAGGAAGTACCACACTAAAGCAACATTTTAATAATAGGAAAACTGCAGAGGAAGGTCTGGAAGGGATATATGGGAAGTATCTGTACTTTCTGCTCAATTTCTTTGTGAATCTGAAACTCCTCTAAAAAATAATGCTTATTAAAGCCACAGTAATCAAAATAGCATGTTATTAGCGCAAAAACAGGTATATAGGTCAATGGAAGAGAATAGGGAGCCCAGAAATAAACCAACGCATCTATGGTCAATTAATCTATGACAAAGGAGGCAGGAATATACAATGGAGAAAAGACAATCTCTTCAACAAGTGGTACTGGGAAAGCTGGACAGCTACATGTAAATCAAAGAAATTAGAACACTCGCTCACACCATATACAAAAATAAGCTCCAAATGGTTTAAAGATCTAAATATATGACATGACACCAAAAAACTCCTAGAAGAGAACATAGGAAAAACATTCTCTGACATAAATCGTACCAATGTCTTCTTACAGCAGTTTCCCAAGGCAAAAGAAATAAAAACAAAAATAAACAAATGGGACTTAATCAAACTTAAAAGCTTTTGCACAGCAAAGGAGCAAAGGAATAAACAAATGGGACTTAATCAAACTTAAAAGCTTTTGCACAGCAAAGGAAACCATCAACAAAACAAAAAAACAACATACGGAATGGGAGAAAATATTTGCAAACAATGTGACCAACAAGGGGTTAATATCCAAAATATACAAAGGGCTCATACAACTCAATATGGAAAAAACAAACCCAATCAAAAACTGGGCAGAAGACCTAAAGAGACGTTTTTCCAAAGAAGAGATATAGATGGTCAAAAGGCACATAAAAATATGCTCAACATCGGCAATTATTAGAAAAATGCAAATCAAAACCACAATGAGATATCAACTCACATGTGTCAGAATGGCTATCATCAAAAAGTCTACAAATAATAAATGCTGGAGAAGGTGTGGAGAAAAGGGAACCCTTGTACACTGTTGGTGGGAATCTAAATTGATGCAGCCACCATGGAAAACAGTATAAAGCTTCCTTAAAAAACTAAAAATAAAGCTAGCATATGATGCAGCAAACCAACTCCTGCGTATATATCCTGAGAAAATAAAAACTCTAATTCAAAAAGATACATGCACCTCAGTGTTCACAGCAACACTATTTACAAGAGCCAAAACATGGTAACAACCAAGTGCCCATCAACAGACGACTGACTTAAGAAGGTGTGGTATATGTATACAATAGAATACTACTCAGCCATAAAAAGAATGAAATATTGCCATTTGCAGCAACATGGATAGGCCAAAGAATATTATGCTTAGTGAAGTAAGTCAGACAGAGAAAGACAAATACTATATGTTATCACTTTTATGGGGAATCTAAAATATAATGCAAATGAATCTATCTACAAAACAGAAACAGACTCACAGACACAGAAAACAAACTTATGGTTACCAAAAGGGAAAAGTGGGGAGGGACAAATTAGGGATATGGCATTTAACAGATACAAACTATTATACATAAAATAGACAAGCAACAGGATTTACTGTATAGTACAAGGAATTATATTCAATATCTTGTAATAACCTATAATGGAACATAATAAAAAATAACTGAATCACTATGTTGTATACCTGAAACTAACACAAATCAACTATGCTTCAATTTCAAAAGTCTTAATTTTTAAAAATCACTTATTTAATGTTTTTTTAAAATATTTATATATTAGGAGAAAATATACTAGGACTATACTAGGAAGAAAATGAAGAGGATGATTATAAAATTTAGCCACTTTTATGCTTTTCTTTTGTTTTGAAAAATATCACATTTTACTAGATTTAAAAATTTTAGGTTGGCAGTTATTTCCTTTAAGCAGTTTTAAGCTTACATCCAATGGCTCCAGGTGTCTCTTACTTGAAGTGAGCTGTAAATCTTACTGTTGTCCCCTTAAAGATATCACATCTTTTTTCTATCCGTTTTTAAGTGTTTAATTTTGTGTTTACTTTCCAGTACTTTTAGTCTGATGTAAGTGTGGTTTCTTTTCTTATGTCTTACTTAGGGTTCATAGTTCTTGAATCTGTGGCTTAATATACTTAGTCAGTTGTGGAGAATTCTTAAGCAACTGTATTAAACATTGCCTGTGCCTTGTGTACTTGCAAGCACTCTTTTTCTTGTTCTCTGTCTCCCTCCTGCTTTCCTTCTCCTGCTGCCTCCCTCCCTTCTCTATCCTTTTATTTTGGAACTCCAATACATGTATGATAGACCATTCATCATTTACCACATATTTCGTATGCTCTTTTTCATATTTCCCAATCTTTTGACTATCAGTGTTTCAGTATTAGGTCACAATATTTCTTCTGACATTATTTCCGGTTCAATAATTCTCTTTTCAGCTATGTCTAAGCTGATATTAAATCTATCTGTTCTAATATCAGTTATTTTAATTTTCAGTTTTAGAATGTCTATACGACCCCTTCTTATAGTTACCAGTTCTCCACCAAATTTATTCACCTGGTCTTTTACTTCTTAGATAATAATCATAAATATTTTAAATTCTACTTGTGATAACACTATTATCTGTGTATCCATGACCTGTACGCCTTTTTCTATAGGGTGTGCTTTTCAGGTGGGTCCTATCTTATATGCCTGTGCTGTATAACAAAGAATTTGGCTGACCCATGCCCCTGGTTCCTAGAAGGGAGATTCTAAACCCCTGGAATTTCCCAAGTGATATAAGAGACTATGTTTTTCATGAGCCTCTTAGATCACACCTTCATTTATGGTAATGGGGGCACTCGTCGTGGGCCCCCAGACAGCTTCAGTAAGAGGGCTGGCCATGCTGGAAAGACAAATCAGATGACCAGAGGGTTGGAAGTTTGATCCAGCCTGACCTCTGAGGAGTGAAAGTGTGGTAGAGATTAATTAAATAATTGAGTACATGATTGAACTCAAACATTCCTACATAACAAAACCCCAAGAAAAACACTCTAGGACAAAAGCTTGACTGAGCTTCCTGGATGATGGACACGATGATGTGCCAGGAGGGTAAGATATCTTGATCCACAGGTACAGGGAAAATAAACTCTACATTTGAAACCCTCCCAGACCTCACCCTATACATAGCTACATCTGGCCCGATTTGTAACCCTCTATAATAAAATTGTAATCATAAGTACAGCACTTTCCTGAGTTCTTAAATCTAAAGGGGTTATGGGAACCCCCAAATTTGTAGCCAGTTGTACAGCAGTACAGATGGTCTGAGGACCACCCCTCTCCTTGTGGCTGTTGTCTGAGATAAGGGCAGTTTTGTAGGGAACAAAGCCCATAATTTGTATGATCTATTAATTCTGGGGAGTTGGTGCCAGAACTGCACTGCAGTACATCAGTCAGGGTTGAAACAAAATAGCATGTTTAATTTTGATTATTAGATACGGTATATGTAAAACACAGAAATCACTTGAGTTCTTTGTGTTAGTCCCCCAGCCCCCAAAGATGTACTTTTGCTTCTCGCAGGTAAAGTAATCTAGGGGCACCAGCAATCCCACATCATCTTAATCCAAATGGTAATTAATATTATTTGAGGCTGAGTTTCAATACTTGCAAGGGCTGCTCTATTTCCAGTTCATCACTGCTTCAAGGGTATAGTTCTTTGAGTTCCCTCCTAAAGTGCCTCTTCTTTGGTGGGTCTTGTACTACCACTTTTGATCCACTTGCGCTCTGATGCTTCCAACACCTCTGCCCCACTTCTGAGCCACTCAGCCACTGCAATCCCCTGGAGAGAAGAGGCTTCCTCAGATGCCGAACTCACTCCTCCGTCTCCTATTTTGAGAACCTGGCTCCACACATTTTCACTACTTTTTTAGCTCTCAATTATCTTTGAACAGATTTTTGGTTTTTCTCAGAGGGAAACATGGCTTGGAATAACCTCATCTACTATTGTTATCACCATCACTTTAAAAAATTCTCTTTAAAATACAATTATTTTCAACTTTGAGTCCATCAAGCTAGTGCGGAATTCAAGCACTTATTTTGTTTTGTTTTTGTTTTTATTTTTGTTTTTGCGGTACGCGGGCCTCTCACTGTTGTGGCCTCTCCCATTGCGGAGCACAGGCTCCGGACGCGCAGGCCCAGTGGCCATGGCTCACGAGCCCAGCCGCTCCGCGGAATGTGGGATCTTCCTGGACCGGGGCACGAACCTGCGTCCCCTGCATCGGCAGGCAGACTCTCAACCACTGCGCCACCAGGGAAGCCCTCAAGCACTTATTACTGTTGCTGGAGTAGTACAATAATCTCGGACCTTGGGGAGTAAGCCCAGTTCATTTGTTAGATCTTCTAAGTGCAGGGTCTCTACTTACATGCTCCTGTCCAGTCTGAGGGCTGATGCTTTCCATTCACTTGAGAGGCTCAGGACATTTTGCTCAAGTGAAAAACCCCACAGCCACTGCCCTCTGAGTCTTGCCATCTCCTGATAAGCCAGGATGAAATGGGGAGTAGCAAGTTGTCAGGGAGCAGAGTACTGGTCAGCCTGAAAGTGGAACTCAGAAAGCTCTGCTCCCTCCCCAGTCTCTATGAATGCTTTAAAAAAAATTTTTTTAAGATAACCATAGATTCACATGCTGTTGTGAGAATATAGAAAAATCCCTTGAACACCTGTCTGGTTTCCCTTAATAGTGATATTTTTCAACTATAATATAATAGCTACATATATACATAACCTTAATAGTTACATGTATAACTATTATATATGTAATAGATATGTAACTAATAGCTATATATGTAATGTAACTATTACATATACATGTAACTATGTATTACATATATATATGTAACTGTTACCTATATATGTACTATTATATATGTAACTATATTTTAAAACTATAGTATAATAGTTACATATATATGTAAGTACACATATATTCAAGTTACATACATATGTAATTGAATATATATATATATATATAATGCTTTTTCAAGGAAGATATTGACTTTGATACAATCCCCTGATCTTATTAAATTTCTCCAGTTTTGTTTATATTCATTTGAGTGTCTGTGTGTCTGTTATTAAAGTCTATATCATTTTATTAACTGTGTAACTTCCTGGAACCCCATCATTGTAAAGGTCCTACACCACAAGGACGCCTCACATTGCCCTTTTCTAACTACACCTACCTCCCTCTCGCTCCCCTCTCTTGCTACCCTCACCCTGGATAACCACTAATCTGTCCTCCAGTTCTAAGATTCATTTCAAAAATGTTAGAAACATGGACTCACACAGTATGTGATCTTCTGGGATTGGCAATTTTCACTCAGCATAACCGCCAGGAGATCCATCCTAATTGTTATGTATCAATAGGCCATTCCTTTTTATTGCCGAGCAGCATCCCGTGCTATGGTTGTACTGCAGATTGGATAACCATTCCCTTGATGAAGGACATCTGGGCTGCTTCCAGTTTTCGCCTATTACAAATAAAGCTGCTTCACACTAAGTATTTGTGAAGAAGCATTTTTGTGAACACAGTTTTTGTTTCTTTGAGATAAACACCCAGAAATGCAATTGCTAGGTCATATGGCAGCGCATGTTTAGCTTTTTAAGCAACTGTCAAAATGCTTCCCAGAGTGGCTATGCCATTTACAAGCAATTTATGAGCGATCCAGTTTCTCTGCATCCTCGCCAACATCTGGTTATCAGTATTTTGTTTTGTTTTAGCCATTCTGATAAGTGTGTAGTGACAGCACCTGGTGGCCTTGTATTTCCATAATCGATAATGACGCTGAACATCCTTCCCTGTGCTTACTTGCAATCTGTATGTCCTTTCAGTGAAACCACCGTCTATGTTTTGCACCCAGTTTCTAATTAGGTTGTTTGTTACTGTTGAGCTTTGAGAGTTCTTTCTGTATTTTCAGATTATTTGTCCTTTGTTGGACATATGATTTGCAAATATCTTTGGCCAGCCTATAACTCATCTTTTCATCCTCTTCACAGGGACTTTTACAGAATGAAATTTTCTCATTTTGATGATATCAATTTATTAATGTTTTCCTTTCATGGACATGTTTCTGATATCAAGTTATAAACTCTATGATCGCAAAGATTTTTTCCTAAATGTTTTATAGTTTTATGTTTTACATTTAAGCCCATGATCCATTTGAATTAGATTTCATATAAAGTGTGAGGTTTGGACTGTGGTTCATATATTTTTGGCTTATGGGCGTCCATTTGCTCCATGTGAGTGTGTTCTGAGTCTGTGGCAAAATCCTTTCTTCTCTTCTTTTTCTGTCAGAGGGAATCTCTCTCTCCCTGTGTGCAAGACACTAAGCATAACAACCTCCTTGGATTTAGTCTTTAGGGAATAAAAGTAGTCAGGAAGGGAAGTGCCTTCTAGAAAAGTTCAGCTTTCTGCCAACTCTCAAACCTCCCCTGAGGAGAAAAGTGTACTGGGACTGCTAGCTGCTTAAGTGGAGAAAAATAATAGGAAAAATACTGGGAGAAAACATACGTTAACATCACAAAAATTCCCTCGCAGGCAAAAGTTTTGCATGTTGGCAAGTATGTGAGTTTTCTCTGAAAAAATCTATAACATACATCATACTGTCAAAATATCCACAAACCACCCCACCAGTTTGTTTAAATCACTGTCTTCAAGGCTCAGATTCCTGCT
>NW_006779738.1:422650-489481 GCF_000442215.2 Lipotes vexillifer
TTCTTCCCTGTGGAGTGACGTGAAGTCAAGATGCTTCCAATAGAGAAGGCTCTTAGCCAAGGATGTGGGACTCATAGGCCTCAAAATAGTGTTCTGTTCATTCAGGTTGGTCGGCTGGTTTCTGCCCCTCCTGGAATTGCAAGCAGACAATAATCTTTTAGGAGTCACTGAAATCCTACAAACGGGGACCTCAAACCCCTGTGAATTAACCAGAGCGGTTGTCAATGCATGCATCCCACTGCTCTCGTTAAACAACCTACAAGGAAGTCTGCCCCTCCTGGAATTGCAAGCAGACAATAATCTTTTAGGAGTCACTGAAATCCTACAAACGGGGACCTCAAACCCCTGTGAATTAACCGGAGCGGTTCTCAATGCATGCATCCCACTGCTCTCCTTAAACAACCTACAAGGAAGTGCATGACATTTTTTCCTCCATTAATTTCTTTCACAAACACAAAATAATCAGCATTTGTGTGCAGATTCCCATATATTTGTCACTCTATGAAAGGGGTACAGAAATGAATGGTACAATCCTGGCTGAAAACTAAACAGAATAGATGAACACACACACCAGTAAAGATAATAAATGGCAGTATGTGATATATGCCATTTACCTGGGGCAGTTAAAGACACAGACAATTCTACTACCAACACGTCCTCAACCAAATTAAGTTCCATGTGGTAATGTATTACCAGACCCTGGACGTTGAGGATTCACCTATGAATCCTTTGAAAAACAGAAAAATTACTCACACACAATTTCCATTGAGAGTTGATACTGAATGGCAGGTTCAAAACAATCATGGGGAAGACAAGCTTGTTCTATGAACTTACAGGCTGGCGAAAGTATCACCTCAAAACCAAAGGTCAGCACAGATTCCTCCTTGTCTAATCCTCCTCAACAGGTAGAATAGTAAGATACGTTTTCTACAATCTCATTTTTTTTATAGCCAGCACACATCGAAATGCCTAGAACATACAAGCCCTCAATAAACATTAAAGGAATTGAAAAATAGACCCAGGATTAAAACATTATTGCAGAGAGAAATTATAAGTGTTTCAGTTTACACATTTTCTCAGTAGGATTTCTGCTTGCACACCAGTCTACTACGTAAGGGCCTAAGAGAGTGTTTGGCTGAGCAGCTAAGCCCCAGGCAAGCTCCCAGGAACCTCTTCATAGTAACAGAGAAATCAAAAGTATATGCCTGTACAACACTTAGAGAAGCATCACATATTTACTCAGGACTGAGTTTGTGATATTTCTATTCAAGTTGCTGCACAAGGGGAAACAGGTATTGAGACAGGACACGGACGGGCCTCAGGCTGAGCAGTTTCTCCCCTGTGGACAGAAACTCCATAACAGCAGAAACTCCATAAAAGCAGGATAAAAGAGGAGGCTGGGCCCTGCCCAGATAAAAGACCACATAATCCTCATCCTCGAAGTCAAGGAGACCTTCCTGACTATACATGCACAGACAGGCTCCTTGGAGATCAAAAAGGGAGGCGGCGCCACCCCACAGTAAGTGATGCCAACTACCCATAGGCCTCTTTGCTAGAATCCATCTTGGCTAAGAGATGTGCATGCACACAGAGGAAGACCCCGAGGTAGACCAAATACGGACTCAGAACCAGGCAAAACAAGATGACTGGTCAAAGGAAATCAGGAAGAAATGCCCCGTAACAGTGATTCAAACTACCACAAGGGTGCGACTCTCTCTCTCTCTGAGCCACCCGTGTGTCTATCCACACGTACTGTACTTTTTCCTCCTAATAAACACTTTACTTGCTTCACTGTTTTCCACCTCTATGTGGAAATTCAGTTCTACGCAGCTGATGGGCCAGGGCCTCGTCACTGGCCACTGGTCCCTGGTGGTCTAGTGATTAGGATTCAGCGCTCTCACTGCCGCTGCCCAACATCAGTCTCTGGCCAGGAACTGAAATCCTGCTTCAAGCCGCTGCAGGCCGAGGCCACCCAAGATCAGTATGTTTTGAGATGTCACGTCCGCATAAAATATAAATGAATAATCGTGGATTAAAAACAATAACATCCCTACACTCCGAATCCATATTAAAGAGTCATGTAACTAGGACTAGAGCAGAAAAACAACAAGAAACATTTGCTACTTTTACTTTTCACTCCATACGGAACATAACACGACCACAAAGGAATTTGGAAATTAAAAAAAAAAAGAGGAAGCTTTTCTTTTCTTCCTGAAAGATACTGCTTACATCTAGATTAAGTTAAGAAACTAAACGTGGACCAGTAAAAACGGTCTTAAACTTTCACTGAGAAAATAACTGGGAGATTTCTCTTTCTCAGTGTTGATTTTTAATCTATTGTCTCTTGGCAGTCACTCATTTTCAGTGCATCCAACACCTCAATTGTTGTTTTTTTCATTTTTACTCTTATCCGGTGGCTCCAATTTCTGTGAATATTTTTAATCCTTTGCCTTCAAAGCTTGTGTTTTGGAAAACAGTGCCTTCTAGCCCAGTCGTTCCTTGAGAGTGTGGCTCTAGACCAAGTCAGGCTGCTAAATGATGACAGGCTGAAGCAAGGCCAGGGTGCTCTCTGCAATCAGCAGGGAGGTTAAGTTTAGGGGAAAGACTGCATCTCTCTCCAGGGAGAAGAGGCAAAGAAGAAAAAAATAGCTCCTTCACGTGCCTACTCTTCTAGCAAAACTATTTGGGAAACCTGTCCTATCCCCATACGCAGGCTAAAGAGGTATACACAGGACATGAAGAGAAGGAAGAAAAGTTCTTATCTGATAACTTGACCATTTTGTAGTAAAACAGGCCAGCTGCAGAAGCTTGCACCCGAGGTAGGTGACTGAGGGCGTACAAACCCTGCGGGGTATTAGTCATCCAATTGTGTACGTAGACATAAACCACGCCTCTCCTTCTAAGCCAGACTGAGAGACACTTAATTCATTAGATCAAACCCATCTCATGCCTTATCAATTATTCACAAGTAAAGATCATTGAATCATAATATTAAAAGGGGCATGAGGCAAAAATATTGCCATGCATACATACGGCATGGCTTTCGCCTGCTGAGTCACATTCTGCAAAGCAAATGTAGCATTTATTTCCAGACACTGTCAGAAACAATGACTTAATGGTCCTGAGCTTGAAAGGAACAAGACAGAGCAAGTATATGCCAAGAGTAATGCCTGGTAAGATGGAAACAGGACAACTTCTCTATCCACACTCAAGCCTGCCTGTGCTCTCTCTCTCTCATACACACACGCACACACACACATACACATACACACACACCATCAGGTGTATTTTATCTATGCATGCATGGGTATGTGTGTGCATTTATAAACAAGCATATTTAAGTTTTTATTGTTACATATCCCCACTAGAATGTAAACTCCTTGAGAAAAGAGACTTTGTATCTTTTTAGATACTAACAACCCCAGCACCCAGAACATGGTGGTCATTTCACAGATTTTTATTAAATGAATAAAATTACCTATGAGCTACGTGGTAAAAACTGTTTTAACACACAAATAATGCTTTTCAAAAAACGTTCCCCTAATACCGGTTTCCACATCAGAGATTTCACATAATAATTCTGAATAACACTCCCCTAACTCATCTTTCTTAAAACTTATTAATTTAAAAGTATGACATACTTAATTCAGGTAGTGCATATTTAATCCTTTAGTAAGCGTGTGTGCACATAAAGCAAATGCTTTTGTTGACATTTTATTGTATTCACATAAAAATGGATGGAAGTAATAAGGTGCAATCCAGAGACAGAATCTAGAACAGAAAACATTCCCCATATAAAAGACTTCATGCTTGAAATGAAAACTGATAATCAAATTTCAAGGCTCCAGAATGAAATCTTTTTTTAAAGCAATAATTTAAAAGCTGTGTGGCATCCGACAGATCTCTTGCCAAGTAGCAGCACTTGTTTCTCCTTAATTTATCCCATCTCACTATTTGAAAAGTTTGAAAAAGAACAAAGAAATTACAATTCTACAGTTAACGTTCCGTGCATTTCTCCCTTTCCCCCGCCTGCTCACAACGTCTATAGATGATAATTTTATGACTTTTATTGTTGTTTAGACCAGTTGTATACTGGTAATTTTAGAGTCACACATCTTTCTGGAAAAATCTCAGGAAATTTAAAATAAAACCATAGTGATGCTTTACTTCACGAACATGTCAGACAGAGTTCAATCCGTAAAAGCAACATGAGCAGGAAGTGTGGGGAAAATATATGTTTAATTTAACTTTGGTAGGCTTCATTCTCCAATTCAATTCCACTTAACTGAATGGGACAGTACATGCTCTTCATTCTGGGGGTCTGGTTAACACTCCCATGAGAATGCACAGGAGACCACATACATATACAGATCTAAGTGTGAAGAGGTAGTTAAAGATCACTCCATCAGAGAGAGAACAGACCTGTGGTTGCCAAGGGTGGGTGGGGATGGTGGGGAGGGATGGAGTGGGAGTTTGGGGTTAGCAGATGCAAACTATTACATATAGGATGGATAAACAACAAGGTCCTACTGTAGAGCACAGGGAACTATATTCAATATCCTGCGATAAGCCATAATGGAAAAGAATATGAAAAAGAATGTGTATATATGTATAACGGAATCACTGTGCTGTACAGCAGAAATGAACACAACATTGTAAATCAACTATACTTCCATAAAATAGATTACAAAATAATAATAATCAAAGATCACTGCATCGGTATCTAGAACTACAGTACCCATCACTGAACTGCAGTTTCAACTGCTACAATTATAGTTCTATTATGTATATTCAAAACTTGTTATGGGAAGGAGGCATGAACAGATTGACAAATCCACTTACTAACCCAGCATCTACGACCAAAATGGTCCTAAATTACTCAGAAGCAACTGTCACTTCTGGCCATCTCCTTAATTAATTTCCCTACTTCTTGCAACAAACCTGATTTGACTTTAGTTATTTAACTTTAATAACAGAATATAAGTGAGTGTAGCCAGATCATAATTACAGTGAAGAATTATGAGTTAAAAGAAATCTTTATATATTTCCCTGGAACTTCTCCAGCTCTCAGAAAGTCAAATTATTTTTACTTCTTTTTAAAAAATGAATCAAAATACATTTTTAAGGTTATCACTATGCATTTTTCCCCCAATACAGATTCACATCAATTGAAGAAAGGCTGCCTCCTGGCTGTACTGTCCTTTGCCTTCCCCTCATTCTGTAAGACACTGAAGTGACTTAGCGTGAGGACAGGGGAAGATAAAGAAATTTCTACACACTGATATTTAGAAGACTTGAAAGAATAAAGGGCTCTATAAATGTAAAATTTAAGGAATTACTTTTATCATTACATGCAAAAAATTGTTCAATCTCACCGTGTAATCAAGGCATAGATAACTTTCAGTCTTAAGCAACATCCCTCAGGCTCCTGCTGCCTATTTCTGACTCATTTTCTCCCTCAAGTCATGAGGGAGAAAGGGATGTTATGAGGCATGTCAAGTCTGACATCCATTTTAATCTGATTTCACCCGTGTAAACACGCCGTACAAGGGGCACTAAGGATGTGTTCTTACTGACATCACTACCTACAAAGAGCTGCAATGTGTTGATCTGAATACATATTGAGATTAATTTGACACAGAAATGAATAACATTAAATCAAGAATAATACAGGAGGGGGACAGGAGCAGCCTTCAATATGCATGCAATGGGAAAGCGGACCCAGACCAATACCAAAATGTCTTTGACATTTCTCCTAGTTTTCTCTGTAATAACCAGAAATGTAAAGAATTACAGCAATGTAATAATAACCAGCAGGAGAGATGATCATACTAAGCAAAGTAAGTCAGACAGAGAAAGACAAATACTGTACGCTATCACTTACATGTGGAATCTACAAAAATGACACAAATGAACTTATTTACAAAACAGAAAGAGACTCACAGACTTAGGAAACAAACTTATGGTTACCAAAGGGGAAAGATGGCAGGGAAGGATAAATTAGGAGGTTGAGCTTAACATATACACACTACTATATATAACATAGAGAACCAACAAGGGCCTACTGTATAGCACACGGAACTCTACTCAATATTCTGTAATAGCCTATATAGGAAAAGAATCTGAAAAAGAATAGATATATGTATATGTATAACTGATTCACTTTGTTGTACACCTGAAACTAACACAACATTGTAAATCAACTATACTCCAATATAAAAAATTTAAAAAACAAATAAAAGGCATCCCCCCAAAAGAACCAATTAGCAGGAAATCTGCTCTATAAGTATCATGTTTAATAAAACCCCTCTTTAACATACAGCCTCTCTAATGTGCAGGAGAGGTGGAAAACTGCAGTCATTGCCCGCGAGCTTAGTCCAAGAAATCTGGGATCTATCCGACGCTGATTATTCTCATTTGGACATGAAAACACCTGACTGTTAAAAAACTATGCTCATCCATTCCTGGCTTCTAAAGCTTAGCAAGAAGGAGGAGCCCTTCCCCACCACTCACCTACCACATTCATTTCAAAACAGAAGAGGGTTTTCTTTGATATAGTTTAGCGTCTCTTCCCCTAAAATCTACGCTCACCATACTTTCACCCGCATGCCCAGGGTCCCTCAAACGTTCCCATATCTGACTAAATGCTGCTCTTCTGTCTAAACAATAGTGATAACAACAACAATAATACATTTGTTGATCTCTTAATATGCATCAAGGTTTTCCATGCATTTTCCTACTGAACCTTCACAACAATCCCATGAAGTAACAGCTAACATTTAAGCCACATTTCACAGAGGAGAAAAATCATGTTTAAAGAAATTAAGTCACACAAGTCACACAACTATTAGTGGCAGAGGCGAGGCCCAAACCCAGGTCTACAGCCCATTCTCTTAATTACAAATCTCTACAGTGTCTGCAGAAAGAGCACGTGGGCTCAAAGAATCACTTCGTTTCAAGTGTTTCATTTAACAAGTCAGAGACTAAGGATCCAAACTATGGCACAACCTCGTTCTGCTCCTAAGTCTCTATGATGATATTATATCATTGAACACATCTACACCCCAAGCCTCCTTTGGGCTTCATAACTAACTTCCCTGGCTCTCCACTTAACTACCATTCTGCCTCTCTTGTGCCTTTTCTTCACCTGCCAGTGTCCTAAATATCAGCCTTATCTAGGATTCCATCCTCAGCTTCCTCTCTAGTTAGTCTATTCCAAGGCTTTGCAGCCTTTTAAAGCAATGCCCAACTTGCTAAACATAACACTCTAGTCACTGTTCCTCCCTCTCCACCTAGGGCTCCCCCTGTGCACTTGTGATTTATATCCAACCCAAGCTTTGTCTAAGTTAAAGACTCAAAAATTCCAATTTCCTATAAACCCTTTATTTTATTTCCCATAGACCCTCTGTACTCACCAGTGTCCAAAATCTCACTCAGTCCTTTGTATCAAATCTGTCCAACTCCTACAATCTTTAACACCATCTCTCTTCCCTAGAGTCAGAAACTCTAGGAATTTCTCGCCCTTAAATCTGATACATCCTCTCACCGACCACACAGAGTTCATCCTTAAACGAGTCAATCTGACCTGAAATGTTTCTGGGCCAGGCTGTCCTATTCTAACGGCCACTCTCCAGGATAAGCTTCTCCTTTTCTCTCACATGAATGACTTCATCAGCCTTCTCCGAGTTGGCTTCCCTGCTCCAGAATCTCTCCACCTCCGATCTAAGTTCTACTTGTTTGTCAGAGACACTCTTTTCAAAGAGATCTGACCACGTCACCCCGTCCCCACACACTCCTTCCCAACTATCTCAGGGTAAAAGCCAACCTGTGGGAATGGCACTAATGAGCCTTCAAAAACTACAAACAGAACTACCATATGACCCAGCAATCCCACTACTGGGCATATACCCTGAGAAAACCGTAATTCAAAAAGAGTCATGGGGGCTTCGCGATAGTGAGAGGCCCACGCACCGCAATGAAGAGTGGCCCCCACTTGCCACAACTAGAGAAAGCCCTCGCACAGAAACGAAGACCCAACACAGCCAAAATAAATAAAATTAATTAATAAAACTCCTACCCCCAACATCTAAAAAAAAAAAGAGTCATGTACCAAAATGTTCATTGCAGCTCTATTTAGAATAGCCAGGACATGGAAGCAACCTAAGTGTCCATCAACAGATGAATGGATAAAGAAGATGTGGCACATGTATACAATGGAATATTACTCAGCCATAAAAAGAAACGAAATTGAGCTATTTGTAGGGAGGTGGATGGACCTAGAGTCTGTCATACAGAGTGAAGTAAGTCAGAAAGAGAAAGACAAATACCGTATGCTAACACATATATATGGAATTGAAGAACCTAGGGGTAAGACAGGAATAAAGACACAGACCTACTAGAGAATGGACTTGAGGATATGGGGAGGGGGAAGGGTAAGCTGTGACAAAGCGAGAGAGAGGCATGGACATATATACACTACCAAACGTAAAATAGACAGCTAGTGGGAAGCAGCCGCAGAGCACAGGGAGATCAGCTCAGTGCTTGTGACCACCTAGAGGGGTGGGACAGGGAGGGTGGAAGGGAGGGAGACGCAAGAGGGAAGAGATATGGGAACATATGTATATGCATAACTGATTCACTTTGTTATAAAGCAGAAACTAACACACTATTGTAAAGCAATTATACTCCAATAAAGATGTAAAAAAAAAAAAAAAAAAAAAAAACTGACCAAGTTTCCATGTCTAGTTTCCATGCTTCTCCCACCCTGCCCCCTCATCAGTCGGGAATAACTGCAATTCCCAGTATACACTGCATCTGCCTGAGTCTTCTGTTTGGAATTAATTCCTCAAATAAACCGTCTTTTGAATTCCCTCTCATCTTTTCCATAAACCCTATCAACACACCATTAACATCTTCTTCCTAACCTACTAAAAGCAGCACTTTTCGTTTAGGGAATTTTTGGAGGCTCTGCATTTCATGCTTCACCATAAGCTAGGTCTACCTGGGGAGAGATAAGACTAGTACCCAGGCTAGGTCTCAGAGTGACTTTTCCCAAGGTTAAACAGCTAATTAAAGACGTATTAACTTTCTAAATGTTCTCTGTATCTTTCTTTAAATTACAAAGATAAATATTTATCAATAATAGTTATCTAAGTGATATGCTAATATTACGAGAAACCTCCACTAAAAGACTTAAAGCCACGTAATAAATCACCCGGATCATGCCTTCTCTCACAATAATCACTTATTTATGCATTCCACTTACTGTATTCATCCATTAATTTGTGAGGCAAAATGGAACATTCAAATCACCCTCAATATTTTTATGGTTTTGTATTATTTGTGCACTTTTCCCCATGATCTAGGCTACTGCCATCTTGGCCCAATACCAAATAATATTAACATAAGAGAGGTATTAAAATCACATAAAATATTAGGGAAGGTGCTCAATTTTATTATCTATCTCAGTAAATGGGAGGTAACAGAAAAAGGTCCTAAACTTTGGGCAATTTGAGAAGTCTGAAACTGAACTGGAGACTAAACATTCCAGAAAGAGGATTCATCAAAACGAATGTTTAAGTAGGTGAATGTGTTCATTCCTCTCACTCATTTATTGTATTCACTGCTTCTCACCCTGTTTTAATTATACAAGAATTTTCTGCAACTCTATTCATAGGTAGTCAAAACCGTACGTGAGAAAAAAACTTCAGAGGCCAGCAATGGATCACTTCAGTGGACAGATGAATGACAGAGGCCCACTTTCTCTTATGCTAATGGCCTGAACAGACAAAGCCTTAATTTACAAAACTTAAAACAAGAAAATTCAAGGCTCAAGGTGCTGGGCTCAGGTACCAACCTTCGCTGCTCTTCACCGTGTTCTCCTGAAGGGACCGTGAGGCATTCATCCATGTGTCCATGAAGCAACCTGAGGACGTCACCACCAATCAGATACCCTAGAAGGATTGAAACGCAGTCACATTTGAACTGTCATCATCAGATGTTGACAGCTGAACAGATCATTGGCTCCAATCTCCTATTTTCACAGAGACACAGAAATCCAGCAAGGCTTAAGTACCTGGCCAAAATCACAGAGATGGATGGTGCCACCTGCCTGCCACCTCTGAGCCCTGGGTTCCCAAGTCCCACAGTTAGTGATGTTCCCACTATTATACATGACCTCAGCCTCATAAAACCCTCCACTAAATGTGCAAGCCTGGATAGGCTCAGATTTGAACTTACATAAGTTAGAACAACCAGAACACACATATTTCCTGGGAAAAACCCTGATGTACAAGCACTGCTGTGATCCAGTTCTAAGTCACGCACCCTGGAAGATGAGAAATCTTGACAAGCAATACCCTGAGGCCAAAACACTGGAGAAAATAACCCCTAGAAAGCTAGCATGTAAAACACACACAAAAATAAGCTAAAGCTGACGAGAGCATAAAAATAAGAGGAGATAAACCTTAACACAAACTTCACTTTTGAATAGCAATTCAAATAAGTTTCTTAAATGTTATGTATCTACATTACAGAATATTTTGACACAAACAGCTCTAATTAATTTACTCATTATCACAGTCCCAAAGATGACTGCCAACTCTGCATCAGGGACCAGCCCCCTAATGGAAGTGGAATACTTACCTTGGGCTGCTTCACTTCCTGAGCTGATTGGGGCCACGCTCCAGAGGGTCTGCTGGAAAGCGGCGTCCACGTGCAAGCTGCCGTTGCCATAAGACAAGTGCTGCATTAGAAGCAAAAGAAGGCATCACTACAGGCTCTGGGTAAGTCTCAACACAGAAGTGCTTCTGGCAACTCAAACTGAACGCTGCCAACGTGGGACTGTCCACAGAGAGCCTCTGTGGCAATCCCGTCACTCAAAAATGAAGAGACCAGTAGGAAAAAAATTAGAGTTTATATTTGACTTTAGGTATTTTTCAGCTTCCTTCTAAGAGTTACTACTTAAGCCACTAATCCGAAAACACAAATAAAATAAATTTATTTGTGAAAACAGACTATTTTGTTTTAAAGGCTTATTGATGGGTAAATTTGTACAGATAGTAGGCTCTTACCATTAAAATTATAATTAAGTTTTTACATATCACACTGTGACAGTGTGTTGACAACGAAGTAGGTTAAACCTACTGGACCAATGTGTTAGTTTCATGGGGTCCTTTAGGAACTTTTATCTACAATCTGATGTAATAGCCATTAGATGGCAATATTTCCTAATAGGTATCAAAAACCAAGACAATACATGTTCTTCAAAATTCAGACATTACAAATTTCAGACGTTCCTTCTTAAGTCAAATGTATTAAAAGAACATCATATTTCACATCTTTGAGAGCCATAATTGATGAGTTCTGAAATGATAAGTAAAGAAAAACAAAATGATGAGTACAGACAAATGACTTGCTTATTTCACTAACCATTACCTGGCTGCTGCTAGAATTTCAAACATGCAAAGAACAACCACCTTTTCTCTTGGAGTCATCTGAGTAAACATCACCAATATTCCTATAATGTTCCTGCAACACTTTCTAATGCTGATGACAGCCTAAGCTTTTAAAGACTTCAACTGCACTAGAACTTTCCCAGATATCTGACCTTCCTAGTTAGACAAATAGCAGTCACAGCATGCAGAGTCACACTGGTATATGCCACAAGCCTTTCAACATCCAAAGGTCTCTTCTGCCTAAATATACTCATCTCATGTCACCAGCATAGGTAGGCATTTCATTTTCTTTCTCTTAAAAACAAAACCCAAGACATTTGTGACGTCTGACATATATGTAATTATCTTATCGGCAATTTTCCAATCAATAAGTTTAAAAGTGGATGCTTCAGATTTAGCAATAACCTGCTCTCACCCCTCTCCCATCTCAACCAGCTGTCTGTCTTTTTACAACCTCCTTTCTACCTGGACCTGTCATTCTTATGCAAAAATCCGGCTAAGATGTCTTTATTGAATTAATTTTTTCCCTATTAAAATTCTTTAACTATTTACAAATAAATCATATGCCATCTGCTTCCACAAACAAGAAAAATATATTTTCCTTCATAGCCCTTATCACAATGTGATCATTTAGTGTATTTTTCATTCTCCCTCTTGTAAGCTGACACAGGCTCACAACTGTATCCCTAGCATCTAGCAGGGTTACTCAATAAAGAAGTATGTGCAGAAGTGAACCAAACGTTTAAAATCAAAGTAGCATAAGCTTAAAAAAAATATTTTAAGTTACTCCATAAATGTTCCTATTTCAATGACCTGAGCCAAAATAACAGCACATACACACCAAAAAAAAAAAAAGAAAGAAAGAAACCTGTAAAACCATATGGATTTTATCAAACCATCAGAAGACGATTCAAAATACCAATGCTTATATTTATACTTTTGAATTCAAGTGAAAGCTCATGCCATGTTAGGATAAATAGATTTGTTTATTCATCCTTGTTCATTGAATATCTGTGTATAAAGCATTGTGCTAAACATTAATAGAACATATTCCCCACCATAAGGGTGCTCGTAAGCTAGAAAGGTAAGTAAAACATATCCACAAAATGCTGTGAGTCAGTGTTTTGAAAATGTTAGCTGAATTGTAATCAAAGTGCTACAGGAATTGAGAGAAAAGAACACTTGGACCAGCCTAACTGGAACACAGTTCATTGTCCTGGGCCTTGAGGACAGGTGGTATTTCCACAAGAGAGACAGGGTTCCATGTGGGACAAGGCATTTGAAGAGCCAGCAGGATCATCTGGCCTGAGCGTCACATCTATATACTTAGAGATGATGTCTCCAGAAGTTTGTACATACACTGAATTTGCGTGTGTGTATTAATAATGTTAATGCGCTAAGTGTAAATATTTTTTAAAAATACCAAAACTTGTATAAACTACTTTGGAGATTTTCATTCTTAATACACCAGAAACCTTGTAATTGTAAGTGACCTGGGCTTTTTTGGTGCTGTAGGCTCTAATAAGGGAAATGGTACCCAAAGGGGCAGAGATACGGGAACATACAGCACAGCAGAGAGTTTCATCTTTGGGGCTTACAGCATATACTTAGAAAGAGAGTGAGAGGCCTGCAGACAAAGCAGGTGTCAGATCAAGGACCTTATAGGCAATAAGGAGCTACTGCAGTGAAAAAACAATGGGGGGGGGGGAGGACGAAAATTCAATCTTCAAATCATATCTAAGCCTAAAAGTACACAATAAATATAACCATAAAAAAAGGAAAATTTCAGTCTGTTGGAGAAAGTAAAAAAAAATGTCCTTAAGATCATATTACAACATTTAAAGTTATCTAAATCATGTCCACTCTTCTCAAGAAAATATTCTCTAGGCATAACTATTTTGGATGCTTCTATTTAATTTTGCCGCTTAAGCAACAAAGGGGAATCTGAGTAAGAACCACACAGGCTTGCGATAGTAAATACTCAGAATGCAGTAACAATTTCAGTTACTGACACTAACTAAGATGGGTTATCCTTAAAGCCAAAACAGATGTTGTCAGAGGTTGAAAGCAAAGCTGGCCTTAGGCTGAAATATGTAACTGCTCTAAAATTTACACACCCACCAGGAGCACTGCAGGCACTTTGGGGAGTGATCTGCTCTCTCCTATCACCTTGATTCTCATGTTAGTGACTCTCAAGTTCTCATGGACACACAAATCATCTGAGGATCTTGTCAAAAAAAGGCAAATTTGAATTCAGGAGGTGTGAAGGGGGGCCAACCAAGGCCACTGGTTCAAGAAGCATATTTTGAGTAACAAGGCTTTATATGATAGAAGCACGAAATCTCAGGAATAGAAAAGATATTATTATAAATCACCTCCCAGGAGTTCTCAACCTGGACTCCACTTTGATACTCTTAGTTTCCTTTGTAATCCAGTGTATATATTTTATGCATTTTAAAAGATAATGAAACAAAGAGTCAGTAAGCTTTCTCCGACTGTCCGAAAGGTCCAAGGCACAAGAATTTCTAAGAATATCCGAATTCAACCCTTATCTGATGCATTTATTCACTCATTTATTTCTCTCATATTAAGTGTCAGGCACTTGGCCCTGGTGATGCAACACACTAGAAAAATGATCCTCCAGTGACAGGGAACACAAGTAAACAAGATACATCACCCCTCAGACTTCACTTTTTTATTCTGAGAAAAAAACGAGGGACACAGGATAGATGCTCTTTCCAAATGGAACAGTCTATGATTCCATCACCTGAGCCACAGAGATAAAAAAAAAAAAAGGATCAAGGTAAATAAATAAAAAATAAATTGGATGGAATCTAAGAAAAAAAAAAGAAAAGAAAAAGGTCATGAAGAACCTAGGGGTAAGACGGGAATAAAGACACAGACCTACTATAGAGCATGGACTTGAGGATATGGGGAGGGGGAAGGGTAAGCAGTGACAAAGTGAGAGAGTGGCATGGACATATATACACTACCAAACGTAAAATAGCTAGCTAGTGGGAAGCAGCCGCAGAGCACAGGGAGATCAGCTCGGTGCTTTGTGACCACCTAGGGGGTGGGATAGGGAGGGTGGGAGTGAGGGAGACTTAAGAGGGAAGAGATATGGGAACATATGTATATGTATAACTGATTCACTTTGTTATAAAGCAGAAACTAACACACCATTGTAAAGCAATTATACTCCAATAAAGATGTCTAAATAAATAATTGATATGATGAAGAGCTTGAAAATATTTATGATCACTGTCTTTTTAGCTATCAATATTTTTAAGCAACTTGAGGGAGTTCGGTAACTTACTATGCAATCAGAACACCTAGCATTTATTGGAAATTCAGAGGTGGGTATGAGAGAAGTAAATTTTTATGAGCCCTAGAATAGCTTTCTTTTAAGCATTTTCATCACTTTTTAGATTGTGGGGTTTTGCTTTTCCTAATTTACTTTTAGACAGTTGTTTGGTAATGTTTTCATGGATTTTAAAAAATCTGTCTGCTACTGTATAGCACAGGGACCTCTACTCAATACTCTGTAATAACCTATATGGGAAAAGAATCTAAAAAAGAGTGGCTATATGTATATGTATACCTGATTCACTATGGTATACACCTGAAACTAACACAACATTGTAAATTAACTATACTCCAATAAAAATTTTTTTAAAAATCTGTCCGTTTCTATAGGTGACAGAGAACATTATTCAAAAATCAATGTTTCAAATGAGAGAAATCCAATCCATGGGTTGAAAGCTCTTGTGCATACCATGGTGATTTTTATATCTTTCTAACACAAGTAAAAATTATTTTGCATGCTTTACCTTATTTTGTTTAGTCTGAGATTCACAGTAATATCTATTTGACCATATTTCCTCTCTTTAACATTGTATCTTTCTCTTATATTTAAGCTGCTTTGATAAAGCCTCCTTTAAAAGAAAAAAATAAGTCGTTCCAATGGGTCAAAGGAATTTTTCTTCCTCTTAGATATTCCTGAAAAGAGGATTAGAATATCATTTCATATTAGAATATGAAACAGCAAGATTAGAAAAGACATTATTTGGATGAGTGGCTTACAACCTTTTCTGGAGATAAAACCCTTTATTCCTGAGAAATCATGTACAAGGTTCATCACATAAAGCAGAAAAGGGCGGAGCATCCTAGGTGGAGCCTGGGCTCTGGAAGCCCAGCACAGTCCACAGGATACCTCCACAGAGGACAGAGTGAAAATCAATCCTTCAATCCATTTTAATCAATTTAGCATCCCAATAGTTGTAAGCTTGATTAGAGCAGCAAACCCACAATTAGATAGTTCAACCGTAGCTTAACCATCACTGTTCGTGAAGAAAAATTAGATCAAAGGCCAACAGACACTAACAAATGAAAAGTTACAAAGTCAATGATAAGACTTGTTTATTTTTAGTAGTTAGTTTTAACGGATGTGTTTTCAACCTTATTTCTTATTTATTTTTAACCATGTCAGCATCTTCTCAGAATATGAATCTGGCTTTCACATGATAGCCCTTTATTTAAAATCAACTGTAACTGTCTCTTCACTTCTCACTTCCCAACTTTCTCCTTTTCTGGTTAAATATCTACAGTTCTTAATAGGCACAAATCTCCTGGGCAAATTGTGATAACAACTCACTAAGCAATTTTTATATGTTCCATTCATAGAGCTAAGAGTGTTGTCTGGATTAAGCATTCAATCCTCTTAATATCCCTGTGAACTAGGCTATTACCCCCATACTGCAGATGAAGAAACTGAGGGTTTGAAGAGATTATATGATTGGCCCAGGCTCATGCTTAGCAGGCTCCGTACCAATAAACAATATGTATATATATATATATATATACATATATATATATGCCCAATTTTCAGTTATTCAGCTTCAGTACGAGGATTATTCCAGCTGCCGCTGTTTAGTCCAATGCCTGTTACTGCCTCGCTTTTTGCCCTTTCACTTCCTCCTTTTTGCCATGTAGGTCCTTGAATCCATGAACATAATACTCTGTATTCTCACTACTAATTACTCACAGTGGAAATGTGAGGTAATAATTAACTATCCCTACACCCACAGAAACATCCTTCAGCATCTCTAACCTAAACCCTAACACTTAGTTACTGTCTCACGATACTCTCCTACAGTTCCATGGGTTTGGTTTGTTTTTTCCACTATTTTTTTTGAGGCTGGAAGCCATGTGTAATCTGTCCTTGGTCATTCCTGTGGCTTCTACTATCTGCTAGGTCTATACAGATGATCACTAAACTCACTGACTTCATCATCAAATAAAAGTGAAATTTTAACAATCTGGTTGGCTAACTATCTGGAGCTCTATATAAAACGGTATCAGAAAAGGAACTTAAATAAGCTGGCTAAAATGTAGCTTGAGGGCTTCCCTGGTGGCGCAGTGGTTGAGAGTCCGCCTGCCGATGCAGGGAACACGGGTTTGTGTCCCGGTCCGGGAAGATCCCACATGCCGCGGAGCAGCTGGGCCCGTGAGCCATGGCCGCTGAGCCTGCGCATCCGGAGCCTGTGCTCCGCAACGGGAGAGGCCACACAGTGAGAGGCCCATGTACCGCAAAAAAAAAAAAAAAAAAAAAAAAAAAAAAAAAAAAAAAAAAAAAAAAATGTAGCTTGAAAATTATCTGTGAATGTAATTAATCATGAGGTTACTTATTTCCCAAAGTAACAGAAGGGGCACCTCAGGCATTACAATTACTGCCAATGTTTGTATAGTGTTCTTTAATTCAAAGCATCTTCAAAATCCACCATCTCACTGCTTCATCACAGTATCTATGGTGCTAGGGAGAATCATCACCATTTTCCAAGTGTGGAAGCCAGAATTCAGGGAATTAAGTGACTCAGGAATTTGCTGGTAGAATTGATGCTATAAGCTCTGGCCTCAGTGAGATTCTGAATTTTCTCCTCCTTCTGTGCATAATGATACCATCCTGTCAAATAAACTCTGCTGTGTAGTGGAAAGAACAAGTGATACAGCAAGAACATGCCGAGTTATGTCCAAATCAAAATAAGATATGTGTAGAATTTATATACTAAGAAGCATGCATGAATTATTTCTATTACTGCTATTGGTTACCAAGTAAAACTACAACTCGAAATGTCTATCTCCTGATCAAAATACATCACCTTCACATATACAGCACAGGCACACAGCAAGGGCTCAATGAATGCTTATTTGACGAGCTGACACCTTGGATTGTCCTAGAAATGTGCGTGGTGCCTGATTCCACCTACACTGCTTAAGAGACAAGAGGAGAGAGATGCTCCAGGCCTCCCTTTAGCTCTGCACCATTAGATGCTCCATTTAATAGTTCCTGTCAGTTACACAAGGCCCTGTTTCACCACTTCCCTGTCTTCATCATTACCTCTTCCCTCAAAGCAAGTAAAACCACACCCTTCTTCCTAGAAATGTTTCAAAATTGGAATTGTGTTGGTAAGCAAAAACTGACTTGAAGCACCCCCAGACCCACCTTATTTCCACATTCACAGAGCCCAAGGGTACCAACTACTTACTTAATTCTAAATCAATTACACACAAATAATATGTTGATTTAAGGCAGTAGGAATACACTTTCTATAAACTAGCATGAGCTTAACTGTAATGATGTTCTATTTCTGATTTTTGTTTCAATCATCATCCATTATGATGTCTGGGATTTTTTTAATGCGGATATTCATGTAAAGTTTATAATACCATATTTTATATTTGTTTGCTTTCTCAACCTTAAATTAGAAAGAATATTTTCACTGACACCCTTCACACTTCCATTGATTTCAATATTCTGAGAATTTCTCTGCATATGATTATGCTTTAGCAAAAATATAATTTACTACAGAAGTTAAATAGATATTGGCCTCACTACAAAAGTAAAAAATACCTTCAGTGATTAAGCATAAACTTCTTTCTTCAATCTCCCATTTCTAGCCCTTTCCCTTTGAAACAATGCAATGTCAGTGAGGGAATTAAACCTTTTTTTATTTTATTTCTCCCTTCTTAGCATGACAAGTGTTTCTCACATAATAATCTGCTTTCATAAATATCAAAATAGGTAATCACAGCCTCATTAATACAGCCTTCTCATTGGGTGCAAAATAAAGTCCATGGAATTTCAAATTCCTGATTGGACTGCATTTACATGCTGTTAATAAAATAATCCAAGAACAGGCACTATCGATGTCATGAACATACATATCAAGGGCACGAGGGAAGCCTGTCTAAATAATCCTGGTAAGTCACACTTCCACACATGTCACACCATTCTTCTACTTAGGGAGTTATGTATAATTCATCAAATAGAGATACAGGCTTGTTTCTAAGCAATTTTCCTAGATAATTTGCAATTTCAGCTTTAAAAAGATCATTCTATTGACCTGTCACTTATCATATCACCAACTACATGATCTGCCTTTGCACACTTACCAAGTACCTTTCGGAGGACACACTAACTAAGATGAGGTCATCTCCAACCCGTACTTTTTCTCCTTCTGAGCGCTGCTTGGAGGCAGGATGGATGGTCCACCAACAAGCTTCACCTGCACAATGATTGAAATGTGAAACACAAAGAAATGCCTCAGTTTCAAACTCGAGGTTCTTTGCCAGTGACTCCAAAATACAAGAGGGAAATGAAGTCCTCAAAATCAGTCTTCTTAAAATGAAACTGTCCTATTCACACGAACGTCAGAAATTTGAAATAGAATGCAAATTCATCTCTTAGACCATGAAAATCAAAAAGGATTAGGCCAAATTAGCTTAGAATCTAAAAAAATAGTGGGTATATGTATAACTGATTCACTTTGCTGTACAGCAGAAACTAACATAACATTGTGAATCAACTATATCCCAATAAAAATTAGGAAGGAAGGAAAGAAAGGGGAAGAAAGAAAGAAAGGGAGAGAGGGAGGGAGGAAGACATACTGACATGAAAAGACGCTTCTCATAGAAACTGGCTGTGACATTAGGGGAAGTCTAATGTGTCTCTTTCCCCCACTAAGAATTGCTTTAAAAGGATGTTGATTTATGCTAAGACAAGGCCAATTTCACCAGCCACTCTTATACAACTTCGCTCCTTACACAATCACATGTTGTTGCTCTCTCCTATTAACATCTAGTTTTTTTGCCACTTGATTTTCAAAAGGATTTGGGTTTTTGTGACTCGACAGTTGCATTATAACAATTTTAAAAACCTCTACTTTTGGGGGGATGCTGATGCAAAATAGGTACATCCTGTGCCTTATTTTACAATATTTTGTTATTTTAAAATGTGGTAGTTTCTATTAATCTAGGAGTAAAATAGTAGAGAATCCTACAGGATTTTCTGGGATACGTTACAAAAATATCTGGGCATACATAAAATCAAATAATTTCTTATAGAACAAGTCAAGCATAAGCCTCATAAACCATATAACCATATACTTCATACTCTCATCACCTAGGATATAAACATAAGCACACAATTTTTCAATCTGTTCAGTTCCTTTTGAAACCTTTGAGTTCTACCGCAGAATGGGAATAGTTTTAGTGATATCTGTTATGTAATAATTATCATTCTCTGTGCCCAGCTTTATTATTTCTCCATAAAACTTTTTTTTTTTTGCTTCTTTACTAATTGCCCAATGCCAAAATGTAAACTCCATGATAGCAGAGCATTTGTGTGTTTTGTTTACTGGGGTTTCCCCAGCTCCTACTAGCAATTTGTAGGCATTCAATAACAATTCATTTTGCATAAATGAGTAAATGAGTCAGCAAATAACACTTCTTAAGCATACTTAACAGGCAATATGTAATCTATGCCCTGAGCTGCTTTTCTTACACAAACCATATTCTTACTTGAACGTCATGTTGCAGAATTCCTTATCTTCATCCACTCAACTCACATTTTTAAGAGTTGTAGGGAGTTTTTCATTCATTCACTCAAATATTGATAAAGCACACACTATTTGTCAATCATTGCTTTAGGAGCTGGGGATACCTCAACAAATAAGGAAGAAAAAATTATCTGCCTTGGGAGTTTCATTCTGATCAAGGCAGGCACACAACAAGTGATAAATCTAGTAAATAGTTCAGTAATTCAGAAGAAGTAGAGACCTATGGGGAAAAGAGAGCAGCATATGGGTGTAGGGTGAAAGACTGCCTTGTTTGGTGGGTTTCACTATTATATAATCATCTCAATGTATGAAAACAAGTTATAGATCATGCATGTCTTTTACTTCTTTTGAGAGAGAGGACTGAAGATTTTTTTTTCATGTAACTATGTGCTGAAGTAAATTAATTACAATGAGAAAATTAAAACTACTAGCCAAAATACAGAGGAATGATGGAGCCTATAGAAAATGAAATAAACATGAGAAGAACACATTTATCTTTTTGGTGTCTGGGATTCTTGGAATTTCTTGTAGGCGGTGATGTGTTGGTCCATTAAAAAGTTAATTAGGTTGGTAAACAGAACTTTATGTTTATCCATTTGTTATCAGTGAAACTTTTAGAGTATGGGAAAGTATTTTAAAAAGGAGGGCATGTGTGAACTTGATCCCACCCATAAAAGCAAAAACTTAATGAGTCGGTCTATTTCCTTCCATTCTTTTTTCTAGTTGGTCTCTTATTTATTTTTAATTCCAAAATCGGGCATGCTCATTGTAAAAGATAAAGCCATCAAATTGTACAGAGGTGTATAAAGTGTAAAGTTCTCAAAGCATTGAGAATAAAAACACAAATAAAGCCTATACTTTCCTATCTGGAGTCTCCAAAAGTATAAATGTGTTAATATATGTTTTTTGTTTCAAAAATATGTAAATACATAGATATGGAGCATATGATGACCTGTGGACAGGGAAATGAAGGAGGCTTTCATTTGCTACTTTTCTGTTTGAATGTTGACATTGACAATGTTACATGTGTACACTTAAAAATATTTTAAGATGCAAGCTGAAAGGCAGAAAAGATATGCATCAGAGCACAGTAATATGGTTAACAATCAGCAGAGCATCAGTACTGTTTTCCTACCCAACTCCAACAAAAGAATAAGGTTTGAAGTCTAGTTTGCACATCAAGCTAATTATGTGGGAATGACCCACCAGTAGAAACAATGTACATTTCCTCCTTCTATTAAAACCTTTCCTAGTTAGTCATTTGTTTTTTTCCTGAATCCGTCCCTAAGAATATTCAACCAGTTTATCTTCCAGAATATTCAACCAGTTTATCTTCCATCGTGTCTCAATACGTCTCCCAATCCAATCCCTGCCATGATCTGCGTGCAGCTTCATCACGGACCAAGGTGCTCACCTGTTGTGTCCTCTTGCAAGCCAACATCAAAGGCCAGTTTATCAGTGGAAGACCGAGAGGTGGACAGGCAGCACAGATACTAAAAGACACAGAATCAGTAGATGTCACTAAACATTTGTTGTCCATTCCAAGTCTAATTCTGAGCACTTACACAGCCTAACTGAGGAACAATGCTGTAGAGGAAATGTGGTTTTCTTCCCCCCTCACAGAAAGACTGCAGAAATATGTCCTGTCGGTAAAAGAAGACAAGTAATTGGGGATATGTCTGTACATCTCTCACTTCATCTGATATTCACAATCATAAGCAAAAGGACAACCTGATCTGTCAGTTGGAAATCTTTCTCCCAAGCAGGAATTTGAACACTATTCACTTTTATCTTCTAGTTTTGTTCTCATTTTTAAAATTTTAACTCTCTGAAATTTATACAGAATTGAATTTCAAACGGTGTGTGTGTGTAGCCTGTCGCTTCACTACAGTGAGGGTTTGTCACGTGTATACCAATGTGTGTTTCCCTAGGAGGAATGGAACTCTCCCAACACCTCCATCTCCTGATTTCTTTCTCTCCCTGTTAAGTTTTCCGAACTATATATTCTTGGACATAAAGTTTAGGACAATTTTTCAGGGCAACTCCTCTATCCCCACCCCAACCTCAAAATCCTCAGTAAGTGTTGCAAGAATGAGAACACAAAGATGAATGTGGTATGAGCTCAAGATACACTGCCATCTACACCAACCAAGTGCAGTGCCGGAAAGAACAGGAGTCCTGCAAACAGGACTCAGGGACAATGCTGGGGACTGAGCAAGCACAGACGTCCCAGAATCATGGAACAAGTAATGAGAAGCCTAGAAAACCCCTATGGTGGAATAGGGTTCACCCAGCTCAGGGGATGTCTGTGAGCATAAGGAGGCAGGTGATGCACGGATTGGGGACAGATGTGCTGGCACGTTACATGGAATTCGGTGCCATGAGGATGTAAAAATCAACTGACCTGGAGCCTCTGTCTCTTGACTGCAAACCACTGACCTCCCAAGTTATAGAAACAAGACTTCAAGGGTCCCCAGACATTTTCCTAGCTAGTCAGGAGTATGAGTCTGACCTCAAGACAGGCAGCCCATGGTGGCCCCTGAGGGTTACAGACCTTAGATCTAAGCATATTAAATACCTGCCTTTATTTGAGAAAAAGTAACAGGGTTATAATACTGATTTCCCAGGTAAAAACTCAGTGATCTCTATTAAAGTCTTCTGCAATAGTTCTCAATAATATTACAGTACCAGGCACTGCAACTGTTAGTGTGCATTCTCTCCTCTTCTAACGTTCACAGCAACTGTGAGGCACACACTATAATTATTTCACTAAATGTTAATTAAATTCTGTTAAGGGTAAAGACTTGGTCTTATTTACTACTATATCTAGCACACAGGAGGTGCTAAATAATATTTATCGACTGAATGGATAAAATTCTCGGATGCAATTACAGGCTTAAAGAAGTTTGGCAAGGTATCCAAGGCTGTACAGCATACAGGAAAGTGAGCCTGCACCCACATCTACTAACCAAGTTCAGGCTCTTACCCATCTACTATGTATCAGGGTTATTTTTCTGAAAACTGACTCTCATATTTATTATTTTGTGTGTTTTGACTGCTTTTGAAAGTGGAATTCCTTCCATGACGTTCTAATGTGTGAGTGCTATATGCAAAAAGGTTGTTTTTATATATTTGTCTTCTATCCAGCCACTTAAAGTGTTCTCCTTTATTTCATTTCATATCTTACTAAGTCAGCCAAGACTTCCAGAAGAATGTTAGATAGCTAGCATATTCTTGGGAGTTTTTTTTCTTTTAGTTTTGCCAAGAATGGATTCAGTGTTTGACAATTAATTATCAGGTCATTGATTTGACATAAATATTTTATCATTGAGAAAATAATCATCAATGCTTAGTTTTTATTAGGAATTGGTATTTTTATTAAAAACCTGTTTCAGCACCTGTTAAGATGATCAGTTTTTCTCATTTGACCTACTAATGTGATATAGCACATTAACATAAATGATATTAAGTCATTATTAAAATCACATCTATACTTTTCCTCTATTTCTCTTCCTATAATTTTCAATTCCATTAAACAGATTTTTCACATCAATATTCATGATGATGAAGACTGATGATTTTTTTTCTGTTTATTTTGGTATTGATATTGAGGCTATGCTTAAGCTTTTGCTCAGGAACAGTTTACACATTTTGGGAATTATCTCCTTCTTAAAAGAAATGATTATTTTATACTTCCAGGTATTAGACTATTGTATAGTCACTAAGATAAACTTGATGAAAAATTTAAATAATATGGATAATACTTATACTGTGATAATATGTAAAAAAATCTGGATATAAATTTGGTTATATAACAAGATCTCAATTATATTAAAAAAAAATTTAATGACACAAAGATTGAAAATTTTTAAAAAGTCCCCAACAGTTTTCTCTCATTGGTGTGATCATGAAGATTTTTTCCTTCTGTAATTTCCAAATCTTACAGAATGAATATGTAGTATTTTTATAACTGAATAAAGCTTTTAAAAGAATGGAATATTTATATATTTTATTTTATACATATTTTATACACAAACGCACACACATGCATATATAAATGAGAATGAGTAAATTGTGCCTGAGAGGAACCCAGTGGATAAATGGATAACTGGGTGTAAGAGGAGCTGATATGGAAAAACAAAGAGAACAACCAGTTAAGAAGGAAAGGAAGTTAGTGGAGAGTTGAAGGTGGGACTCGCAGGCAGTTTTTTATACTATTTTTCAGTAAGGATGCTTTAATTCTCTAATAAATAAACCGTTTGAAATACAATCAGAAATGAGAACTATTTCTTACTTGACTCTTAACACCTCTCTCCTCCTAAACCTAGTCTTTCAAAAGTAAGATACGAAAAATAGAAGTCACATAATGATAGAACTGAAGGACCTTAAAGGTCCTCTAAGCTAACTGTCATCTTATAAATGAGAAAACTAAGCAGGATATAAAGATATTAAAAAATACATACAACCAAGCTTGTTAAAGCCATCAATGAAATGGGATTACCAAATATTTCCTGACCACATATGCACAAATGGATCAATCAGCATGACCACAGGGGAGATGCAGTCTACACGTGTACTCACCATGCTGCTGTAGGAATGGCGCAGCAATATGGCATGTCCATAGAGGAGCGTTCGGTGGCCACCACCTTGAGCGGTCTGCATAGAGCAGAGAAAGGGTCGACGAGGAAAAAAAGAAAAAAGAGTAAATTTAACTAAGTCCATAAAATGCTCTCTTGTTCTCATGGAAAAGTTTAATGGGAAAAAATAAAATAAGAGCTATTGCAGATGAGCAAAGTGCTGTGGAAAGAATGCTTAAATTGGGACAAAGCTACCAAGAAAACCTTCTCCTGTGGGGGGAGGGGGCTAGCAGTTGATCTAGTTCTTAAAGAATGAACTCGAGTTCGGTAAACACCATAATTTGTAATTTTTGATTCCCAGTTATTTGTTGTCTGTATTTCCCATTACACTGTGGTGCGTGTCGAGCAGGGGCTACGGTACTTTGGGCACCGTGGTATACCAGATTCCTTGCAAAATGCCTGGCACATAGTAAGGACTAAATAAATACTTCTTCAGTGAATGAGTCTTCTTAAAACACAAAATTCATCAAATCATCTTCAGGCTTAAAAACCTTTCATATCTTCCAACTGTTTATAGAAAAAGAGTCCAAATTCCTTTATATGAGATAGCGGAATGCTTCTCAAATTCTAGCATGCTTACAAATCACCTGGAGAGCTTGTTAAAACACAGAACCCTGGGCCTACCCCCAAGATTCTGATCCAGTAGGTCTGGAGTAAATACAGAGATGTTTCATTTCAAAAATTTTCCAGATGACCCAGGTGCTGTTGTTTTGGGGACAACAGTGAGTAGTACACACACAGAGGACTTTAGTCTCAGCCCTTTCTAGCCTCGCCCCCAAATCCCTTGTGCTCCAGACAGACACACTTTCCCTGCCCTGAGCTTTCTTACTGCTCTGTCTTAGAACACAATACTCCTTCCCTCTGTAGTCTTTTCCACCTCGTCGACTGTTTTAAACTCAGGTTAAGGGCTCCCTCTTCTATGAAGCTACAACCTGAGCTAAATTTGAGAAGCCAGATGGGTTCCCCGATCCAGGTGAGTAAAGGTGTCATAGGAAACAACTCCAGGGTATTAAGAAAGAGGAAGGGACCATGGGATTGCAGGTCTGGGTCGCAGAGAAACTAAACAGGGGCCATAAAACTAGATCAGGGTAACATCATGGGAGGTACAGAACATTACACCAAGGAGGCTGCCCTTTTTTTCTGTAGGAAAAAGAGGTCTTTAAGGATGACTGTGATGTTATTGACTTATACATACTCTAAGAAGTACAGGAGAAAGTACTTTAATATTCATTATTATTATACCTTTTTTACTAAAAATATATCCCCTTCCTAGTGTTCCATATAACTTCTTAAAATAACTTTATTTACATGTTATGCTTAAAAGACTCCCAATCCATTTAAAAATAGGTATTAAAAGGTACTAAAATCATGAGAAAAAACTGCTTTACAAAAAAGGAAAGTTACTTTTTCACCTCCAGAGTGAAAAAGGGAAAAATCTACTCTGCAAAATGATACTCCTCCTAAGAATGAGGCCCTGTTTCGAGAGTACTTTTATTTTCTATAATATATTTGATTTACTGTGGCCAAGAACAACTTATTCACCTTGTCCGATTTGGACTAGTTTGGTAGGAGCTTACCTTTCCCTCCCAGCTGTAAGTTCCAAAGCTACAAGGTCCGGCTGAACTTTAATGACACTAGACAGTCATACCAACCAAAACAAGATGTTTGTAAGTGAAGAAAAAGCTTTAGATTTAACCAGTGCTGGTTTTCCTGTAAAGCTTTGCCTGTGCATTTCATGTGTTCATATGCACATATATACATAAATGTTCAAATTGGTTAAGAGGAGATATTTTAGTATCTGAATTTTCTTTCAAAGATTTTATACATGGAGATTTTATACAGTTGTCTATTATGGATTTAACACTACAGATTTCCTCACTACTCAAATGCTAATTTATGTCACAAATTTAGTTTTAATACAATTCCTGTAAAAGTATGCAAATAATCCACACTAAATTAACTTTGTTAATTAAGAGAGCACTGTTAACACAAGTGAATATAATTTCTGTCACATGGTCTGCAGTCCTTTTCCTCTAACTTGTCATTTTAAATAATACTATCGTGACTGGCTCTGATTCAGGACAAATAAAATGTATAATTTCCACTCTTGGGCAGGCTGGATAACTTATTCAACAAACATTTATCAAAAGAATTGTGAGGGCTTCCCTGGTGGCGCAGTGGTTGAGAGTCCGCCTGCCGATGCAGGGGACACGGGTTCGTGCCCCGGTCCTGGAAGATCCCACATGCCACGGAGCGGCTGGGCCCGTGAGCCATGGCCGCTGAGCCTGCACGTGCGGAGCCTGTGCTCCGCAACAGGAGAGGCCACAACAGTGAGAAGCCTGCGTTCCGCAAAAAAAAAAAAAAGAATTGTGTTTGTGGGATGCATCCAAAGACGTGCCCTGGTTCTTTATTTGTGCTTTCTGATTTGGTCAATCAATCATATCAATTTTCTTGTTAAATTTGGCCTGGCCCTTGCTTTAAGTGAACAAATATTTATGGACTTCCTCTGATGTAGGGAACTACCAGTACTTTAAGAGGATGGTTGCACCTGTTACAGTACCGGTTACACTAGCTTAGCCACCTCCAGGGTTATTCCTTCAAGACTCTACAGCACGATGCCTCAAAGTGGACTGGGTAATCCCCCAGGGCAATTTCAATGAGAAAAAGTTCATCACTGCTGGGTAATAACATCACAAGCAGTAGTAATTCAGTACTCTGGAACAAGGGGTCCATTTCTCCTCCGGCCACCCAAACCAGAACCTTGCAAGCTCACAGTGCTATAACCATCATAACCATTGGGAATCCAGCCAGGACAAACTAGATAGAACCAATCAAGCTAATGGGCCAACAAGTTCAAGGCTAGCCCACCCCTCAAAATCGCACTTTGGAAAAATACCTTGGTGTTTTCTGAAGTTAACATGTTCACTGTTCCTTGGACTCTAAAACACAGGTAAAGTAAGCAGTGCTTTCCATTGCACCAGTTAAGAGAAAAAGTAGAAAGTTAAATTTTATGTAACAAACCTTGTGTTCACATTCATGTCACCTATACTTTAGTCCTACTGATTCTCCAGTAAACATTATACAAAAGAAACACTTTTTTCTATTCATTCAAAAGATATTTATCGGGTATCTTCAAATACTGTATCTGAGAGGTACACTATCTGATGTCAAGGGTATTAGGCATAAGAAGCTCACAGCTTGTTTTCCTCTGCCTTCAAAATGAGAGTTTTCTCTAATTATTCATTCATTCAACAATTATAAACTGAACCCATGCGTTTCCCTACCAAAGACTTGCACACTAACAGCAAAGAAAACAGAAGTTTAAGAACTATTTCTCTCTGCATTTCTTACCACCTCCAACTACATGTCGGATTATCAGGTCTTTTTAGTAAAAGTATTACCTGGAACTGACATGTCCTTGACATACATTTCCGAGTGTGACTTGGGCCCTACCTGTTTCTGGAAATGCAACAGTCTGTCCCTCACACCCCAGCTCTCCCCTGTGACTGGCTGGGCCTGTGGTATGGTTGGTGAGCTGTGAACAGCCCTCTATGGCCCCTCTGCAGATCCTGAAGTTGGCTTCTGCTAGACTCCTGTAGCCTCCCATAGGTGAAGGGGGTTTACGCTAAGGGGCTGTTGTTCTTTCAGGGAAAAACACCACCAACCCAAAGTAACAACTACCATTTCCAAACTCCTCCCTCTAAATATTTCTGGTATCAGAGAGCCAAGAATCATTTAACAAAGGGTAAAATTGGACTTTCTGAAAATAATCAGTTAAAAAACTTTTTTCAGTTCTGTGCGTAGGTTTGGTCCCAGGACCCCTGAGATGACTGACAGGGCTAATATTAAACGATAGTGTAAAAAAGTTGAACTGGTAAACTGTAAGTGGATAAAAAACGTTCAGAGTACGTTCAAACAAAATCTAAGCAACAAAGCTGTACGTATTCTAAACAAACCACACTTCAATTTTTCCACAGATTATTTTAATACCAATTTGGTATTATTAGGTATTCCTATGCCTTGAGCTTTCCAGCATCTTGGCCCAAAATGTGCAATCAGGGTACCCATATTGTAAGCAGAAGCTCTGATGGAAATAATTCTACATTTACATTTATTTAGAATAATATGCAGTCATAAGGTATCATTTATTAACCTGTTATCCTCCTCTGTGGGGAGGGGAAAATTGGATCATTGTAGCTACCTTTGAGGTACCACTGTTACAAGCTTAAAATACAGCAGCAGAAAAGCATAGTACATAAAACCAGAACAGTAATGACTGAGATCAACTCGAGAGGTTTAAACATGCATAAACATTACTGGCTATGTGTTTCTGTTGTTTGGGGTGTTTTTCCTCCTCTGTGTTTAATAAAATATGTTTGTACCACATATTTGCTTATTAATGTATCTTTAGTGTCATTGCTATTTAAAACCATTTAATTTATTAACTGTATAACATCTAAATGTTATAAGGTTTTCTGTTTTACTAATCATTTTTTCTGTACAAAAATGCTATGCTAATCAATGTAGGACATTTCTCATAATTCCAGGCCCTTATTATTCGAGAGGATTTTTTTAAATCCTCTCGAATAAATCAGGGCTTCCCTGGTGGCTCAGTGGTTGAGAGTCCGCCTGCCGATGCAGAGGACATGGGTTCGTGCCCCGGTCCGGGAAGATCCCACGTGCCGCGGAGCGGCTGGGCCCGTGAGCCACGGCCGCTGAGCCTGCGCATCCGGAGCCTGTGCTCCGCAACGGGAGAGGCCACAACAGTGAGAGGCCCACGTACCACAAAAAAATAAATAAATAAAAAATAAAAAATAAATCAGACTCTACAGGAGAACTTTTCTATATTCCTTGATCATTATAACACGCCATTTCAGAAGAAAAACAATGAAATCTTAAAAAGAGTTTACTGCTTAGGTAATACTAAGCTACACAACCAACGTTTAAAACGATAGACAACAACAAAAAGGAATTAGCCTTGGAGAACTTCTTTCATAGTGCTCAGATACTTAAGCAGGGAAGCTTTTAAGTTTACCTTCAAATACAAAGAGTGATACTTGGGTAATGAGTTGTTTCAGGAAGAAAAACAAAAAAAATATCTCTGTGCGTTAAGCCTTCACATCATCTGAACGTGACTTTCCAACGCAAATGTGAACAGCACTAGACAGAGGAGGAGCACAGAATTGCTGGCCTGGCATCTGGTCCACCTGGGGTCCCCAGCAGCAAGAGCCATGCAAACAGCCCTGCCATCTTCAGTAGTGAATCATATAACAGGTTCAAAGGATGATTATAATAATTAATGAGAAATCTGGCTTCAGTGCAAAATAAATATGTTTGACAAACCAGCTGACCACTGTCGAGACAGCCACTTGGCACATTAGACGGCTAACTTGTGAGGGAGGGTGTCTTAACCAAAGGTCTCCAGAGGGAACAGAACAGGCCTAGGACAGAACTAACTGATCACTGCTCAGTGCCACCAGCAGAAATGAGCACCTGCAACAAGGAAGCATCTGGCTGGTTCTAGGAGGTTCTAACGATGTGTGTCTAGGTCTGAAAACCAAGCAAGTCACGACTGAAAAGTGAAAAAGCTGCATAAAATTTAGCATCCTTTTCCTTGTAATTGGTTTAAGTTACTATAGTTTAATGCATAGGCCCTCGCTTAGTCAAATTCTAACCTTTCCAGATGATCCAATGCAGGTATGAAAATAAGTCATTGGGTTTCTGGCCTTGCGGTTAAAAGAAGTCAGAGCTTAATTAAATTACTTCAGGTACACTACCTGGTTTAAACCAAGTGGACATCATTTTTCTATTTGCCTTGATTTTTATATGAATCTGCGCTCATGAAAGAGCTTGAGGTACATGCTTCAGGAACTAAGCCATTTACTGTTCTCCAAGGAGCCATAGAAATGGCATAGACAAAGGATGTGAATAGGAGTGAGATGATAAAATGAGTACAGTAAATGCAGATTTAGCAGGCAAAACTGCTAATTTTTTAAAAAATCAAACCCAATTTCATTATTTATTTATTTAGCCTCACCACGTGGCATGCAGTATCTTAGTTCCCCTACCAGGGATCGAACGTGTGCCCCCTGTGCCCCCTGCAGAGTCTTAACCACTGGACCACCAGGGAAGTCCCCGTCATTATTTATTAATATTTCCAAAGAGAGAACATATTCTTGTTTTCTGCGGTTGATAACATTTTCCCAACCAAATCCCTTGTTTCGTGATCTGCCTCATTGAGCAGTTCATGTCCTCGCTTCCCAAGGTAATAATGATAGTTTCCACTGAAAAATAATGGCTGGAATTATTTGAAATTTTGGAAAATGTTTTGGGTCCTTGTTGATAGGGACTTCAAGTAAGTGTTCTGCTCTGTCACCCTATCCAAACTGTCAAATTCTTAATGTTAACGAATAGGTCCATGTATCAATACAACGCTCCTGGTTCAGAGTTTTGTCAAATATGAATGTAACTCCACAGAAAATGAATCCTTTGCTTCCTTTTCTTCTAAGCAACCTTTTAAATCTACATCCAGAATTTTGATTTTACACTTTTCAGAGTTTATACCTTTTGAAATTTTTAAATATATTAACCCTTCATTACCTGAACACAATCAATTTCTCTACACAATTTTCCTCAGCTTTTAGGATAAAAATTAAATTTCATGAATGTTACATGAGAAATGTAGCAGGTATATACAAATGAAACATTTCTACTTTTTGTCTCAAATAATGACCTTCTGCTGTTCCTCTCCTTTCCCTACATGTGTCCTTCAATGACGTTACCATGGATTCTTCTCTTCTCTTTTAGTTTGTCTCTCTTAAAACCTTTTTTTTTCTAATTTGACTGAGGAATAAAAAGAAGTCAAATTATTTTCACATCTCCTGGAGTAAGCAGTTCACTAGGAGCTTCCTGGTGCCTCTTCTAATTTTCCAGTGTACGGATTTCCTATTGTATTCATGCAACAGTGCATAAACACAAAACAGCCAATATAATTCCCACAGTGAAAATTCTAGATGGAGAACGACAGAAAAAAAATATGTTTCAATGGGAGAAATTCCTAACATTGGCTAAGTAAGACTTAGTATGTCACAATATGACCCAAAGATGTCAAATGTCAATAAATGTAAACATGGGATGTATTTACTGAAATTTAAAAGTTTAAAAGTTTTGATTTAATTTTTAAAAACTTTAAAATGTGTGGGCTTCCCTGGTGGCGCAGTGCTTGAGAGTCCGCCTGCCGATGCAGGGCACGCGGGTTCGTGCCCCGTTTCGGGAGGATCCCACGTGCCGCGGAGCGGCTGGGCCCGTGAGCCGTGGCCGCTGGGCCTGCGCGTCCGGAGCCTGTGCTCCGCAAATGGGAGAGGCCACAACAGTGAGAGGCCCGCATAACGCAAGAAAAAAAAAAATTTTTTATTTTGTTTTTAAAAATTGTGGTAAAAGATACAGAACATAAACATTTACCATCTTAACTGTTTTTAAGTGTATAGTTCAGTGGCATTAAGTACATTTATATTCTGGAGCAACTGTTGTCACCATCCATCTCCAGAACTTTTTTTCATCCTCCAAAATGTAATCTCTGCACTTATTAAAAAAAAAAAAAAAAAAAAAAAAAAAAAACTTTAAAATGTGAAGAAAAGTGCCATGAATCCAAAAATTAAATATGAGTAACCAAACTCAAAACATACAAAGTATTACATATACAGCAGATGATCCAATGTCTTACCTTCATCATGAATTTCTGTAGGGGCATAAGGAAAAGAGAGAAAATATTAAATATACATTATTTCAAAGACATTTTAAAATATCTTATTTTTAGACTCCACTGTTCTAAATGGAGTTACATGAACAATAAACAAAAAAACATTCACTGTGTTGTCACAACAAAACTTAATATCAACTACATGCTAGAGAAAAGGTGTAGCAAGCAAAACTCTTTTTTAGAATGCTTTTACATTAGTTCTTTCTTTTCTGTGAAAACATGCTACTTGACTTTAACGCATGATTCAATTTACAGCATATTTAAGCACCCAAAAAATGGTATAATCCTAAAATTATATTCTGACAATGCTTTAAAAAATTTTTCATCTCATCTGTTGCATAAAAATGAAGTAATATAAACAGCAACCCAACTAACTTAAGTAAAAATAGTGGATTAGAAACAGGTACGGTAGACCATCAATTAATATGTTGTGATGAGCTGCCCATATTTCATGCAAAAATGACAAAAAGCAATTCTTTAGATACTACATATTGTGATATGTGAATTTCAAAGGAAAACCACAAAACTTTTCTCTTTTTCTCTTGACTCGGCCACTTCTCATGATTTACATTATAACAGCTCTTTTTTCTTCTACAAAACATGATATGTACATATCGATATATTCCTTCCTTTTTCTTTAGACCCATAAAGTTTCTTTGACTTCTTACTCCTGGGACAGGTAAACAGATGAAAAAGAGCAAAGAAGGAAAAATGATAGTATGTTTCCAAACTTAGGGCTAAATTTAGCTGTCAGATGCATGTAAGTCCTACAGAGGAAAAAATACACACATCCACATTAGTCTTAAAGAAAACAGCAAGGGAAAGTTTTCTAACATAGATGTTAAATACCACACTTGTTTCCCTGAAACATACATACATAGTAATATATGTATATTACTAAATGGCAATTCTATTATGACTGATTTTTTTCATTTTCAATATTATACTGTTAAGGAAAAATTGTCAAGAACAATTTCATTCTCAGCTTAGAAAATATAGGCTGTGCAGTTACATTTTTGTAGCTAATATCCGTGGTAAATGACATCAAGGAACTTTACTCCATGTTGATACTGACTAATCACATGCCTACCTGTGATCACCAGTGATGCAGGTATCACTGAGGAATTAGGGAAAATCATTTAAGCCTTAATTCAAAGAAAAACAAAAATCCAAAATTTTGCTACAGAAAATGGTTTATAATAGATACTTTCTTCATGAGATTTTTGGGGTTTTAACTGATTTAGGTTTTAGAGATTTTTCGTTCAGAAATGTCTTCAGCCTGATTTTGTCAGTTACCTAGGTGGAACTACTTTAGAATTGTAGAAAATAGAAAAAAAAGTCATTTAGTTACTGAGGTCTGTCTGCTCTGCATAATTTTTAGTTGTGTGTGAATACAGGATGCGCAAGTCACAGAGAACAGTAATCTGTACACAGGATAAAATAAAATGAATGCTGTAAATTAGCAAAGACTAAGACGGCCATCTACAGAACGAGAAAGAAGAGCAGATGTATCAGACACGCATTACTTTCAAGACAATCAGGAACATGAAAGATTATCTGTGGCATTACTGACATTAACTTTTTGTACAAATCATCTATTGGTCCATCTATTTGGCTTATTACATTAGAAGATATTCAAAAGGGATCATTCAAGGGCAAAGAAGAAGTCAAAATACATTAATATATAAAGGAAAAATATATGATTTTAATCTCAATGTAAACACCGCCTAAGTATGATAAAGAGCAACAGAAAAAGAATGAAAATTAAAATCCTTTACAAGTTGATGATGTGATAGAAAGAGAAAACAAATTCACGCATGAAGATAAATATTGAAACAGCCTCAATTTAGGTGTAAAGCATTATCATTTTTATGCTTAGAATAAGTTTAATAAGGAAATCAATTTTTTTTTTTTTTTTGCGGTACGCGGAGCCTCTCACTGTTGCGGCCTCTCCAGTTGCAGAGCACAGGCTCCGGACACGCAGGCTCAGCGGCCATGGCTCACGGACCCAGCCGCTCTGCGGCATGTGGGATCCTCCCGGACCGGGGCACGAACCCGTGTCCCCTGCATCGGCAGGTGGATTCTCAACCACTGCGCCACCAGGGAAGCCCAGAAATCAATTATTTAAGAGATAAAGTTTCATTAGACAAGATACAGAGATGGATAATTATAAAGACAGAGTCTAGGCATGGTGCTTTCTGTCTTAGAAGAAATTTGGGGATGATAATCAATTGACATAGAAACACAAAGCGGGAAATTTTAGTTCTTTAGGGCAAAACTACGAGTGGCAGTAATTCAGTGTCCCAGGTTTAGTTTAATTACTTCAGAATGGACAACTCAGATGAAGCTTCCAATGTGACCAAGAGCTGGGGACATAAGCACCCCCCCATTATGCTAGACTAACATGAAAACCAGGAAGAGAAACAGCAATCCTTATGTTCTAACTCAAACAAAGATGGCCCTGGGAGTCTAATGGACGATAAAAAGCAGCAGAAGTCTTTGGTCTATAAGCACATGTCACTTGATCTAGTAGATCTGAAAACCCTAAGGGATTTTCTTAGCATATGCAAATAATTATGAGTACAAAAACAAATCAAATAGCAATACTTTAGTCTGAAAATTGTAATCAAAGATCAGACATCAAGAGACTGCATAATTATATTCCATCTGTTACTGGTACAAAGAAAGAAACAGAAATTGAGGTGATGTACAAATTTCCTCTACCATAATTTTGCCTTTCAGTTCAAACTTGGATTTTTTTTTTCACTGTTATTTCAGGTTTGTGAAATGACAACTGATTACAAAAATTAATTCCTCTATAAACGGGCCTTTCTTAGAAGTTTTAAAAGAATCTTTGCTGAAATGTCTTCTTAAAAAGTATAGAGATAAGGAAATAGTAACAAAGCAACAAAATAAACATTTGGGGGCTACTAAAAAAGAATTATCAAATAGGACAATCTGAGAGACTAGGGCAAAATTTTGCCTCTGGAGTCCTGACATGAAGTTTCCACTGAGGCAGTGAAATGTCCTACTCTGCACACCAAATATCCATCAGACTTAAGCCTCTTCTGTCATCTTTTTTCTCCTTGTATCAAGAGGCTAGGATTCTCCATAATCCTCCAGCTGGTCTTCTCTCCTCTGTGAGTGAGGATACATGTGGTAAATTTCATTATGTCGAGAAAAGGAAAAAATATTTCACCACTAAAGACTTTGGCTTGTTGGTGGCTTTTTAAAAATTAACCATGCTTCCCCCAGAATTTTAGAGGGCAAAAGAAATTTAAGATTAACAATTCCAAGTTCCAAACATATATCAATATATACTATCTAATAGCATATGTGGGTATATCTTTGTGAAAAACCTCAACAATTTCTCTTATGATGAAGATATCCTATGTAAATGCTTAGCTTTCTAAGACTTCCCCACTGAAAATACTCAAGACTGCGCTGATTGACAGACATGTTGATGGTGGGCCCAGAAAGCATCTAAAAGAGGGTTCCGCTTTTAGCCCACAAAAAAGCAATTATACATATAATGATAGGGCCCGTGGCAATGCTCTTGCGTTACTCATATTAATGACCATCACTGGCAGCTAGTGATATGTGTATGCTGCTATGTTTTTATAAGAATTCAGTATAATTTGGGGGCAGATTGGGAGCAACTGTTGTCTTTTTCAACCTATCAACAACTCTTTCCAGACAGTGTCTAAATGGACTGTCTTTTCTCTCATGTGTAAGGATCTGACATATATATGTATATATAATTATCCAGTTTTTCTTTAGAAGAGTAAAGGAAAATAAACAATTCTGATAAGCTACTATAAATCCTCATCTTTTATCTCTGTGACACATTTATAAATCACTGAGCTGCATGAATGCCTAAAACATGAAGTAGAAAAGCTATTGAGGGCTTTCTTTTTTTTCTCTTTTTGCAGTATGTGGGCCTCTCACTGTTGTGGCCTCTGCCGTTGCGGAGCACAGGCTCCGAATGCGCAGGCTCAGCGGCCATGGCTCACGGGCCCAGCCGCTCCGCGGCATGTGGGATCCTCCCCAACCGGGGCACGACCCCGTGTCCCCTGCATCGGCAGGCGGACTCTCAACCACTGCGCCACCAGGGAAGCCTGAGGGCTTCCTTCCTTTCCCACCTTTCTCTCAATCAAAAACCAACAAATTGATCTCTACGGAGAGTATGTGGATCATAATGACCTGAGGACCGATAAAGCCTGCCCTACACTCAGAGCACCACCTGCCTAGAAAAAACTGTCTTTATCAGGACATAGAAGATTCTGTATATTTTTTTCAAAACCATTTCAAACATGATTGAATCTTGATAACATGAGAGCACTTCATAGACCCTCACATCATAGTAGCTGCACGAAAAAATGCATTATTAAAACTACTCTCAGTTAGAAACATTTGAAAGGATTTTGTAGCTTAATAATTCCAACAGCATCAACATATTTTTTAATATGTATGAGACATCATTTGGTCTACAGACAATGCTTCACATACAACAATATGACAATGTTTTCCATCCCTTTATTGTCCCCAGCTCCATCCATGACTGCGATCCCAGGCCTCCATGTTAGAAACCGATGCTAGAGGTTAGGGGGCTAGAGGGCTGAGGGTGGAGTAGATGGAAATAACAATTCATCACGTTTTAATCCAGAACTCACAAATGTTATTCCCTCTTGAAGTATGAAGAGCAGCATTTGATTACTCAATGAGCTCTTGATTAAACACAAATGCCCAAAGGTGCTCAGAGACACGGGAAAACAGCTAGAGGATGGAAGGAGGGGAGGAGGAGGGGGGAGAGAGAGAGAGGTTGACTGACGTGTGATGAAGTTTCCAGAATGACGCTATGAGAAAATTTATAAAGAAGCAAGCCTAATTTTCAGTATATTTAAGTTTTATAAGGCTTCTAGAAGTCTCATTCTGGGGTTGTCACCTGTGTTCTGTAGACAAGCAAATATAATGGGGTGTTAAAATAGGACACCTGTTTCAGAACAAAGTAGTGGCAAATACCCTCATATTCTAAATCACACTGTGATACCACCCAAACAGGGACACCAAAGCAGGTGGCTGAAAATCCAACTGCTGCCCTAAGCTGGCCCCCAGCTCCAGGCTATCAGGAGAGGTTGGAGAGCAAAGAGATGGTTTCTTAGAGAGAGTGTTGGTTGGCTTGGAGTCCTGTTTCCCCAGAGCTTGCCCTCAGCTCAAGCCTAGAGAGGGTGGCTTCAGGGATACCTGTGTCCCAGCAGAGTAACGTTACAACTGGGAAGTGACCACAGTGCCAAGAGCAAATGGGAGCCACACTAGATGGAGCCAGCCTGGGACTGTCTTCAATGCCACCAAGAGACCAGGGATGAGGAAGTCATCACCACTGATCAGCTACAGGATGGGGCACGTGGATGCAGCAAGAGAACCCCAGCTCAGAGGTTTCCGGTGACAGAATCTCCACTGGTCACCTCCCAACTACCCAGAGAGAAAGTCAGCTGAAAACACCTGACCAGCCCGTTGAATGACAGGCTCATCAAATAAGACCTGCCTGCCAACTTTCCTCTTCTCCTTGCCAGGACACCCTGAGAGGGTCAGAAGCCGCAGGCAGTGCGCAGGCGTGTGTGGGAACTGGCAGAGGGAAGTGAGATGCAGATTCCTCCCTACTCCCCACCCCCTCCAGGCTCCTGCCAGGAGAGGCGTGAGCTGTCCCAGACCCTTAACTAGAATTAACATCAAGAGTGTTCCACTACACAGGACTCTGGGCATTTTAATTACTGAAATAAGACTTGTGTGACTTGAAATGGCTTGGGGGGGGTGTTTCATTGCCTATGAGAAAACATAGAACCCGTCCTAATTTAACCCAGGGCACACAGGAGAATGAGCCCCCAGAGCAGGTAGGTAGGCAGGGGATTAAACTGTTTTCTGTTACCCTTCAAATAACAGAAAAAGGTAACAAATTCTACCTGTGACAGTAGACTTTCAAGCTCCCTATGGCAAGTGCATAAGATTGGACCTATACGGGTCTTCAAAGAAAGAAACAGCTCAAACCTAAAATTTACTGAGACCTATACATATAGTGATTATCAGTTACCTAGAGCAAATCCAGCTGGATATTTTCATTATATGATATCTCAATGAAGGTACATTTCAGCATTGATACGTCTTATCATTAACATAACAGTAATATTTTAGAACCAGAAAGGGCTAGCCCAGATTCTAATCCTATAAACAAGGAGACGAGACGAATGCCCACAAATAGCTGACATAGGTTATGAAGTGAGTCACAGAGTTAAACTGCATGACTGTCAGCTCAATGTTACCTCCAATATTTTCTCAGAACTAGAAAGCACTCTCTAAGGTAAAGGTTTGCAAATAAACCTACCAAGAATAAATTCTGAGATGAGAAATCCCTATGAAAATGAGAGGGAGAAAATCCACATAGCAAGGTACTTCAAAAAAGCAACCAAATGCAGAGGAAAGAATGGGGATACTTCTAGACAGTGGTAGAAAGGGGGTTTATTCATTTAAATATTCTATTTCCAAAGGAATTAAGGTGGCTTGAGTGGCTGGCTCAAGAACTACTGATTTGGATACAGCACAGGGATACTGGAAAGGAAGTGAAAGGATAAAAAGATGAGACAGGGACTTCTTTGAGGACGGCTAATCTTGGGGAAGGAGCACAAAAAGGTGAAACACATGTTCTTAGAAACAGGTTTCCATTCCTAAGACAAGAATTCAGATCAGAATTTTAACTAGAGGCAGAGAAGAGAGGAAATTTCAAAAAGAAAGAGTTGAACAAAATTAATAATAGCTTAGTTATGAAGAAACAGATGATGAATTAAGATTATTTCCAGAGTTATAACATAGAAGTAGTAGTTCTCAAAAATCCATACATGGGGGGCTTCCCTGGTGGCGCAGTGGCTGGGAGTCCGCCTGCCGATGCAAGGGACACGGGTTCGGGCCCCGGTCCGGGAGGATCCCACATGCCGCGGAGCGGCTGGGCCCGTGAGCCACAACTACTGAGCCTGCGCGTCTGGAGCCTGTGCTCCGCGACAAGAGAGGCCGCGATAGTGACAGGCCCGTGCACCGCGATAAAGAGTGGCCCCCGCTTGCCACAACTAGAGAAAGCCCTTGCACAGAAATGAGGACCCAACACAGCTAAAATACATTAATTAATTAATAAACTCCTACCCCCAACATCTTCTTTAAAAAAAAAAATCCATACATGGGTGTCATCATCATGGAAATGGTGTATTTAATAAACAAAACTTTCTTTAAGTATAAAGGGCTGAAAGAAGTTTAGGAAACAGGGCAATTGTTTGGGAAACACAAGTAAAAGGCTACTGAAAAGACAGCAGAAGTCTCAAGATGTTGCCTCAGGGGAACTGCATCCCAGAATGAGGGAAAATGATGAAAGTAAAATGAAGCCATCAAGTAAGCGAGTATTAGCTGATTCATCATACTAAGTCACAGGGCAAATAAGAACAAAACAACACAACAGTGAAGGGCCTCACACGTTTTGCACACGAAGTGGATCAGGAATATCAATGTTGGTGAAACTCTAATTTCCATTCAGAATTATAAGGAGTTCAGAATTGGAAGGATCTTTCCCTTCCCTTCTGTCCCCCTCCCTCCCTCCCTCTCTCTCAATAGTTGAAGAGACTGAGACCAAGAATAGTTAACATAATTTGGCCATATCACACACTTTGTCACACTGTTGGTCTCCAAATTAGCCTCCAGAATCCTGCAGCTGTTAACTTTCTTCATGATATTTTCTCATTCACCTTTCTTTTTAAGACTGTATGAAGATGTATAAAGCCTTTTTCTATAGCACATGGAAAAATATGAGAGCTAAGCAGTAGGATTCTAAGATTAAACAGTCAAGATTTTTCGGTAAAACATACACAATATTAATAATAAAAGCCTTCTCATTGACCAGAAGCCTATCATAACAATAAAGCCGATTACATAGAGATGATAATGTTCCAGGGATAGAGAATATTTTAATAGATTCCATTTCAGAAGAAGAAAACTAGAAACTTCTAAAGGTTCTAACTGGAGACTGGTAAAATATGTGTTGACTACAACAGAGCAGTTATTTTGAATACTCATAGTACCAGCCACACTAGGAAGCAAAACAAAAAGATTAGAGGCAACAGCAAACATGCACCCATTTATATCACGATCTCTTTGTAAATACGTGGAAACACATACCCATTTTTTCACATCAACTTTCTGTGGAAAGAAAAAGCCAAAATAGTAACAGGCAAACAAATAAGTAGCTAGCAAGGTTTTAATTACTGTCATTTAAATAAATTGAAATGTGGTCCCTGAACCAAAACCTACTTCCAATTCTGAAGGATACAAAACAGTATCCAAACTTTTAATTAATAACATTTAATCTCCTCAAACAAACGTTTTCAATTAATTTAGTAATCAGAACTTCAAAAGGCATTAGGCTGAATATGTCCCAGGTACATGAAATAACAATAATCTAATATATTCAAAAGTAAATGTGAACATTTACCTAATTCTCAAACCTACAGGCCTTTGATTTAGGAACCACTATTCTCCTCTAACTATAAAAATGTATTTAACGAAAAAGATCAGTTTAGAAATACAGCATCTAACTATAAATCTCTGATGAAATAGAAGTAAAATTTCTCTTAGCCCAATCTTTCTAGCATTATATAAATGTTCACAGTATAACAAAAGGCATGCTTTGTCAAATAATTCTGAAACTGCATCAGAATCCAAGTATTGTTTAAAATGTATTTATTAATGAATGCATATTAGTCTCATAACCATTATATGACTCTTTAAAAATTAAGTGAATATAATTATATCCAAAGTGTAAAACAGAATAAAAAGCCATATGTCAACGACTGCCTCTACAAGGCCCTAAGATTCCTAGCAAATCAATCAGAATTTAAAAATCTCAACACTGAGGGATATACTCTCTCTCAAAGGTAAGTTTCCATAATCAACCTCCCTTCTTTAGCACATATGATTGGGGATCAGTGAAACTTGAGGTCTGCTTCAGACTCTTCATGCATTTACGTTTACTTGCAATTTTTTTTTTCTTTAGAAAATTCATTAATCAGGTCCAAAGCTCATGCTACTCCGCCATAACTAAGAATCTCCACTCCTTATTAACAAGCTTCAAGAAGGAAATGTGCATAAGATGCATATACATTGTGGTTACTCTTTAAATGCTATAAAGTGCTATAAAAATATCAACCTAAATACACAGGTGGGATTGTTTTGAAGGCCCAGTGAGATTCAACAGATTCAACAGATTACTTACAACAGAGCATTCTGGCTTCGTTGATAATTTATTTAGTCTTCAGAAAAATCTCTTCTAAGCCTACCCCCAACCTCTGAATTTACAAACACATTGTTATTTAAGAAAGAATACTTTAATGAATGGAAAGCCCTGGTTTTCACTGTAGGCTTTCAAGATATTTAGCTGTTACCCAAAGCTCCAAGTTCTCATTTTAAGCATGAACCTATTAAAGTGATGAATCTATTTCTTTAGATCCTGGGGCACAGGGAAACAATTTAGTCATGTCCAGTATAATATAATTATCATTCACTTTTCTACCTTTAAAAGGACAAATTCTTATATTTATTCGCTTCCATGAAAAATAACTTAAGGAAATGTGAAATGATTTCCCTTTCATGTTTATCAGGAAACCAGGATGCGCCATGCTTTATCAATGATTAACAAAAACATTCTATTATCCCATCATTATTTTCACATCAAAATGTTAAATGTACCCACACACACACGTACACACACACACACACTTGCATCAGTGCAAAGATAAAGTGTTGTGGGAATTTCTTAGAAGAAAGAGAAACTGTAATCAGGAGTCAGAGTTCCTAGTATTAGTAACAGAAGCTCTTTAATGATCTATATTACAAAAGTGAAACTTTTTTAAGCAGCAAGAATTAGCAATAATATAACAGACTCAGTATTCAAATACCCAAAGAAAGACTTAGCAACAGCATGTGCTGGGGATGAATTTTCAGCTAAACACAGAAGACAAGACAAATGGTCCACAGAGCTAAAAGACTGATAAAGTACAATAAAGCTGTAATTATGCATAAGCGATGCAGAGCAATTTCATGACACATCTCTTATGAATGCTATCAAGAAGTATTTAATAAAATACCTACAAACAGTGCAGAAGAGAATGATTTATATGAAGCTAATCAAGGAAGGGAAATATAAAGCTCACAAAGAACTTGACCAATTTTATAGTTTAAACAGTTACCAAATCCATAAAGCATATAAGACAAATGAGTACTTACTCCAATAATTTTTTATCCAAGTATGTGGGATTTTTAAAAAACATACTGATTCCATTAATTTAGAGAAGATAAATATTTTACCATCTGTAGGAAACAGCATTAAATATTTTAAGACCAACAAATGAGCAAACTTATTTTCAAATAAAAACACAATTTCCATTAAGGAAAATAAAACAGTCATTTAAATAGCAACTTAATAGCGACTAAGCAGAGAGGACAGAAGTTAAGAACATAATACAACAGTAATTAATTCTAAATTATATCATATGACATCTCCATTTTTGTATTGTTTTAATATGTACATTTAATTAGTATATTTTAATAAATTTAAATATATTTAATTAATATAGAAGTTATAAATTAGGGCACAAAACATGAACTACTCCATACCTATAAAAAAATGAGTTTGGTTGCTTCTTCCAAGTTGTTTATTTTACTGTTTAAGGTAAAGAATGTTATTATTATTAAATCTATAGGTCATGGGCTTCCCTGGTGGCGCAGTGGTTGAGAGTCCGCCTGCTGATGCAGGGGACACAGGTTCGTGCCCCGGTCTGGGAAGATCCCACATGCCGCGGAGCGGCTGGGCTCATGACCCGTGGCCGCTGAGCCTGCGCGTCGGGAGCCTGTGCTCCGCAACGGGAGAGGCCACAACAGTGAGAGGCCCGCGGGGGAAATGTTAAAAAAAAAAAAAAAAAATCTATAGGTCATATAGTAAGGAGTTACTATGTGCCAGGCTTTGAGCTGACACTTTACATCTAATCTTACTGACTGCATTTTATACATGAGGAAACAAATGACATATAAATGTGTCACACATTTTCCTCAACAACAACATAGTTGTTGGAAAAAAAGGATGGAGCTTGATCTTGAAATTGGGTCTTTAACTTGAAATGCCCACTCTCCTAAGCTCTACTATGTATGCCAAAAACAAGATACATCATCTTTTTTCTCTTTTGTTTCAGATTTTTAGTCTCTATTTAATTTGGAATTATTCACCAGCCTATTTCTTATGGTAAGTGCCACTTAACATCAAGATAAGAGAATGTAAAATGAACCTAGAGATTCTTATGATATCGAACATGTTATTTAGTTTCAGTTATTCAAATAGCATGTCCTGTTTTTCACATAAATTTCTAGATAATTACGACACAACAATAAAACATCCAACATAAATATAACGTTTTTAATATCAAGGCAAAACATAAGAAAAGTAATTGAAATATTTAATACATACCTACAATCCATTACCCTGCTAAGGTTTTTAAAATAATAAATTAGAGAAAAGTGAAAAACAAAATCTACTCCACCCTATAAGTAATTCTCCACCACACATGTTGATTATTATTAAGATTAGGGGGGAAAACTTGAAAAATCTGCACACTGTGTTCCAGGATTCAAAACATAATAAAGTCGTTTCAATTTCCTAAAAGTAAAACTATGATTTGGAGGGCCCACATTTTTAATAAATACAAATTCAGAAAAATATATAAATCATGAGTATATAGCTTCACAAAATTGTACTAGCAAATAAACAAACCCATGTAATCATCACCCAGATCTAAAAACAGGATAGAAACTACAACCTAGAAGCTGCCTTCACACTCTCTCCAAAGTTAACTATTATTCTATCACCATTAATTACTTTTCTAATTTGGAAACATAGACTATGTTCTCTTTTTATCTACCTCCTTTAGCTGACATTAGGTTTGTAAGATTCATCACACTGTCGCATGTAGTAGTAATTAATTCATTTTCCCCGCTTATCATATTCCATGGTATGAATATGTCACAATTTATTTATCCATTCAACAGTTGAACATTTGGGTTCCTTCCTGCTTAGGGCTATTACAAGTAATTCTACGGTGAATATTCTTGTACATATCTTTTGGTGAATATAGGAATATATATCTATTGGGTATATGCCAGGAGTGGAATTTCTTGGTCATGGATTTACAAATATTTAGCTATAGTAGATACTGCCAGAGAGATTTCTAAAGCAGTGGTATACATTTAACTCTCATCAGGAGTGTATGAGTTTCACTTCACATCTTGACAATACTCCTAGTCTTTTAAATTTTAGATCTTCTGTTGGGTGTGTAGTAATACCTCATCACAGTTTTCATCTGCATTTCTCTGAAGCCTACTGTGATGAAGCATTTTTCCGTATGCTTTGGATATTTTGAATATATCTGCTGTTAAGAAGTGTTTGTTCAAGTCTTTTACCCATTTTTTACTATTAGGTTGTCTATTTTTGTTCGTACTGATTTCCCAGAATTGTTTATATTCTTCAAGTATTCTCTCCCAGTCTGTGTCCTGTCTTTTCCATCTCTTAATGGTAACTCTGATGACAGACATTCTTAGTTTTGGTACAGTTTCTCCATCTTTTCCTTCATTGCTGGTGCTTTTTGTCATGAAAAGATCCTCCTACATAATTTCTGAGAAAATTTATTATCTTAACTCTTACCTGAGACCTCAATCTGTTTGGTATTGGTTTTCTGCGTATATGGTGCTAGGGAGGGAATTTAGATTCATTTTCCCCCTCATTCAGCTGTTCAGTTGACCTTGCACCATTTACAAAAAGATAATTCTTGCCTCCACTGTACTGCATTGCCACCTCCATCATAAATCAAGTTACTAACATGTGGAGATATTTATGAACTCTCTTCTATTTTGGCCTATTTTTCTACATCTGTGCTAATACCATACTATTCTAACCACTGTTCCATCAAAATAAGTTTTGATATCTGGTAGCCAAAGGCCCCAACTTTGTTCTTTTCCTCCGTATTATATTTGTTAATACTGACCCTCTCTATTTCCTATAATGTCCAGAAGAGACATAAATTTTCATGCACACAAAAAGAAAACCTGCTGGCATCTTGATTGAGATTGCATTGACTGACAGATAAATTTGGAGATAGCTGCCATCTTTATAATATTCAGGCTTCCAACACTGTATATCCCTCTTTTTTTTACGTCACCTTTAATTTCCTTCAAAATGCTTTTCGATTTTCTATGGAAAAGTTTATATATCTTTCATTAGAATTATTCCTAGGTACATGATGTTGTATTATACCAATATAAGTAGACTCACTTAGAAATTTTTATTTTATGTTTGCTTTTTGCTAATATATAGAAATGTAACTGACAATTTATACTGAGTCTAACTTTAACTAAATTCACTTTTTAGTTTGTTTTTGCGGTACGCAGGCCTCTCACTGCTGTGGTCTCTCCCGTTGCGGAGCACAGGCTCCGGACACGCAGGCTCAGCGGCCATGGCTCACGGGCCTAGCCACTCTGCGGCATGTGGGATCTTCCCGGACCGGGACACAAACCTGTGTCCCCTGCATCGGCAGGCAGACTCTCAACCACTGCGCCACCAGGGAAGCCCCTAAATTCACTTTTTAATTCTAATAGTGCCCACCTTTGCCCCTTTATTTAACATTACACTAAAATAATTCAATATTTCACTGGTTTCCCATTTTACAGAGAGCATCTATCAGATTAAAGAGTTCCCTACATTACAAACTTACAATAAATGATTTATTTTGAAAATGTTTTAATAGAATCAATTAAAATATGTAATCTTTCCCTTTATGTCTTTTAATATGGAGAAAGACATTAATCACTTACATGAATACATTAACTACTGTTGAATCCCACCTTAGTTATAATATGCTACAGATTTTATATATCCATAAATTTGGTTTGCTAGTATTTTGTAGAGGATTTCTGCATCTATGACCTTGACAAATATTAGTGTATAACATTTTTTCTGGCGAGGCCTTTCTCATGGTTTAGGACCATAGTTATACTGACATCATAAAATTAGTTTACAAGGATTCTGCAAGAGGTTAAGATTGGTATTACTGCTTTCTCAAATGTTTGCTGGAATAGATCAGAGAAGCCACCTGGGCCTGTACTTCTTTGTGGTAATGCTTCTTTTTTTAATAGTCAGCACTTAATTTTTAAAAATATTTTAAAACAGATATGACTGACATATAACTTTATATTAGATGAATGATTTGATATTTCCATATACTGTGAAATGATCATTACAACAAGTCAAGTTAACATCCATAACCAGACATAACTTTCAATTTTTTTTGTGATGAGAACTTTTAAGATCTACTATCTTAGCAACTTTCAAATATACAATACAGTGTTATTAACTACAGTAATCATGCTGTATATTATATCCCCAGGGCTTATTAATTTCATAACTGGAAGACTGTATCTTTTGACCACCTTCACGCATTTTGCCTCTCCTACACCCTGCCTCTGCAACCACCAATCTGTTCTCTGTAACTACAGGTTCAGTTTGTTTGTTTGTTTTTCAGATTCCACATAAAAGTGAAATTATATAGTATTTGTCTTTCACTTGTCTCACTTAGCATAATCCCTTCAAGGTCCATCCATGTTGTCAAAAATGGTAAGATTTATTTATTTATTTTTATTTATTTATTTTTGCAGTACGCAGGCCTCTTACTGTTGTGGCCTCTCCCGTTGCAGAGCACAGGCCCCAGACGCGCAGGCTCAGCGGTCATGAGCCTAGCCACTCTGCGGCATGTGGGATCCTCCCGGACTGGGGCACAAACCCGTGTCCTCTGCATCGGCAGGCGGACTCTCAACCACTGCGCCATCAGGGAAGCCCGATTTATTCCTTTTTATGGCTGTATAATATTCCACTGTATGTACATACCACATTTTACCCATTCACCACTGATATGCACTTAGGTTGCTTCCACATCTTGACTACTGAAAATAATGCTGTGATAAATATGGGGGGTGGGCATATATCTTTCCAAGTTAGTGCTTTCATGTCCTTTGGATAAATAGCTGGAACCGGAATTGCTGGATCATATGATAGTTCAATTTTAGTTTTTTGAGGACCCTCCATACTGTTTTCTGTAGTGGCTGCATGAATTTACATCCCTATCAACAGAGCACAAGGATTCTCTTCTCTCCACGTCCTTGCCAACACTTGTTATCTCTTGGAGTTTTTACTACACTCATATAAAAGGTGTACAATTATACTTCACTGAGGTTTTGATTTGCATTTCCCTGATGATTAGAGATCCTGGGCACCATTTTATGCACATTTTGGCCTCTGTAAGTCTTTAGGAAAATAACTATTCAGATTCCCTGCCCGTTTTAATCAGATTGTTTTTCAGTGAGTTGTATGGGTTCTTTATATATTTTGGATATTAACCCCTTATCAGAGATGTAATTTTCTCCCATTCCATAGGTGGTCTTTTCATTTTACTGATATCTCCTTTGCTGTGTAAAAGCTTTTTAGTTTGATATAGTCCCACTTGTTGATTTTTGCTTCTGTTGCCTTTGCTTTTGGTGTCAAATCCAAAAAATCTTCGCCAAGACTGATGTCAAGCAGCTTACCTCCGATGTTTTCTTCCAAAAGTTTTATGGTTTCAGGTCACATGTTCAAGTATTTAATCCAGTTTGAGTTGATTTTTGTGTATGGTATAAGACAGTGGTCCATTTTCATTCTTTTACAAGTCGCTGTCCAATTTTCTCAGCACCATATTTTGAAGAGACTGTCCTTTCTCATTGTATGTGCTGGCACCTCTGTCATAAATCAACTGACCATCTATGCATGGGTTTACTTCTGGGCTCTCTGTTCCGTTCCACTGATCTATATGTCTTTTTTATGCAGACACCATACTGTTTTGATTACTATCTCATGAGCACAAAATATCTTTCCATTCATTTGTGTCTCATTCAATTTCTTTCACCAATGTCTTAAAGTTCTCAGTGTAAAGGTCTTTCACCACCTTGGTTAAATTTATTCATTGGTACTTTATTCTTTTTGATGCACTTGTAAATGGCACTGTTTCTTTAATTTCTCTTTCTGATAGTTTGCTATTAGCATAGAGAAATGTAACAAATTTTTGTATACTGATATTCTTATCCTGCACAGTTACTGAATTCGTTTATTAGTTCCAACAGCTTTTTGTTTTTTGGTGTCTTTTTCGGTGGTTTTCTATACATTACATCACATTACCTGCAAGGAGTAACAGTTTTACTTCTTTCTTTCCAATTTGGTACCTTTTATTGCTTTTTCTTGGCTAATTGCTCTGGTTAGGACTTCCAATACTATGTTAAATAGATGTCGAAAGAATGGGCATCCTTATCTTGTTCCTGATGGTAGAGGAAAAGCTTTCAGCTTTGTACTGCTGCGTATAATGTTGCTGTGGGCCTGTCACATATGGCCTTTATTAAGTTGAGGTATGCTCCCTCTACACCCACTTTGTGGAGAGTTTTTCAATCATAAATGGATGTTGAATTCTGTCAAATGCTCCTTCTGCATCTGTTGAGATGGTCATGAGTTTCACCCTTCGTTTTGTTAATGGGGTGCATCACATTGACTGACTTGTGGATTATAAACCATCCTTGCATCCCTGGAATAAAACCCTGTTGATCACAGTATTGATCCTTTTAATGTATCTTTGAATTCAGCTTCCTAATATTTTGTTGAGAATTTTCTCATCTATATTCATCAGGGATACTGGCCTATAATTTTCTTTTCTTGTGGTATTCTTGTCTGGTTTTGGTTTCAGGGTAATGCTGGCCTTGGTGAATACGTTTAGGAGTGTCCCTCTTTCTGTTTTTTGGAAGAGTTTGAGAATAATTAGTATTAATTCTCCTTTAAATGTTTGGTAGAATTCATCACTGATGCCATCTTGTTCTTAAACGACATGAGACCACAAAGTCCTTTCTGCCATCAGTTTGGTAAAAAAAAACTCACCATAAATTTAATTAATCAAATGAAGTCACCGAGTTCAATAATTCACTGAATTATACTTTAGCCCAATTTCCTGTCTTTATTCTGATTTTTGTATTGATCAGACAGAATTTTTTTTTTGAATTTGTCAAATAATGTCAAACAATGATGCAGATTTACACAATACAGTAAACTTGGCAATCTCCCACATTATTGCATTCAACTTAAGGGAAATATTTAGAATTTTCACTTGGGAGTTTAAATTTTTTCTTTTAAAATTTAAACTGGGTAATAGAGGACTAAGATCTACTGCTTCCTAAATTATTCCTCTTTTAGAATAGGAAAAGCTCTTGTAGTACTATTTAAATTGCTTTCTGAATTTGTCCAAATCCTTAGGAACGTACACACATTCAAAACTACCAATACTCCCATTTTCAAGCACATAATATATTAAAATGGTTTGCACATAAAATTTAATGCTAACAAACTCAAGTGGATGGGTGCTAACCAAATAATATAGTATTCTCTTCATGTAGGCTCTTGCAAGAATTACTAAGTTAAATTAAATACCACAAGTAAATTCAGGGCTTCCCTGGTGGCGCAGTGGTTAAGAGTCTGCCTGCCGATGCAGGGGACACGAGTTCGTGCCCCAGTCTGGGAAGATCCCACATGCAGCGGAGCAGCTGGGTCTGTGAGCCATGGCCGCTAAGCCTGCACATCCAGAGCCTGTGCTCTGCAACAGGAGAAGCCACAATAGTGAGAGGCCCGCGTATGGCTTAAAAAAAAGAAAAAGAAAAAAGATGAACCTGAGACTAAGGAGGGACAAAATTCAACACCCATTTATGATAAAAACCCTGCAGAAAGTAGGTATAGAGGGAACTTACCTCAACATAATAAAGGCCATATATGACAAACCCACAGCCAACATCGTTCTCAATGGTGAAAAACTGAAACCATTTCCTCTAAAATCAGGAATAAGACAAGGGCGCCCTTTCTCACCACTATTATTCAACATAGTTTGGGAACTATTAGCCACAGCAATCAGAGAAGAAAAAGAAATAAAAGGAATCAAAATTGGAAAAGAAGAAGTAAAGCTGTCACTTTTTGCAGATGACATGATACTATACATAGAGAATCCTAAAGATGCTACCAGAAAACTACTAGAGCTAATCAATGAATTTGGTAAAGTAGCAGGATACAAAATTAATGCACAGAAATCTCTTGCATTCCTATACACTAATGATGAAAAATCTGAAAGAGGAATTAAGGAAACACTCCCATTTACCACTGCAACCAAAAGAATAAAATACCTACGGATAAACCTTCCTAAGGAGACAAAAGACCTGTACGCAGGAAACTATAAGACACTGATGAAAGAAATTAAAGATGATACAAACAGATGGAGAGATATACCATGTTCTTGGATTGGAAGAATCAACATTTTGAAAATGACTATACTACCCAAAGCAATCAACAGATTCAATGCAATCCCTATCAAACTACCAATGGCAGTTTTCAGAGAACTAGAACAAAAAATTTCACATTTGTATGGAAACATAAAAGACCCCGAATAACCAAAGCAATCTTGAAAACGAAAAACGGAGCTGGAGGACTCGGGCTCCCTGTCTTCAGATTATATTACAAAGCTACAGTAATCAAGACAGTATGGTACTGGCACAAAAACAGAAATACAGATCAATGGAACAGAACAGAAAGCCCAGAGATAAACCCACACACATATGGTCATCTTATCTTTGATAAAGAGGGCAAGAATATCCAGTGGAGAAAAGACAGCCTCTTCAATAAGTGGTGCTGGGAAAACTGGACAGATACATGTAAAAGAATGAACTTAGAAAACTTCCTAATGCCATACACAAAAATAAACTCAAAATGGATTAAAGACCTAAATGTAAGGCCAGACACTATAAAACTCTTAGATGAAAACATCTGGAAGAACACTCTTTGACATAAATTACAGCAAGATCTTTTTTGACCCACCTCCTAGAGAAATGGAAATAAAAACAAAAATAAACAAGTGGGACCTAATGAAACTTAAAAGCTTTTGCACAGCAAAGAAAACCATAAACAAGATGAAAAGACAACCCTCACAATGGGAGAAAGTATTTGCAAATGAAGCAACTGACAAAGGATTCATCTCCGAAATTTACAAGCAGCTCATGCAGCTCAATAACAAAAAGACAAACAACCCAATCCCAAAATGGGCAGAAGACCTAAACAGACATTTCTCCAAAGAAGATATACAAAATGCCAAAAAACATATGAAAGGATGCTGAACATAACTAATCATTAGAGAAATGCAAATCAAAAGTACAATGAGGTATCACCACTTACCGGTCAGAATGGCCATCATCAAAAAAACTTAGAAACAATAAATGCTGGAGAGGGTGTGGAGAAAAGGGAACCTTCTTGCACTGTTAGTGGGAATGTAAATTGATACAGCCACTATGGAGAACAGTATGGGGCTTCCTTAAAAAACTAAAAAAAGAACTACCATACGACCCAGCAATCCCACTACTGGGCATATACCCTGAGAAAACCATAATTCAAAAAGAGTCACGTACCACAATGTTCACTGCAGCGCTATTTGCAATAGCCTGGACATGGAAGCAACCTAGGTGTCCATTGACAGATGAATGGATAAAGAAGATGCGGCACATATATACAATGGAATATTACTCGGCCATAAAAAGTAACGAAATTGAATTATTTGTAGTGAGGTGGATGGACCTAGAGTCTGTCATACAGAGTGAAGTAAGTCAGAAAGATAAAAGCAAATATCGTATGCCAACACATATATATGGAGTCTAAAATATTTTTAAAAACTGGTTCTAATGAACTTAGGGATGGGACAGGAATAAAGATGCAGATGTACAGAATGGACTTAAGGACATGGGGAGGGGGATGGGTAAGCTGGAACGAAGTGAGACAGTAGCACTGACATATATACACTACCAAATGTAAAACAGATAGCTAGTGGGAAGCAGCTACATAGCACAGGGAGATCAGCTCGGTGCTTTGTGACCACCTAGAGGGATCGGATAGGGAAGGTGGGAGGGAGAGGCAAGAGGGAGGAGATATGGGGATATATGTATACATGTAGCTGATTCACTTTGTTACAGAGCAGAAACTAACACAACATTGTAAAGCAATTATACTCCAGTAAAGATGTTAAAAAAAAAAGAATCTAGACAGATCTTAAACTTGCCACAAAAATGAGTTCAAAATGGATCACAGACCTAAATATAACACACAAAACTATAAAACTTCTAGAAGATAACATAGGAGAAAATCTGGGTGACCTTGGGTTTAGCAATGACTTTTTAGGTACAACACCAAAAGCGTGATCCATAAAAGGAAAATTGTTAAGTTGAACTTCATGAAAATTAAGTCTTCTGCTCTGTGAAAAACACTGTTAGCTGAATTAAAAATCAACCCACAACTGGGAGAAAATCTTTGTAAAACATATATAATGATAAAAGACTGGTAGTCAGAATATACAAAGAACTCTTAACTCTCAACAATATGATATACAACAGACTACTACTCACCCACAAAAAAGAATGACCTAATGCCATTTGCAACAACATAGATGGACCTAGAGAATATCACACTAAGTAAAGTCAAGTCAGAAAGAGAAAGACAGATACCATATGATATCACTTATGTGTGAAACCTAAAACATGACTAATGAACTTATCTACTAAACAGACTCACAGACACAGAGAACAGCCTTGTGGTTGCCAAGGGGGAGGGAGGATGGAGGAGGGATAAACTGGGAGTTTGGGATGAGCAGATGCAAACTATTATATGCAAAATGGATAAATAACAATGTGCCATTGTATAGCACAGGAAACTATATTCAATATCCTCTGATAAACCATAATGGAAAAGAATATGAAAAAGAATATATATATATATATATATATATATATACATATGTATGTAACTGAATCACTTTGCTGTACAGCAGAAATTAATGCATTGTAAATCAGCTATACTTCAATTTTAAAAACTTAACAATATGAAAATAAACAACCCAATTTAAAATTTGGCAAAAGATCTCAATAGACACCTCACAAAAAAAGACACTATGGCAAATAAGCCTATGAAAAGATGGTCTACATCATATGTCATCAGGAGATTGCAAATTAAAATAACAATAAGTTGCCATCTATACAACTGTGAGAATGGCTAAAATCCAAAAACTGACACCACCAAATGCTGATGAGGATGTGGAGCAACTGGAACTCTCATTCATTCATGGAATGCCACATGCTACAGACACTTTCAAAGTCAGTTTAGCAGTCTCTTACAAAAGTAAACATACTCGGGCTTCCCTGGTGGTGCAATGGTTGAGAGTCCGCCTGCCGATGCAGGGGACATGGGTTTGTGCCCTGGTCCGGGAAGATCCCACATGCCGCAGAGCGGCTGGGCCCGTGAGCCATGGCCGCTGAGCCTGCGCGTCCAGAGCCTGTGCTCTGCAATGGGGGAGGCCACAAGAGAGAGAGGCCCATGTACCGAAAAAAAAAAAAAAAAAAAAAAAGTAAACATACTCTTAACATATGACCAAGCAATATCTTTCCTTATTATTTACCCAAAGGAGATGGGAGCTTATGTCTACATGAAAACCTGCACGTGAGTTTACAGCAGGTTTATTCATAATTGCCAAAGCTTAGAAGTAACCAAGATATTCTTCAATAGGTAAATGGATAAACAAACTGCTGTACAACTGGGCAATGGAACATTACTCAGTAATAAAAAGAAACAAGCTATCAAGCTAGGAAAAGGCATAGAGAAAGCTTAAATGCATATCACTATGTGAAAAAAGCCAGAACAATAAGGCTGCATACTGTATGATTCTAAGTATATGACATTATGGAAAATTCAAAACTATGGAGAGACAGTAAGAAGATCAGTGGTTAGAAGGGAGAGAGGCACGAAGAGGTGAAGCACACGGGACTTTTAGGGCAGTGAAACTGTTCTGCACAATACCAGTAATGGTGGATACATGACCTCATGTGTTTGTCAAAACTTTTAGAATGTACAGCACAAAGAGTGAACCCTAACGTAAACTATGAAATCTGAATGATAATGATTTGTCAATATCTGTCCTAATGTAAACTATGAACTCTGAGTGATAATGTTTGTCAATTGTAACAAATATATCACACTAATGCAAGGTATTATAATAATAAAGGATGTAGGGAAGGGGAAAGGTTATGGGACTTTTTCAGACAGTTTTCTGTAAATCTCAAAACTGCTCTAAAAAACATATTCTAATGTAAATAAATTATATATAATACATACCAAATAATTATTATAAAATGTAGGAAAACAAAAAACGCAGTGATATGGATCCATGAGTAGAAATATTATTTCCGGCAGAGAGGATTATGAAAAAATTCAAGGAAGATACCTTCTTGGACATAAGCATAGAAGGATAGGGTAAACTTTTGAATGGCTCGGAATTCTAAGTTGAGCTATTAGTGTGGTAAGAATATGAGTAATGTAACTGGGGAAAATAGAGCATATTCAGGGAGTGAGTCCAATTTGGATAGAGAATGGACAGAATGAGAAACTAACTAAAGCTAGACATGAAGAAAAACTAAAACTTAAGTTCCTTCATGAAAACTGATTGTTCACTTAGCAACAATTAAATTAGGAACAGTCTGCTCAGGGAACAGTTGTTCAACAGTTCAACCTAGAAAGAAGCCATAATCAAAACAGTCCTTGAGGAAACACCATAAGGGTGATCTAATTATTGGCTGAATCCCCTGGTGCACAGATTTCTTCCTAAGCAATTCTTGAATAGTTTTCAAAGGAACCAAAAACTCCTTATGGTGAAACTAACTACAAATTTACTGAATTGAAATAACTATGTAGCATTCACCTCAAATCCATTTTGGAAGTATAGAGACTGTATCTCATGATCAAATACATGATACAAACCATTTTCCTACTCATAACTGTTATACACACTAATACCATTAGAAAGAAAACAAAACAAAAAAAATCTCCAGGCCATGGGTGTATAAAGATAATCTCAGTTTTTATCTTTGCCCCTAGAATCTCATTTTTAATCCTTCACTTCCCCCCAAAATTTATAGTTTATATTATAATGCACAGATTCCACTTATGTCCTGTCCTGGAAGAAACATCCCTAGCCCCTCAGGCTCTCCCTCACCATTTCTCCTACACAGAGCTTGGAACATAAGTTACTCATGGTACATCTGTAGAGTGAACAAATCCAAGTAACTCCAGCTTATGAAGTATTAAATTTTGTTGGCCTAACGTTGCTTCTTTTGTTGTCTCTGCTGTGATTTATCTATCACTTCTCTCTCTCTCTCTCTCTCTCTCTCTCTCTCTCTGCACTGTCTAATCTCATTGAGACACTTTTCTCTCATGTCAGATCACGTAACCATTTCAATAGGTTCTTTTTATCTCACACCAGGCTCACTGTCTCCAGAACTATGGAAATCAGTGCACTACAATATGGAGCCCATTCTGTGTGCCCTGGGTGTGCTGCTCTTTGTACTACTCTGTCAATGATCTAAGGACAGTTCTAAGGTTTCCTGTTCCAGTAAAGAACTCGACCACAGCTCTGTTGGGGTCTTAGAGCTAATGGCATCACCATTATCTCAGAAGTCAGAGAAGTCACATCTGGTCATACCTCCAGTACTGACCTCACGCTGTCAGAATGTTCCATCTCATCTCGAAGTTATACAGATCCCACCGGACTTCGTCCTTCTCTCACAGCTCTGAGATTAGTTGCAAAAAAGTATAGATTCTGAGAGTGTATGGCTACAAGTCAAAAGAGTGGCTTGGATTCCTTTTAAGTCCTCAAATCTCAAAGTATATGAAAGATTTTGTACGTGTAGAAATTACCTGTATTTCTTCTGGGGAACACGTCTGAAACTTTTATATGATTCACCAAGGTATCATGACTGGGGATGGCCATTTTTCTCACCCAGACTGGAGCACTACGGACAGTGAAAGGGGGATAATAGGAATTAAGCTGTGACAGGTGTTAATCTGAACTGTGCCAGACAGACAAGGATGCATGGTTATCTAACCCCAAAAGGTTATTTTCTCATTTTCCCTTCTGAATATGTTTCTTTTCTCTCGCGATAGAGAAGGGAAAGGTGAAAAACAGCTGCACTGAACAGTCAATGTTCTACTTAGGTTCTAAAACTGTCACCACAGTAGTAGACACAGAATTTGGGGCACTTTTCAGCCCTTTAATTTTTGGTTTATATATTCTATTTTGCAATCCCTCAAGTCAGCAAATATTTCCTCAGTATCTAGTGCATCTCGTGCTTTGTCCTAGGTGTTACTGGTAAAGCCACTGAACACAACAGATCAAAAACTTTGCACGCATGGGATTTACACTCTAATGGCGATAGACAGCTTATTTAAAAATAAAAATAAAAACAGAAATATATAGTATGTCAGAAGGAAAGAAATGCTTTGGAGACAACTCAAGCAAGGTAAGAAAAAGTGCTAGTGAGGGGGTCGAGGAAGTAAGGGGAACTGGTATTTGATAAAAAGTAGTGAAAGAGGATGTATTCTGTCAAATTAGACTAGACTGTTTTAAGAAAATACAGTTTACTTTGAGAATAAAAATTAGAGGCTGTTTGGCTCAATAGGTTACGAATATCTTTAAATCACTGGTAAATTCAGGAACAATCTAGCACATAAATTTACTATCTGACTGATTTGCTATCAAACATTTACACGTGAAAAATATTTTTTATTTTAAACACCAAAAAATCTGAGGAAGATGTTCAAATTGAATGATACTAATAGAATAAAATAATCTATACATTCAAGAGTCATAATCTAAAACAGTCCATAATGCTGGCATGGTGATTACATTACATGTTGATTAAATTGACCTCCTTATTGAGTTTGGTGCTGGTGTCTCTGGAAACCACATCATCAAATACATAGCAATATATAGTATACTTAGCTTCAGAGTAGGAAGTATTCTTTCTAGAGAGAAAGATAATAAAACAGAAAATGTCTACAGATAGAGGATGCATATCTCAACCATAGACAAACGTCCACATTCACATAAGTGGTAGATAAACAGTTGTTGCCCAGTGAATATTTTTAGCTATATGCCCTTTAGGAGATAATAATCCCATTCACCTTCTAAATCACTGCACCAGTTTCACAGATGAAAGACAGGTACATGATTATGTACACAGGCTTTAGAAAAGATGCTGGCTAACGAACACACCCAGTCAGTAAATGTGTTAATTTATTAGCTTTAGAGCCCCATTCCCCAAAAGCAGTATTTATGCTTTACTAGGGATGTCCGTGAACAGCAAGGCAAATAGAACCCAGCCTCTTGAACTAAAATGTTATTAGTAGATAATTGGGAATTTCAGTTTCGACATAAATAGCTAGTAACATAATCTTGCCAACAATATAAACAGACTAATCCATTAAACTTTTCACTGTTTTTACCTGTAGAGGACCTCAGCCATTTATGATAGGATGTGTGCCTTCATATAGGGGAGGTAGTGGTGGGAAAGTACTTAAGAGTTCCCTCCTCTGTACTCTCACTGGACTGTTTACTATCAAAAGCACACTTCACCCACATTCATTGATGTGTCTACCTTTTCTTTTCACTATTAGATCACTAAATTCCTCAAGAGGAAGGATGCCTTCTTATTTATCCCTGTATCACCAGCCCAGAATTCACAATAGCAACTCAATACACTTTTATGGAATGAATACTCCATGAATCAGTTGGGTGGAGAAGAGACATGGGTTTTCCATTTCCCAGCTTCAAAGACCACTGGGCATAGACTTTGATTTCTATTCCTAGGTAGGGATTTAACTTGCTAGATCTAGTTTGGCTTAAGAACCTGGAGGATCTCAAATCTAAATAAATACTTCCAAATAAGGCTTAAGGGTACCAACTCCACGTCTGCTATATATCGTAGCAAAGAACGTTAGGAATCGTCCAAAGTTCATTTACATATATAACCCTCCTCTTTCTCCCCAAAAAAATCCAGCTTTGTAGAGGTAGCCTTTCTTCCCTCCCTCCCCATGCTCTGAGCCAGTTGTGTTAGCCACATTTCCCCTTCCTGGTAAATAATCTGGGCAATGAGTATGTGACAGTGGGCATAGGGGAAGTCTACCAGGAGGTTTCTGGGAAAATCTCCTTACTCTCATAAACAAAAGCAACGAAAGTCATCTGCTTTGTGTGCCTAGGGATGCTGCTGAATTTGGATATCATCAAATGATATGATGATACAGCCCTGTTGTAATCATGAGGGAAACTAGCCTAAGAACCAAACAAACAGAGAGAACAGAGTCAAGAGAATTATAGAAAATTTGAGCCAGAGCCCTGCTCAATTAAACCTGGATTCTCTTCCTTTGGACTTTTTGTGTCCTTATTTTTTTTAACCATATATGATTAAGTTGTAGAAGATGACACAATAGTCTATAATATGATCCTGTTTATGGAAAAATATTTTTTATACATGATGTTCTAGATGGATATAAGCCAATCTTAGCTGTGCTTATCTTCAGGGGAAAAAAAGGATTATGAAGAAGGTACTTTCATTTTATACTCTATTACTGTTATGAAAATAGAAGATTGACATGGTTCTGGAATTTAAACTTCAAGGGAAATTTAAGTGTATTTTTATATTGCATGCATGATAGGCCAAAATTACTTTTTCCCAGTTTTATTGAGATATAATTGACATATATCATGGTGTAAGTTTAGGATGTACGGCATAATGATTTGACTTACGTATGTATATTGTGAAACGATTACCGCAATAATTTTAGTTAGCATCCATCCTCTCATGTAGATAAAATAAAGAGAAAGCAAAAAAGGGGGAAAAGGGCTTCCCTGGTGGCGCAATGGTTAAGAATCTGCTTGCCAATGCAGGGGACACAGGTTCGAGCCCTGGACCGGGAAGATCCCACATGCTGCAGAGCAACTAAGCCCATGAGCCACAACCACTGAGCCTGCGCGCCTAGAGCCCATGCTCCACAACAAGAGAAGCCATGCCAATGAGAAGTCCGCGCACTGCAACGAAGAGTAGCCCCCGCTCACCACAACTAGAGAAAGCTCACGCACAGCAACGAAGACCCAACACAGCCAAAAATAAAAACAAATTAATTAATTTTAAAAAAGGGGAAAAAATCATTTCTTCTTTGTGATGAGAACTCTTAGGATCTACTCTCTTTACAACTTTCCTGTATACCATACAGCAGTGCTAACTATAGTCATCATACTGTATATTATATCTGTAGTACTTATTTATCTTACAACTGGAAGTCTGTACCTTCTGACTGTTTTCCTCCAATTCCTCCTCTCTCCACCTCTGGTAACCACAAATCTGATCTCTTTTTCTATGAGTTTGTTTTTGTTGTTGTTGTTGTTTTAGATTCCACAAATAAGTAAGATCATACGGTATTTGTCTTTCTCTGTCTTACTTCACCTAACATTATATGCTCAAGGTCCATCCATGTTGTCACAAATGTCAGGATTTCCTCATTTTTTATGGCTGAATAATATTCCACTATACAGATATTCCACAATTTCTTTATCCATTCATCCATCAATGGACACTTAGGCAGCTTTCGTGTCTTGGCTATCGCAATTCTGCTATGAACAGGGAGGTGCAGATATCTTTTCAAGTTAGTGTTTTCATTTCCTTTGGATATATTCCCAGAAGTGAAATTGCTGGATCATGCAGTAGTTCTGTATTTAATTTTTGAAGATCCCCATACTGTTTCCCATAGCAGCTGTACCAGTTTACAATCCCACCAACAGTGCACAAGGATTCCCTATTCTCCACAACCTCGCCAGTATTTGTTATATTTTGTCTTTTTGGTGATGGCCATTACAGGTATGAGGTGACATTTCACTGTGGTTTTGACTTGCATTTCCCTAATGACTAGTGATGTTGAGCATCTTTTCACATACCTGTTGGCCTTTCATACATCTTCTTTGGAAAAATCTGTCTGTTCATGTATTTTGTCCATTTTTAATTTGATGATTTGGTTTTTGCTATTGAGTTGCATGAGCTCTTTATATATTTTGGATATTAACCCCTTATCACATAATATGGTTTGCAAATATTTTTCCCATCCCATAGGTTGTCTTTTCAATTTGTTGTTTCTATTGCTGTGCAGAAGCTTTTTAGTTTGTTGTAGTCCCACCTGTTTTTATTTTGTTGCTGTGCTTTATGTGCCACTAATGACTTTTAACATTATCAATATATAAAATTTATTGATTCCTTACTATAGTCTAGGCAGGAATCTTGCTGACACAAAAACAAAAATTGTGAGTGTGGTATTATTTTTCTTTATTAAAAAGTAGCCCCATTCAGTCTTTGGCTCTGGTCTCTTCAGAGGCAGATATCTACTGCCCCGGGAGTATTTAAAAGTGTAATCACAATTTTATATCCTAATTGTTTGATTCTGTATTTCAATGGAGACTTAGACTGTGTAGAGCAGTAACACACTTGAAAATGGATGAACAATATCAAGTGTTTAAGTAAACTTCAATTTTTTCCCCAGTGAATCCCAGCCATCTGAGAAACCTATTTTTAATAATGTACAGAATACAATCTATATTATATGATTCACAGCAAGGTTTGCCAACCCTTCCTTTTTCCTCCACACTACCCCAATTCACTTTAATGAAGGGAAAGCAAATGGAAAAATATCAGTATGAAAATAAAACTCAACCAGGGTGGATGCAACATTAACTCTTAATTTTTGATGCTTGGCCCAACCGCCCAAGAGCATGAACATAAGTCTTTTAGATGTAGTGAACATGAACCAAAATACCAGAAGAACAAGAATATAAAAGAATATTAAATATGTTTAAATATAAGTATAAAAGAAATATTGAGCACCACTTTTGGAGTAACCAATAAATACCTAAAACTCCTTAGAGAATAAAGTCTTTTCAATGCAAAATATGCGTGAATCTATGGATTAGTATGTATATATAAGATAGATTGAAAATAATTTTGATTGGTTTGCAGGAAAACCAGGCTCCTGTCAAACCAAAGTACACTTTTCAGTCCTCATTTAACTAGATTTCTCTGATTTTCATCTGATGTTGTCAACAACTTCTTACTGGAACTCTATACTTCCATGATAGTAGTAGTAGGCCAAATAGTGGCACCCCAAAACCATCCACATCCTATTCCACAGAGTCTGTGAATACGTAACATGATAGTATGCTGCTGGCTTTGAAGATGGAACATGGGCCACCAGCCAAAAATATAAGCCAGAAAAGGCAAGGAAATAGACTCCTCCCTACAGCCACCATAATTAATGCAGTCCTGCCAAAACCTTGATTTTAGCCCATTGAGACTAAGTTTTAGAATTTTTTTTTTTTTTTTTTTTTTTTTTTGCAGTATGCAGGCCTCTCACTGCCTTGGCCTCTCCCACCACGGAGCACAGGCTCTGGACGTGCAGGCTCAACGGCCATGGCTCACAGGCCCAGCCGCTCCGCGGCATGCGGGATCCTCCCAAACCGCGGCACGAACCCGCGTCCCCTGCATCAGCAGGGGGACTCTCAACCACTGCGCCACCAGGGAAGCCCAAGTTTTAGAATTCTTACCTCAAGAACTTTAAGATAATAAGTTCATGGTGTTTTAAGCCATCAGGCTCGGAGTAATTTATTGCAGCAGCCATAGAAACTAATACACATGGCTTCTGTAACTATTTTCTCCTAGTTTTCCTCTTATCTCCCAGATTGCATCTTCCCAGAGCCTCCCATGGGGTCCTCCTCCTCTTCTTCCCACTGCTTTATTAGTGACATCCCCTTAGGCCCTCCCACTGCTCTCCTCTTATTACATGGATACTCCATAGGAAAGAGCTTAAAAGCATAGACTTCAGAGCCCAATGGAGATAAATTCGTACCCTAGTTCTACCACTTACTAGCTATGTGAACTTTTCAGATACTGTCGTTTTCAGGTCTAGAAATTCCATTTTGTTTCTCTGAATAATTTTTATACATCGAGTTTTTTTAATCTTTTTGTTCACAGTAGACATATTTTCCTTGATTTCATTGAACACAGCCATAATTAAGCTGTTTTAAATCCTTGTCTGGTAAGATCCACTCCAGGTTGTTCTTGGTAGTCATCTCTCTTGAGATTGGGTCACATTTGCATGTTTCTATATATTTTAAGCAACTGTGAATTGTATCCTGTCCTTTTATATTGTTGAGATTCTGGATTCTGCTATATACCACTGAAGAACGTTGATTGTATTTGCTTTAACAAGCAATCAACTTGGTGGGACTCAAACCACAAACTGCAAAATGCTTGGTGGCAGTGCAAACCTCAGTGCAGTGCTGCCCTTAGCAGTGGTAACTGAATTCACACCTGCCCCCCATACACGTGGCTAAGCATCAGTCAGACACTTAAGCAGAGTGTATGCACAGAATTTGGGGCTCCCTCTCTCTGGATTTCTCTTTTCCAGGATCACTCCTTGACTTTCTGTCTTCAGAGAGACTGTTCATGTTCTTTTAGAGTTTTCGCTACCACACAGCACTGACTTCTGTCAGCCTCCAGGCTAAAAGCCTTAAAAAATATAAAAGTCATTGGCACCAATTCCATTTTCCAAGTCTGGCTCCTCTCCAGAATATGGCTGCTTTTGGTCAACTCTCTGGAGCCTTGAGGTAACTGGGGGTTTTGTTGCTGTTTGTTTGTTTTGCTTTTAATATTTGGACCAAATATGTTTTTTAATACTTGGGCCAAATATGACTTTAATATCTGGACCAAATATTTGGTCTGGAGCAAACATTTGCATTCCCAAAGCAAACACAATAATAAGATAACAGCGTAGCTATAGTGCTTCCTGTGTGCCGTGAATGTTCTATACACATTAGTTATATGGACTTATTAGATTCTCACAATAACACTATGAAGGGGACACTATTTTTTCCCCCCACTTTATAGACGAGAAAACTGAGGTACAGAAACATTAAGCAGCTTTCCTAAGATTACCAAGAATTTAACTCAAGGAGTTTGCTCTAGAATCTGTATGCTTAACCACCATGGAAAACAGCACACAACTTCTTGAACTGCAACTCCTACTCTTGCATTTATATAAAATGATCTTAAATGCAATTACTTGCCTGAAATTGGTACTTCAATGTTTGATAAATGTATTTTTTAAAAACTCATCTATGGTGCTTCAATGTTTAAAAAATGTATTTTTTTTTAAAAAATCACCTCATTTACCAGTAAATTTAGCTGGTTACTTCTTGATGCATTTTTGAATACTCTCAGAGTACATGCTTTAAAAAAGCAGAGGTTTTATTAGAAGAATGGTACAACTGTATAACAATGCTCTATATTCTATAACTTCATTTTTCATAAAAAATGAACATGTCTGAGTCTGATGTACCTCTCTATTAATAATTAAGTCACAGTGGTATTTTGTAATTAAAGACAGTATATAATTTAGAAATATGAAACACTCTTAGGATTTCATATAAAATAATAAACCATTTCAGTAAATTGAAACATAAAAATCATATTAGGAATATCTCTGGACATATTATGCATAGTTCTCCTGGCAAGTACTAGTTTCTAATAGAATTCTAAAGAATAGTCTAATGAGACCAAGTTGTTCCTTGGAGAAAAATTTTAAGTGATTTTTACATTAATAGTTTTAATATTATTTCTACTTGTCTTAGAAATGATGTAGCAAGTCCAAAGAACACTCAAAGGAATGCCAAGTTCCACACACCCATCCCTTCCTTGTGCTAACACTATATCTACACTTCCATGATAACACACATCATACTGCACTATAATTTTCCTTCTATTCCTGCATTAGACTGTGAATCCATCGATGACAAAAATCATCTATTATTCATCTTTCTATCCACAGAGCCTTATAAAGTATATCTTATAAATGTTCAAAGTTTGCATTAAATAAATGAATGATTACAACTGACATTCATAATAAGTAATATTTATAATATTACATTGTAAATTATATAGATATTTAAAGCATCAGTTGTAAATGAAATTATAGAAAACTACCAATTACCTATAATAATGAGGAAAATATATGACGTAAAGTGAATGAATGATACCAATCAGAATTACCAAAATTACGAATTTCCTCCAAAAAGCAGGATACAAGGGAGAAATATTGGTTTAATTTTACTTTTTGTTTCTTGGTTCAAGCTACTAATTGTCTAATAACAAGGCACCGATAGTCAAGTGGTTTTACAAGCCAAAGTCAAAAGGGACAGTGTTCTACAATTCTCCCAGAAACAGCTAAACCAAAAGACAGAAAGGACAGTCAATGTTATCTTTGTATATACTCTCCTAAATAGTAACACAAATAATAAGCCACTTAATATACTCATGGTGTTAAACAAAAGCAATGCCTGTCAACAAATGATAACTATTAAAAATAGTATTTGAAAAAGAATTATCAATAAATTTCACAGACTGTAAAACCAAAGCTCCTTCCATTATACTGTCTCACTTTTCACTTCATATCTGTGCTTCTATGAAATGCAATCCTTAAATTAAACTAGGCATCACAAAAATAAAAATGAATGGAGAAAGTGTTCATCAAAAATGTTTCTGAATTAAGGTATAATGAAACAAATACGCAAAAACATAGGATCACCTAAATCATTAAATTTTATTAACTAGAACACACACAGAAATAAGCAAATACTATCACTGACTATATTTTAACCTAATTGTGCCATCATTGAACTGGCACGACTACGTCTCAGAACCAACTGGCTGGGATACTGGAGGAGGGAGAAGGGGGACTCTGGACCAGTCAAGGTCACAGAGAAGGAAACTGCAAGGGATTGCAGCAGTCCAACCGTTTCTTACAGGTATGAGAAAAAGAATAAGTGAAACAATAAAAATAGCCACTGTTAAATGTATGCTGAATATTCCACATACCTCATCATTTAATAATTACTAAACCTGATGATAAAGACTGACCTTCTCCAAAGCCAGAGTGAATATGTGACACAGCTCGTATTCTTAAAACTGTTCACAAATTCTACAAAACCCTGCTTAGGCTTATGCTATATCACCGGGTACGCCAAAAAAAAAAAAATTTGAAGAGTGAGAGGTGATAGAAGTGAATTCAGAAGCAGACAAGTTATCCAGAACCACATAAAACCCAGAGGGAGAAGAGAAAAATTAACACAAGCAAGGATGTGCATGTACAGAGGTTCAGGCAAAATTCGGTCAAATGGATGGGCAATGCTCCCACAGTCATTTTTTCCTCATTTTATGTGCATTGTCTCCACCATCAGGATTTTAAGGGCTCTGTGAACAGCTATTCAGATAAAGCTAAACAGGTCTTGGCCTGTTTATGCTTTGATTAAGAATAAAAGCTAAATTATGTTTAGTGGAATTATATACATCAGATCTAGATCTGTCTTATCTGTTTAATTAAAAAGTGTGATATTTTTAAAAATCCCTCCCGATAAAACCTTTCAGAATGCTTCTTGTGCCACTTATATGTTAGTTATTTTACTAATAGCCAGAATAAGCAACTCTGTGGAATCAAAACTTCATAAATTAGGTAATATTTTTTCTGTTTCATTTTACACATCTCCTTTTGTTATCGATAATCTTCATGATTTGTTTTGGCACAAATGATGTCGGGAATTTCCTGCTAGATTTCCTGCAGCTTTAATAAAACCATGCATTTATCCTGTGGGACCCAAGAATACAAGCAAAATGGCACTTAACCACAAGAAGAAAAGTCATGATTCTAGATGAGAAATTTTTTTCCTTATCATCATCAAGTGTGTTGGTATTGCTACCATGCCTATGACAGCATTTCGGACATTAAATAGTATCAGTATTAAGTGTATTGAATTACACAAAGAATTTAAGAAGAATTATTTTTTTCAAAAAAGAACAACGCTTCTTAGAGAAAGTTGATCACGAGAGAGTGGGAGAATCAGGTAATACACAGGTTCTTTCTGATACGCTGTTAATTGGTAGGGAAAGAA